>NC_057865.1:22540833-22856250 GCF_019393635.1 Dromiciops gliroides | reverse complement strand
TTGTCCTTGGGGACAAACATATTTTGGAAAAGGGATGCTTTACCCTTTGAAGATGCCACAATGTTATGGTTTTAGTATGGTCTTTTTTTTTTTAATTAATAAAGTATTTTTTTTCCGTTACATGTTAAAAATAGTTCTCAACCTTTGTTTATACAAGCTTTCCAATTTCAGATTTTTCTCCCTCCCTCCCCCCTCCCGTAGACAGCAGGTAATCTGATATAGGTTATATATATATACACATACACATAATAACATTAATCCTATTTCTGCATTAGTCATGTTATGAGAGAAAAAAAATCAGAGCAATGATGGAAAACCTCAAAATAGAAAAAAAAACAACAGCATCAAAAACAAAAGAAATAGTATGGTTCATTTAGCATCTATACTCCGCAGTTCTTTTTTTTTTTTTCTTGGATTTGGAGATCCTCTTCCATCATGAGTTCCCTGGAACTCTTCTGTGCCATTGCATTGGTGAGAAGAATATAGTCCATAACAGTAGATCAACACTCAATGTTGATGTTACTGTGTACAGTGTTCTTCTAGTTCTGCTCATCTCACTCATCATCAGCCCATGCAAGACCCTCTGGGTTTCTCTGAACTCCTCCTGCTCATCGTTTCTTATAGCACAATAGTATTCCATTGTATTCATATACCACAACTTGTCCAGCCATTCCCCAATTGATGGGCACCCCCTCAACTTCCAATTTTTTGCCACCATGTAAAGAGCAGCTATAAATATTTTTGTACATGTGGGTCCCTTTCCCCCTTCCATAATCTCTTTGGGGAAAAGACCCATAGTATGGTCTTAAATGAAAAAGCAAATTTCATCACTAAAAATTCACCTTTTTCCAACCTTCCGTTTTCCAGGGTTTATATTGTCTTGCTCATGACAAGAATTTTTTCTTCATAAGGAACTGTTAGCAGCTGGCCTTATCCATTTTCCTTCAGCTTCTTCAGAAGATTCGACCCCTCCAGGTTCAGGATCCCTCTGAAAGCTTTTGCTCGTTTTCTGAGCACCTCATTCAGCAGCTTTACTGAAGGAGTTAGTCCTTGATCTTGTTCATCGTTTCAATCATACGTAACTCCAAACTTTGATATGCTTGATCCTCTTATTGTGGGCTTTTGAATAAGCCTGGAAACACTTGTCCACCCTGTGCCAACAGACTTTCATACTCATTGAAATGGTCTTTCTAAGAGCTATAACTTCAGCTTGTTTCCAAGAAATCCTCCGTTCTTAAAACCTCAGATCTGAAACACATGCACGTGGCACGGTGTCCTGCACTAATGGTGGGCAAACCAACCCACTTCACTTTCTTCTGGTCAGGGTCTGATGTTCCTAGGCAGACCTCAAGGCAGTGTGCAGGCCTGACATTACTGTCACAAAGAGAAACTGTATCAAACTGCTCTTTGTCCCCAAAGACACATACACTGCTGCAGTGTCTTCTGCATGTCTGTATCACACAGTACAGTTTGAAACCTAGTGATGCTAGATCCCTTTCATATTTTTCTCATCATCCCCTTGAGACCATAGACTTCTTATTCTTTCAAGATGTAACGTAATAAAATGTGCCCTTGATAATCTCATGACATGTCCCTAAATCGGTAAATTTGGTTAGTATTATTATGTTGACATGGCCCAATCACAAAAAGTAGCTAATTCTTGCTTTATTGTTGTAAAAGGTGTATTCCTATAACTCATGCGTTCAGGCATGGCAGGTTAACACCCGCATAATTGATTCGTTTTAATGAATGGGGCTTTTTGTTAGTACTGGATAGAAATGCTAGTGATTATTCGGGTTTATCACATATCAAGCTATTTTATTATTGATCGTTTTATTCCGTTTCTTTGCTGATTCGCTGGGGTTTTCTAAACACATCATCGTATTATCTTCAGGTAAAAGTCTCTTTGCCAGTGTTTATGATTCCAATTTTTTTCTTCTTATTGTTCACATTTCTGAACAGCATCTAATGCTACTTTATCATTTAAATGCCTTATCTATTTTACAAGGACAAATTAAATTCTGATTAGAGCAGTCACTTCTTGCAGTAAGGTACCCTAACTAATATTGTTGAAGGAAATGGTACGGGGAAAACATTTGCTTTGATTTTGCTTCTCTGAAGCCTGTGTGTGCAAGGAGGGGAAAGGAAGGGCAGCATGCATGAGTAAATATAGCTTATATTTAAACGGGAATAGATAAAAATAAACTAAATTCCTCCTTGATCCTTTTCTGTTTTGGTTATTTATACTGCTGTTAGCATTTACATACAGCCCACTATGCAAATGTTAGGTGCTTTAGATTTCTAGTGAAGATGAACTTCTTTAGAAGCAAGGATTTCAGGATATTTCTGTTCTCCAAATATTGATGACAGTGTATTAAGCTGAGTTTTTCTGATGAAAACATCTCTCCAAATGCTATTAGAGAAGACCTTTCCAAATGTACTAGATAGTATAAGATATAATTGGCACAGGGAATATCCCGATTGGCTTGAAATTACCCAGTGGAAGGTAGCTGGGTCTTTTACCATTATTTTATCCTTCCCCAAATTGTAATACTCCAGACACATGAAACAAGTGGACTTTCTAAAACTCCATCAATTGACAAAGTCTAGTAATTTAAATATCCAACAAGCAATAGTAAAAATTACTAAGTCAGAATGGATGATGAATATAGAAGGAATAAAATGAGTTTAAAGTGATATAACTGCCTATAATTCCAACTTTCATTTAGTATTTCATGTGTCTATTAGAAAATTGTATCACTCCTTTCTCAAAACTCCAATTAAATTTGAATTGAAGCTTCCTAAGAAAATTCATGGGCACTAAACTCTCAGTAATAATGTTATATTTTAAACTCAGAGGAACACTTATTAACATGTCATTTTTCTAAACCTCTCTAATTCAATAATTTTTAACTTCAAAATATGGAGCATGAAGATTACTTCATTTTTCAAATTCAATAGTCTCTAGCTTTTCCTCTTTGCTGTATCAGTGTTCATTACCCAGAAATTTTCCATTGATTTTTCAGTTCTAACTAAAAATATGAATTTAGATTAAATTTCAAAGAAATACTAAAAATATTTACTGTAGAAGTAAGAACTTTTGCCTCTCTTAGATTGTTGGGGGGAAAAACCATCCCTATACATTGAATTCAGTAATACTGTGCTGTAATAAATTATGAACATGAAGAATTCAGAGAACCTTGGAAAGACTTGCGTGGTTTGATGCTGAGAATAAAGTAAGCAGAATCAGGACAGTGTGTAAAAGAAAACTTTTTAAAGTTGTGTAATTGCATAAATACCAGCCTGAAGAATTGATTGTAGCTTACCACCAATGACTGTGGCAGAGCCTGGCGAGCTAGAAACTTTCAGTGCAAAACAAGACCCTCCCTCCACATCAGACCAACTGATATTTAGATACTTGGTGACTCCAATTCCAATAAAAAGAAATTCTTAGGATAGAGTAAGGGAAAGAAGGAGACCACAGGATTCTAGATGATGAGCTGGGAGAGATGTTGGAAGCTGTCTAGTCCCACCACCTTCATGTTCTGGAGGAGAAAACAGTCTAAGGAGTTGAGTAACTTCTTGTTGTTTGTCCTTCTCTCTCAAAGAGGACCATGACATGGGGAGGTGATGTCATGACTTGCAGTGAATTGGATTGAAGTGCGGGGGAACTGTGCAGGATCACCAGCCTCACTCTATCCTTCAGAGCCAGTGGCAAGATACACATCAGGATGACGGTCCTAGAGATATGAGGCTCTCGGGGTTAAATGACTTGCCCAGGGTCACACAGCTAGTCTCAACTGTCTGAGGCCAGATTTGAACTCAGGTCCTCCTGACTCCAAGGCCAGTGCCCTGTCCAGCACCCCACCTGGCTGCCCCAGGGGAATAACTGGACCATAAGGAGGAGGGAATAAGTATTTGTATATCTGTAGATAGAAGGATAGAAAGTGCTGTTATTGTCCCCATTTTACAGATGAGGAAATGGAGGCAGACAGAGGTGAACTGATTTGTCCTGGGTCACACAGCTTGTAACAGTCTGACTCCAGCTTTGCACTCAGGTCTTCCGAACTCCAGGAATGGCTCTTTGCCACCCCCTCTCTGACCACCATCACGGGTGATAAATGTCCGAGGAGATATTTGAGCACACACCTTCCAGACTTGGAAGCAGAAAGGAACATGAAGAGTTGAAGAATAATCGTAGGCCAGCTCTTGTTGCCGGCAGTGTGCAGTGACTGCTGTTTCCTTTCTTTCCCCTTATTCTGTTACTGCCTGAAAATGCAGGGGCCACCACAGGCCCAGTGCCAGCCATGCTTGGTGCAGAGGCTTCAGCCAGACCACTGGGCTAGTTTTCCCACCCTGAGGCAGGGCCCTCCTCTCCTCCTGCCTCCTGCCTCCCCCTCTCAGTGCTGCTTGGACCTGACCCAGCAGCCTCAGCCTCCCCCAAAGACAGGCTACAGCTGGGCCCTGAACCCCCTGGCCATCCCAGCACTGGGATCACGTGGGAAGAGGGTGATTACAGATCAGGACCCCCCACCCCTCCCAAGCAACCACTTCTCTTTATCAGTAGCATCAGTCCTGGTGTATTAGAAAGAACCCTCATCTTTGAGTTCAAAATCATGGCCATTTCCTCCTTTGTAAAATGGGGAAAATACTGGAATTGCTTTGGACATTTTAAAGCTCTCTCTATAGGTTCATTATTTTATGGTGAAAACAATCCTCATTGTACCCATTTTTCAAAGTGTGCAGGACCCTACATTGGCACTTAGTGTTAGAACCTTTGAGTTGCCCCTTTAGCCAGACCCCTAGAGGGGCCAGCCAGTTGTGGAGGGCAGGCTTGTGTGCTGGCACAGCATCTGAGCTGTCTTCTGTCCTTCAGATGGGCAGTGGGTCATTGCCTCTTTGGGTTCACAGTTCAGTAAGGGGGGAGTTGTTTTTGACAAATTTATTTGCTGTCATACACTCCCAGGAGTTTGTGTCCATGGACTGAACGACAACATTTATGGGTAGAGAACAGAGAATTCTTAGCAAACGGTGTACAGCCACTTTTCTGTTGCCTAGGGCTTTCTAGTGAGCCCCTGGACACCTGGTCCTGTCTGATGTTTGTCACTTACAGACTCCTGGTGTGGTCAGCCTGAGGGCTACCCACCTACCTTCTTGACGTTCCTGGGAGAGATGCAGCTCATCTCCACCTCATGGACGGGACTTGGCTACCTGGGTAGTACACACACCAGCCTTGTGATGAACTTCTCCAAAACCAGCCACATTGGTAACATTCCATTGTGAGCTCTTGGCCTGGGAGCCTTTTTCCATCATGGTAGGACTGGCCAAAACTCGGTCTCCGATGACATAGCTCTAAGGACTCCATCTTCTCCACATTGGTACAAGTCGTGACAGTAGAGCTTTAGTAGAAATTGAGGTGTTACAGACAGTCCTTAGAGACGCTCTGTCTGGATCAAAGTCAAATTTAGTATGTGTTCATGACACCTGAAAATGTTATGGAAAGGTTATCATACCATATCTCATGGTTCTGAGACAGCCAGTGATTGTGCTAGGCCACAGGTGAGTTCAACTGAGTGAGATAAAAAGATAAATAAGTTCAGTTAAATTAGGAGGGAGAGAGGATGAATACTGGACTGTGCCTAGTAATTGTGCTCTACATAGTCACCATCATAAGCAAACCATGGACTTACGTATACCTGTCTCTCCTTTTGTTGCACATATATTCTCTCCAGGGCCTGCATCAGAGTTCACAGCAAATTAGTCTCTGAAATGATAAGTTTCCATACTTCTGAAATCTCATTAATTTCACCAAAGACAGTATGGTGGTAAAAAGTGTTACAGATTGCATAACTACCTCAACCCTCTATTAGAAGTCTAAGGATATAAAGGAGGGACTGTGATGGAATTTATTAATTTGATCATTGACAATGCTATGCTAAGGTTTAGTAAAAATACAGCAATTCAAACAGTTAAAGAAGAGAATCCAGCTTTCCAGACCAGAGTCCAGAATCCAGTTTTCCAGACCAGAATCCAGTTTCCTCCTGATGACATCTTACCACTTCAAGAAGACAAGAGAACTCAGAGACTTTATATGTTTTGTTAGTTTTTTACTATCTCCTTTCTGTTATAATATACACTATCTGTAACATGTACTCTCTGCAGAGGCTCTCCCTTTGCAAGACTAATGTCAAAGCGTCGGTTCATGAGGACAAAAAAAAAAATCGCCCCTCTGGACAAAACTTTCCTCTCTTCCTTTTCTACATTGTTGTTCACATATTATTAGTTAGCAATAGTTATTATATTCTTTTTACTGTTCCGTCAAGGAAATATTTTGTTTCTTGAGGAACAAAAGGGGGGAATGTGGTAAAAAGTTTTAACATTCGGTTAGATAATGGAGAGACGCCAGTTTTGGGGTTTTTTTAGGACCACCCTTTTGGGGAGGAGACCAACAGCATTGCCTGCTGAGCACTAGACTTCTGACTTCCGGGGTGCGAGCTTAAATGGCAAGGAGAGAACGGAAATGGGGGCTTTTTCCTGCTCCGCTGGTCTCCTGGCTGCGCTGCACAGACAGACGCGGACTGGAGTTTGACTCGGCCCGGCTCTCGGTTAACAGCACACGCTTGACTCGGTCTCTCTCCCCAAAAGTGGCCTTGGGTTTTGGTGAGTTTTATACGGAATATAGACTAAGCCTAGACTTAAGACGATTTGTATTGTATTTCTACTTTCCTATCCTTCTAATCAACATCACCTTGTGACTACCATACAATAAAGGCTCTATCTAGAAAACCAAAAGCTTCTTCCATTTACTAGTCTGGAAGATAAATTAAGGGAAAGGTTAAGTAGGGGAGATTTATGATCTAATATCCAATTTTAAATCTCACAGTTCGAATCCAGTCTGATTGACAGGCCCTTCAGGAGCCTCAGCAAGTGGTCCCTTGGCCTTTTGGAGATGACCTCTGTTGAGAGGGGAACCCGCCATTGCCCAGTGCGGCCCAGGTGGCTTTTGTCTGGCACCTTTCGTGTCCAAGCAGAATAAGCTCATAGGAGCACAGCTGAAGGGAAGCGCTGACATCATCTAGGCCCACGAAGCTGAGGCCTGGCTCCCAGTCCAGCTCTCTTGCCACTGTCTTTCCTCTTCTGAATGGGAACCCTTTCCACTTGGACCTGTCCGTGTCCCAACCCCCACTCCCTCCCCATCTCTTACAGGCCAAACCGCCTTAGTTTCTTCACCTCTAGATTTGCTGGAAGTATCTTTTAGTTATGATCATCCTAATGGAAAACCTTTACACATGTATTTTGGTTTTGGTTTGTGGGGCAATGAGGGTTAAGTGACTTGCCCAGGGTCACACAGCTAGTAAGTGTCAAGTGTCTGAGACTGGGTTTGAACTCAGGTCTTCCTGAATCCAGGGCTGGTGTTTTATCCACTGCGCCACCTAGCTGCCCCCTCAAATGTATGTTACTTAGTGACTGAGAGCCTATGATTTCACGTATCTCTTTTCTAGAAAAAGTGTTGCAGTGTGACTTGTACAGATGACTGTAAGCATTCTCTCTGGATGTGATTGCTTTGATGGGGAGGGGGAGGGGAGGGGATTTGCTTAGAAAAAAAAAATTAGCTGAAATTCCTTCAACAGCCTGAAGAAATGTTATTGCTTATAACTAGCATTAATATAGAAGTATTAATCATATGTTCTATCTCTCACACTCAGAATTATCTACTGTATAGACAGTCTACTTTCTCTACAAAGTTTGTCATTTTCTTGTGGTATAGCAACTTCTGTTTGGGGCAGCTAGGTGGTGCAGTGGATAAAGCACTGGCCCTGAAGTTGGGAGGACCTGAGTTAAAATCTCATTTCAGACACTTACTAGCTGTGTGACCCTGGACAAGTCACTTAACCCCAATTGCCTTAAACATGTGGGGCCATATCCAGTCTTCCCAATGTCTGTCTTGCCACTGGACCCAGATGGCTCTGGAGGAGAGAGTGAGGTTGGTGACCTTGCACAGCCCTCCCTCACTTAAATCCAATTCTCTGCAAGTCATGACATCACCTCCTGATGTCATGGTCCTTTTCAAGAACGAAGGACAAACAACATGAGAAACTTCTGTAACAGATTTGTTCCTGAAACATAGAAAATAATCTTTGTGTAACTGAAGAATGATATTGGTACAAGAGAGACTGTGTATGTTGTAATGTATGGTCCTTGAGGGCCAGCAAGGTCCCTAATGGATAGAACGTGAGGCCTGGAGCCAGGAGTTCCTGATTTCAAGTCCTGCCTCCGACACTGGCTATGTGACCCTGTCCAAGTCAGTTTCCTCATCTGTGAAATGAGCTGGAGAAGGAAATGGCAAACCCCTCCAGTGTCTTTGCCAAGAAAACCCCAAATGGGGTCACGAAGAGTCCTTGAAAATAGAGATTGTTTCATGCTAGCTCATTGCCTAGTTCACAGTAGGTGCTTAAGTGCTTGTTGCTTGATATTCATCGGACATTTGTTAATACACACATTGTGCCGTGTGATCAAGTTTCTTTGACTTCCCAGGTTTGTGCTTCATCTGACATTCATTTATCAAAATGAGGGGCAGCTAGGTGGCACAGTGGATAAAGCACCGGCCCTGGATTCAGGAGGACCTGAGTTCAAATCCAGCCTCAGATACTTGACCCTTACAAGCTGTGTGACCCTGGGCAAGTCACTTAACCCCTCATTGCCTCAGAAAAAAAAAATCTCAAAATGATTTAACACAGTAGTGGTTGAAGTGAAGTCCTAAAAGGAGGGGAAAGGCTTGTTTGAAATATCAAAATCCACATGTCAAAGAGAAGTGTTCTGTGGCATTTTGGAAATCGGATGATCCCGCTGCCTTGGTTTATACCTTGCAGTGTGTGACCTCCACAGTGCTCACAGGGCATCAGCGGCATTGTTGTGTTAGGTAAGCCATGTCTCCTACAGTGAAAGGCTGACACTTTTTCCCACCTGTGGGAATAGGGGAAATTTACAACTATACTTTTTACTAATCCCTCCTTTACTCGAGTGTAGAAATTGCTTCATTCTTTGCATTTGTGTCTTCTGTGCCTTCATAAATGCTATTGATTGATTCCCTTCTTCTTGTGTTCCAGTTTGAATTAACTGTTATTTGTTTGTTTTAGGTGAAATCTGTAAAAACTGGGTCAGTTTCTTGGACAATATGCTGCTGCTTATCCTACTTCTATATGGTAAGACATTACTTGGATTTAAATATGGAGTCTGATCTTTTTAGCAGATGAAACAGGCATCTTCTTATGTGAGGAATTGGTGACATTTTGCTTGTGACATGAACTGGTTTTTTTGTGTTTTTTTAAGAATTAAAGGTGGGTTGTGGTTTTTTTTAATCATTCTTATATCTGTTCTTTTATTCACATGAAATTTTCTCCCAAATAGGTTCTAAGGGGAAAGTTTTGTTCTCAGCACATGTAGACAACTGTGGCATATCAAATAAGTACTTGGTTTTTCCTTAATCAACCAGTCATTGAGCATTTATGATAAACTATGGGCTATGCAGTGTTCAGCTCAGGGGGCACCCAGAAAGAAAGGGAACACTTCCTGCCTTCTATCAAGGGGAGACAAAGTGGAGGTCTCCTTGTATCCCTAAAAGCACACGTAAAGCCTAAAGAAAGCAAATGCCAAGTGTTGATGGCAAACAAGTGGGACTTGGGCCACTGCCCTTTGTCCAAGAACCTCCAGCAAGAAGATTTAAGGGAGCTCTCTCTCTACCCAGTATGAATAAGCACAGGGGTTGCATTATTGGGAACTCACTGCAGAGATGGAGAATTTGTGGATGTAAAGTATCAGGTAATTGATCAGGACCACAGAAATTTAAACTGGTCTCCCCTTCTAGAAGAGAGTGTGAAAGGGGATGAATGTTTTTTTGGTTTGGTTTGGTTTGGTTTTGGTTTTTTGTTTGTTTGTTTTTTGTTTTTTTAGTGAGGCAATTGGGGTTAAGTGACTTGCCCAGGGTCACACAGCTAGTAAGTGTTAAGTGTCTGAGGCTGGATTTGAACTCAGGTACTCCTGATTCCAGGGCCGGTGCTCTATCCACTGCGCCACCTAGCTGCCCCCACCCACAGTTTATTAAATGGTCAAATTAGAGTGCCCGGAGTCTGAAGAGGCCTAAGGGGACTCCAGGCTGTAGCAGGAGATGAAGACTGGAGCAGAGGTGGAAAAGGAAAGAAAGCCGTGGGCCACTGGGGCAGGGGGCAGCTATGGGAGGGGATCCTGGGCCCTTGATCGGGTAAAGCTGCTGCCTGGCAGCTCTACACTAGTTAACTCAGCCAGCAATGGAAATGGAAAAGAGGGGTGTCTTTCATCTTAGTGGGGCACAAGGCTGGAATGCTGGATACTTCTCAGGGTGTGTGCTACTCCCCTTGGGGGCCTTAACATCCAAGCAAATGATACTGCAGAAGAAATGGAGCAAGCTCTCTTATGCACTGTCGAGTCTCAGACAATGAACAGAAGAAGATAGGGCAGAGGCATTGCTTTTTTGTTTTGTTTTTTAATCATAGCTGTCGTTCAAGAGCAGGGGTTTCCGAAGACAAAGGAGAAATGAATAACTTGTCTGGGAGATCACTTCCTTATGGTTGGATTATCAAACTGTGACTTCAGAGAAACAGAAATGAAGTTCACTTAATTAGAGCTAGCACAGCGATGCTCACTGTCCAAAAAGGACTTTAAAAACGCCGGGGCAGAAAGTACAGGCAACAGGCAACATGAGCCACCTAGATATAGAAGGGACTTCATGGCGCCTCTAGTCCCTCCAGTGCCAAGGGAAGCTGCAAGAATTGTTTCCAAGGCCTGTTCTAACATTTATTTGTTTGTTTATTCATTTATTTATTTATTCTTCCACCTGTTTATTTACTCATTCATTCACTTCTTTCTTTAATTGTGTTTGCTGAACTCAACCCTCAGCAAAATCAGGACTCATTCATCAGCTAGACAGAAATGACAGCAGCTCCGGACCCCAAGGAGCTCAGAATACACAATGTGTCCCTGTAAAGGCTCTGCAGAGTAAGGGGAAAGGACACCAGCGACAAGGAGCACTAGTCTAGGCCTCTTGTGGGTGGTAGCACTTGAGCTAAGTGTTTAAAGACCCTGTTGATTCTGACATGGGGGTGAAGGGTATGTTACCTCATGCATAGACCCAGAAGAAGGCCACTCATGGGGCCAATGTGTCAGCAGTTTGGTGAGAGCATGAAGAAGGCTGAGAGGACTGTACGCTTAGCCAGGAGAGCTTAATTGTGAGGGACTTTAAAGCCACAGAGGCAAAAAAGAAGGGCCCACCAGAGCCTCTTAAACAGGGGAGTTACAGAGAATCTCCATTAGACAGCTCTGTGCAGGATGGATTGGGGGGCAGCCTGGGAAGTCAGGAAGCATTTGCAGTTATCCATGCAGAGGACGGGGGTGGGTCAGACTCGGGTGGTGGCTGAGTGAAGAGGAGGCGAGGATGGATCCTTGTAGTGGGTCGTCTGGTATCAAGATGGCCCCTCCAAAGACCAAAAGCTCACAGGGCACAAAGATGCTCACCTCCTGATCAGATCAGACTTGGGTGTTCTGTAGTTCTACCTTGTCTTGGTTTTTAGGGGTTTTAATTGAGGCATTATCAGTTTACCGATAATGAGGTACTTACATCCTGTGGTACCTGTAATAAATTGTAACTACACATTTCTAGTTTGACAGCTTGAGGAAAGGTTGACCATTTTATCTGTGTACAAAGAATATGTTAACCACATAATTTGTGAAATTAAGATGAGGGGAACACTTGATTCTCATTCAGATTGTTACAAGTTTTTCTTATCTCTCCATTAAAGGAGTTTTGGCTGGACCTCTGCTTGGCATACATTGCTCCTTTTCTTGTACCTATAGGAATGTAGTAAAATTGTGTGTTTGAAAGTACATCCATGGTTCATTTAGACTGGTTTGTCTCCCTGGTAGTCAAGGTTGAAGTGGTAGAGAAGACCAGTCTCAAACTAGGATCTTGCCTTCTGATGTTTTTCTGGGCTGTCTTGGTGCACTTTGCAGCTCTCAACAGTCCTTTCTTTGACCAAGTGATTGGTAGATCACAGCATTCTAAAACACTGTTGTATTCTTCTCAATTATTTGCCATGAAATGAAAAGCAAATCAAGGTTTTTCGGTGAGTTTTTTTTTTAAGCAGCTTACATATGCTTTCATCCTAAGTGAAAATAATTGCCTTCTTTTTATCCCTTCAAGTATGTACCTGTAAGCAAATTACCTATGGATCATAATCTAAGTTCTCTAATGACTAAAGAAAAATTCCTTGGATTTGTATTCTGGGTGACTATATGGGCCATCAGCAAAACTTATAGGTGATTAAAAGCTGCTTATCCTCCTTTCCAGTGGAATATTCACATTTCAAGTATTTCAAAATAATCTGTTACTTGGTTAGACCATCAGGAAATTAACGGAGAATTTTCCAGTGTTTTAGTGAAATGTACAGTCATCTCATTTTAACATGTTTTTCCTCCTAGGTCTCTGCATGGGGCGGTTATGTGTTTATTATAAACCTTATTCCACTGCACGTGTTTGTATTATTGCTGATGCAGAGATACAGCAAGAGGGTCTACATAGGTGAGTGACCATCTGCCTTTTGCAGCTAAGAACATATATATATATGCTTTTTACTGAGGTCCTCTAAAGTCGAGCATCTCCCAGGTGATTTGTTACACCTCTTTCAAACAATTAAATTTGTTTTAGAAGGGGTTAGAGTTTGAATCTTGCAGTCTGTCCTTTTAAATTCCTTTTATCCCTTGAAAAGGATATGTAGTATAAAAATCATGAGTATCTTTCCAATTGTCTATAATTTTCCTATTTCATTAAATGAGGAGTGGTGTGGTATGATGACCTTTGTTCCAAAACACCCACCCACCCCTTTTATTAGCCTTGTGGCCACAGATAGGGCATGCTGTTTCTCAAAGCCTCAGTTTCTTTACCTGTTAAATAGAGAAAATGTTGTAGTATTACTTCACAGAAAGCACTTTGTAACCTTTAAAACATTATTCATTTTAGCTGCCGCTACTTTTGGAGGGGGTTCATTTTACACAATGTTGATTTTCAAAAATGAAGTCGATTTTGGTGCTTTGAAAAGCTCCACTTTGGTGCCATATCTTGAGTGCCATCTTATCTTAAAGAATCTTGCCATAGTATGGTGTGAAGAAGAGTTTTGGCCAAGAGAATCGTTTTCAGAATGTGGTAACAAAACTGAGTGATCACTGAAAGCTGATTCACTCTTGGAGATTGTCCTTCACAACACAGATGAGGCTTTGGCTAGTTAGACGTGAAAGAAAGCCTGTGCCGTAAATCCACTGCCTTGGTATGAGCTAAAATTGAATTTCTAATCATGTTTGGGAACAGTAACACAAACATCCCTCACCTGCCTAAGCAAAACTTCAGGTTTTGAGAAGTGTATTTCCTTTGGCAGTGTGCATATCACCCCATGACAGAATAATTCAGTGCCTTTCTTCCCATTTTAGTTTCTGCCTTTTGTATTCATTTGATATAAGTCCACACCTCACCCGCAACCAGAGGTGAGGGGGGACGCCTTAAGTTTATATCATTATTGCTGTTTGTATTGTTTTCTTGGATCTACTTCATTCTGCATTAGTTCATACAGGCACTTTTCAAAGCACTGCTTCTTAAACAAATTAAATATCTGACTTGAGAATTGTTTAGCAAATGCTTCTTTACTACTCCCCGCAGACCATCCTTGAACCCCAGTCCTCAGAATAGTTAATATATTGGCTGTTGAGCTTTAAGGGAATTTAAAAGAATCAATGCTTTCCCCGCAGTTCTTAAATGTTTTGTGAACAGTAGTTTACTTGGTGCTAGATTTGACGTCCCATTTTTGTCAGCGAATCGCTGTGCTCCTAGAGAAATGCCAGCCTCTCCATGTTGACATTCTTCTTGTACATGAAGAGATGGTGGTTCACTGGACAGACAAGTTCCAGGTTCTCTCCTTGTGACCGTCAGAGAGTTGCTTTTACTGTGCCCTGGTGGCAACAAGAAACAATTTCGTGGCTTACTTTGTTCGCTCAGCTTGTGGTATTGAAGTGTCTTAGCAAATAATCACCATGAAGACTGGGACAGAAAAGTAGTAGAGAAAATCTCATGACCAAGCCCATCGTCTTCTCCACTCATCTCGTAGTGACTTGGTCAGGATTTCCTGTCTTCTTATCTCAGCATTATCTCCAGTGCCTGTGGATCCAGAAGCTTACAGACTACTCGCCAGGGCTGGCATGAAGAAGTTTGAAAGGTGCTGGAAGTGACAAACACTCAACTACGAGCAAGTGAAGTGGACCCTCTCAACAGGGGATGTCCTAAGCTACTGTTTTTGTGGTCACATCAGAGGCCCAAATCATCAGTGCTCCACCCTGGCTTCTTCAAAGGAGTTTGTCAGCATAGGAAATCCCTGCAAGAACAGCATTGGCGGTGGTTTCTTAGGTCATGAGGCAGGGAGAGCAGAAGAGCCCCAGACTTGTTCAGCCAGCATCACAGCACCCTCCTAGCGTCGCACCTGTTTCTCCTCCGTTCGTCATAGCTGTGACTCCGTGGCTCTCCCTACCCTGGAGCCTACTACCACCAGTGGAGGGAATGTCGGCACCAACCCCCAAACACAGCAAGGCCTTAGTTCCGCATCATCCCAAGTGCCTGGGTCCTGGTGATCATGGATGTCGAGCTGGATGGGGGTCTCCATTGGGGAAAGTAAAGTCCAAGCAGGAGTGGAAGTGAAGTGGCCGAGGCCATGCACACCAGGAGTGCCAGAGGCAGAATCTGTTTGTTCCTCTGGGGGGCCCTTGCTTACACCCCGTGCCTGCCCCAGTCTGTTATTCCTAAGGACACTCTCCATCCCTGAGCCCGGAGACCTCCTGATTACTGCCTTCTGTGCTGCTAGAGCACAGCAACAACCCTTCACTCTCCCATAACCGTGGAATGCCCGAGCCCAGGAGCTGGGTGGAGTCCACAGTCTGCGGGGGAGGCGCCTTCTCCTGCCCTCTGAGGGCCCTCCTTGGTCACACTCATCCGCTTCTCCGGGGGTCCCTCTCATCACCTCTGCTACCTTGAAGGCTGCTCCTTTTGCTGTCCTCTGCTCCAGGAATCCTTTTTACCTTCTCATCATGTGTGTTAATGACCCTCAAACACCTTAGCCTTCCCTCCCCCATTTCTCATTCTCTTCAGTTCCCAGTCAGCCTCAGGGAATGTCATTTCCTTCCAGTTCTCCGTCAGCTTACATGGCTTCTGATTAGAAGCTCCTCCCCTCCTCTCCCTCTGATTCATCATTCCCATGGCAGCCTACCCCTGCCCCAGACCATCTCCGCTCCTGTGCCCCTCCACATTGGCTGCCAGGACCTGGGAGAACCTCTCCTCTACACTTGAACAAGCCCCACTCGCCATGAAGCCCTTAGCAGCTCTTGCCTGAACTATTGAAATAGTTTCCTAATCAGTCTTCTGCTTCCACTGTGTCCTCCACAGGCCTACTATAGTAATCTTCTGAAGGCCCATTTGTTCATTCTTGCTTCATAGGAGCTATTTCCAGGATCTTGAAATTCTTTGTGAGATAGCCTCAATTTTTCTCCTCCATTTTGTTAATTCTGAAAAATACACCAGTAATAACTGATTTTTAATACCAAGATCCCTACAGCATAGATTCTATTTATTGTCTAGAATGACATTTCCTAATGGGGCAGGTAGGTGACACAGTGGGTAGAGTCCTGGGCCTGGAATTAAGAGGACCTATGTTCAAATCTAACCTCAAACACTTAGTAGCTGTGTGACCCTGGGCAAGTCACTTAACTTCTGCCTTAGTTTTCTCATCTGTAAAGTGAGGATAATAATAACATTTACCTCCCAGGGTTGATGTGAGGCTCAAATGAGATTACATTTGTAAGGGACTCAGTGCTTTACAGATTGTAAGCACTATATAAACGTTAGACATCATCACCACCCTAAAGAACAGCCCTCACTCCATGCTGATACATCATGATTACATTTGTTGGGCTATATTGCCTATAAAAAGTCCCTTAGTGAGTGAATAGGAAATGTCAGCAATATGGAAGTCGTGCTTGCCTGTTGGTGTGTGATGTGATAACTATCGTGTCTCATCTGGTCTTGGATTTAAGATGAAGGGACTTGTATGGGGTCATGCAGCAAAACAGATCAGAGACAGGACATGAACCCAGGCTGGGTTCTCCACCTCCCTCCACACCCTGCCATTCCACCCCTGGCTTCCTCTTTGGAGGGGTTATTTCCAGCTTGCTGTGTCTTGCATTCTACTAAGCCAAATTGTCATGAAATAAGATAACTGCAAAGCATATTATAAGAAACTAGAGATGAATTTGACACGTTACAGATGGAGCAGCAGTTCTGTCTAAGACAGAATCAGGGACTAAGAAGTCACACATAGGTTCTGAATCCCCATCAAATCAGAATTTATTTATGGGAGAAATGTAGCAAAATAACCTAAGCTGAATGTTCAGCATAACATTCTTTGGTTCTAGGGAGCTGATTATTTTAAGGCTCAAAGAACTTGTCTAGAGTAGGGTTCAGTCAGGTTTTATTGTTGCAAGGATCCAGCGTGCTCCCTTTCATTTGTTTCTGCTCTTCCTCCCATGACCAGTGTCCTCATCCCGCCTTTCTTGGTGGGATCACAGTTATGCTACTTGTTTGATTTTTTTTACATCTCAAACAAATGTTTGTTGGGCATTCATTATGGACATGGCGGTATGTTG
The DNA here is from genome assembly GCF_019393635.1 of Dromiciops gliroides. Taxonomy (NCBI): domain Eukaryota; kingdom Metazoa; phylum Chordata; class Mammalia; order Microbiotheria; family Microbiotheriidae; genus Dromiciops; species Dromiciops gliroides. The sequence continues at coordinate 22,839,486 of NC_057865.1, read as the reverse complement.
GGCCCTTTGGGGAAGACACAGAAGAGTATACGGTGTGAGTCCGTGGGAGCTCACAGCAATCAAGAAGAGAGATTGGGTGGGGTAGGGGGTAGAAGGTGGGCCCCCCCAGCCATGAACAGGGCTCATGATTCCTCAGTGCCTCAGACAAGTTGCTCGCTGTCGGTACAGGGGACCTCCGCCCAAGTTCCCTCCGCTCAGTAAAAATCACTGGTCTAGACCATGACAAAGGGAAAGGGAGTGCGTCTCTAACAATTCCGCACGGCCGATCGTTGGAAGGCCGAGCGCTGTGTATTCCTCTGGGCGGTGTCAGAGACTTTCTAGCGCAGGAATGACAGGAGCAGTCAAGCCTGGGAGGCCGAGAGACATGAACAAGTTTCACCACACCTTGAGCCGGGCCTGACCTCCCTCTGCAGTCACTGCCTCATCGTTGGCATGTTCTCTGACCACCCCGTACCCGTCTTCCTGTGCTTCGTCTACTTCCATTTGTGACCATCGGGACCCGACAGTGGACTTCCAGCCCCCCTTGCTTGAGCAGGTGCTCTCTTGCCATCTCCTGACTCACCTGTATCGCTTTTGCCACAGTGTGACCGGGACAGAGGGCTTTGTTTTTTGTTTTTTTTTGTTTTTTTGCGGGGCAATGGGGGCTAAGTGACCTGCCCAGGGTCACACAGCTAGTAAGTGTCTGAGGCCAGATTTGAACTCAGGTACTCCTGAATCCAGGGCCGGTGCTTTATCCACTGCGCCACCTAGCTGCCCCCAACAGAGGGCTTTGAAGGCTCTGTCTCTGAGCCCAGCAGAGGAGCTTGCCAAGACATTTGTGCCTCACGCATGGCCGCCAGTGGAGACCTTACAGAATTGACAGTAGAGCCAAGCCCATGGGGAGTTCTTCGGTTTTCCCGTCAGATTTTATTGCCAGTCTCCATTCTAAGAATTGGGGGAAATGTAATTTTATTGGTTAAAAGAAATAAAAAGTTGTGTTTTGGTAAGATCACTCTGGTAACCTGGATTATGTTTTGATGATTAAGATTAGAAGCTTCCCACAAGTATGCTAGCTTTATTCATGATTCCACAATTGTTAAAATACATATGAGTTTACCAGTTTGTAATCCATTTCATCAACATTAAGTGTGTATTATGCGTAAGTCTGAAAGCTAGGTGCCAGGGACCCAGCCAGTTTTTGTTGGTGGTGGTCATTCAGTCATGTCAGACTCTTTGTGACCCTGTGGACCACACTGTCCATGGGGTTTTCCTGGCAGAGATACTGGAGTGGTTTGTCATTTCCTTCTCCAGTGGATTAAGACAAACAGAAATTAAATGACTTGCCCAGGGTCACACAGCCAGTAACTTTCTGAGGCTGGATTTGGGTTCAGGTCTTCTGACTCCTATGGAAAGCATTATCTCCATGGAGCCACTTAGGGTTCCAGTAGGATAAGCTAGTACATATTTTTGTTATTTAAGAACTGTAGGCACGGGGCAGCCAGGTGGTGCAGGACTCAGGAGGACTTGAGTTCAAATCCTGCCTCAGACATTTATTTTTGTTTTTTTAGTAAGGCAATTGGGGTTAAGTGACTTGCCCAGGGTCACACAGCTAGTAAGTGTTAAGTGTCTGAGGCCAGATTTGAACTCAGGTCCTCCTGACTCCAGGGCCGGTGCTCTATCCACTGCGCCATCTAGCTGCCGCTGCCTCAGACATTTGACACTGACTAGCTGTGTGACCTTGGGCAAGTCACTTAACCCTCATTGCCTGCACGTGCACACACACAAAGAATTATAGGTAATGTTGACTTGTAATTACTGTAAGGAAACTATTCTGTAGGAGAAAGGCAAGTACAAAATGTCTATGGAATTAAACTGTTCTAGGAGTTTGGCAGATGATCCTTAATAGTGGTCTTTGGGCTGCTGCTTTTACCAAGCTCCCTGCTGGGTCATCTATGTGTCATGGTCCTTTTCTGTAAGGAATCGTCCTAGTGACTTGACCCTAGCTCTCTCAGCTGCATATCAAGTGTTCTTTCCAACTATTCCAGGTTTGTAAAGGGATTGTGAGTAAAAAACAAGAATTACTCTGCATTATCTGCAGATATTGTCCCAAATTTTAGCCCCCCAAAAAGGCTTTGGGGAAATTCCAGGCCCTCTGTCCTCACACCCAGAAAAGGGTTTTATTTTATTTTTTTTTAATACCTTTTTTATATCACCATCATTTCTCCCCATATCCCTCCCCCTCCCAGAGCCATCACATAGCAAAATAACAAATCAGCCTAACTGGTCAGTACACACATAGAAAGCAATCTCCCATCTCTGCCCCGGCTGGGATGAGAGCGTCTTTTCCCACCTCTTGTTTCAGACCTTGTTTATGCTCCGTGATCGTGCAGCCTTTGCTTCTAAGGTGTGTGGTCTGGCTGCCCACGGCTGTCGTCACTGCATCTCTTCGTGTCTCTGTCCTAATCCCAGTCACCGTGTTTCACAGCACAGGAATCCTCCGCTTAGATCCATGATTTCCTCCATGAGTCGGTGTCTCGTTTGTAATTCTTCACTGTCCTGAAAGTGTTGCTGTTGATATTTGGGTGTGTTGGGTTCTTAGGATAAGGAGCGTTTGGTCCCTTGAACTACCTAACTCCAGGTCACTTCCCCAAATGGTTGGGCCGGTGCCCAGCCCCATCGGTGACGCCCAGTGTGCCCACCTGCCCAAGCCCTCCCCCATTGGCTCTTCCTGTCTCGTTGTCTTTGATAAGGTGCAGGCTGTGGGCTTGGATGTGCACTCCTCATGTTGTTATTGATTTGGAACCTTCTTTCACAGGCTTGTTCGTAGCTTGCAATTTTTCTTACTCTTAGATCAAATCCTCTGACCACTTCTCTGTTGTGCAGTGATGTGATACCTCCCTCCTTGATACAAGATGTCATCAACATAACATTTTTGATGGATTTCAAGGCAGAGTTTACGTTTTGCAGCAGTTAAAAATATGAAGATGAAATTTTTAGCTCTGTTGTTTGCATAAAGATTCAGTGTCCTTCATTAGCCAATTAGATAGATAATTGTTGTTGTTTTATGGGTGCCATCAATCTTGTTTCACAGAGAGCCTTTGCTTCTCTCTCAACCTGAACAGAAGTTAGGTTTGAAGTGTCGATGGTTGACAGAATATCCTCCCTAAATAGTTTCCTTACAGGCAGAAAGCATTTTAGCCCGAGATTTTTTAAGTATTTTAGATTTTTTTTAATAGCCACACACCTGAGGGACCTGCCCCTAAAATTTCCATCTTTGTAGAATTGAAATGAAGACTACAGACCTTAGTATCTCCATATGGAATCATGTAAGCTGCAGATGGCTCCTTTCCAAGCTTGTAACCCAGTGCAGAGATTGCTTCTGCAGTACTTTGATGGGCGGCTGCATCGGGCCACAGCTTAGCAAGGATTTAGTCAAAGTAAATGTTTGTTGACTGACTCGTTGATTCCTTTTAAAGCGAAAACTTAAGACTGAAGATTTCCACTTGCAGACGTGTCACCATTGTGAACACATGACCATTTTTAGTGCAGAGATGGGAATTAGCATGCACAATCGAAGCTAACTTCCCCAGTGCAGGTGCTGGCATTCGTAGTGTTTGCTACTCTGCGCTTATAATACAGGTGCTCAGGAGACAGTAAACAACTGTGGCAGCTTTGTCTTTTATGCTTCCCCATTGTTTGGAATCAGCTTTTTGAGAACATGCCTTGGGTTTTCTTTCTCCAGTATTGTTATTAAAGGATATGGTCCTTTCTTCCATCCCGGATTAGCAGTAATCCCACCCCTCTATCTTCTGAGAGAGAAGCAGCCCTGAACACTTTGTCTTTACCTGAAAGTTGTATGGCCCTTTTTATTACCAAGTGGTTTTTACTCATAATCTTTAAATCCACAATGCAGCTTAGACTCATCTTCATAATAATCATAGCTAGCATTTACATGGCACATTCAGATCTGAAGAGCACTTCACATGTGTTATCTCATTTGATACAGCTAATAAGTGGGCCTGAAACAGAATCTGAACTCAGGTGTTAATGCCAGCTAGCATTCTGGCCATCATTTTATAGACAAGGAAACGGAGACTGATCATTATTTTGGTGAATTCTTTAGAAAATTTTAGACATTCAGTGATAAGATTCAGACCTGGCGTTTTTTTTTTTTTAATTGTTTTAATGGGTATTCAGAATTTTGAATTTTCTGAAGGTGAGATCATGGTCTGGTCAGATCTGACACTCCCTTTGCCACCCATGTGATATTGACAAATAACGTTTCCTTATTTGTACAGTGGGAATAATAGAACAAGAGAATCTTGGGGCTTGACTTCAAGCCTGGCAGGTATTTTGTGGGTCCATAAAACTTAAAAGCAAACCCCCCCTCCGTTTTCTCCCTGCTGTCTCCAGCCCCAGCCCAACTCTGCCTGTTCCTTTGCTTCCCTGAATCTCATTCTTCCTGTCTGGGATCCTTCCCACCCGTCTGACAGTTTGCCTGGTGATCCCCTTCCTAGCTCTCATTCTTGGAGAATGTCCTGAGTCTTTCCCACAGGGTTACTGTATCAAAGGGAACCGTGGAGGGGAAAGGCCTCTGTTAATTAATTGTAGAGTACTACACACAAGGAAGGCATTTGTCATGAAAGCAGATACTAAGAGTCAAAGGGAACGGGTGCTTACCCAGCAAGGAGAGGCTTCTCTTCTCTGTGGTAACTTTCAGGAGGCCCAAAACACAGAGAACTACTGTGACCTCACGTACTTAAGGAACTGCAGTGGGAAAAACAATTTACAGCAAACTACAGGAAAACTTGAGGAAATAAACAGCATGGAGGAACTGCCAGTCTTATCATAATGGCATTCACCGAGACAGATTGTAGGACTCCACACCTCTTTTCAGACTGAGCAGTTTTAATGGAGGGGCCTCTCATTACAGCCTAATGCCTTGGGGGAGACATTTGGAGTCTCTTCCTCCTCTGCTGCCTATTAGGGACCGTCAGAGCACAGCAGAATGCCCCATCTGCTCGTTGTCCCACAAATACATTAGATTAACAAAATCTTGTGCTTTTTTTCCCATGGAGATTAAAGAGATCTGAATTGCCCCTCCTTCTTCAGATGCATAATGGTAGAATACTTCCTTAAAGGTGATTTTTTTTTAAATCCATGATCTCTGGCTTCAGTCTTGTTGGGCTTAAACAAACACTGAAGTGTTGAAGCTTGTAAGTGGATGAGACTGGATTTGAACTCAGGTCTTCCTGACTCCAGGCCCAATGCTCTATCCACTGAGCCACCTAGCTGCCTCCTATAATGTATGGTACCATTCATAGTTAATGATGGATAAATGAAAAAGCATTTCTTCGGTGTTTACTGTATTCCAAGTGCTGTGCTCAGTATTGTGGATACAAATAATAATAGCAGCTAGAATAAGAAGGCTGTCTCTGCTCTCACAAAGCTCACCTCCCCACCTTCAGGGAGCTGTGCTGCAGAGGCCAGTTAAGGCTGTGGCTCTGTTGACTTTAGATGAGTCTTATGTCCCTCAGTCCCTGAGTGTACACCTAGTGAAGTCTTCTCTCTGCTCCCACTGCCTTCTCTGCCCCCCCCCCCTCCAATGGCAGATTAATCTGCCTAAAACACAGCTTTGATCACATTACCTTCCCCTCCAAAACCTCACGTTTTCCTCTCGCTCACAGGCTCAAATTCCTGCTCTTTAGGCTGATACTTGAGCCCTTCTGCAGTGACTTCAGCTTCCCTACTCCTCCCGGAAGGGCTCCCCTTGAGTTGACTTCAGCTGTTCTTGTTGTCCGGATGACGCCCATTCATGCTCTTCCCTTCATTGGAGTTTTCCCTTTGCTGCCCAGATCAGTGCAACCCTTCTCTGTCTCCTTCAGGGGCCCAGACAGTTTATTTTGTGCACCATTCATTTGAATCTTGCTGCTTTATATTCCCTTGGGGAACTATGAGCTCTTAACATTTTTATGTACATAACAGTAGTACAGTCCTCCTACATGTAGCAAACCATTTGGTAAATTTCTTTAATTAGTTTATTTTACTTTTAAAATTTGTCTGTGATTTTGAAATGTGCAAGAGAGAGACTGAGAGGGAGGAGCGAGGCAGAGGCAGAGGCAGCCCCTGAAGGTCCAGGATGCCCTTTTCGGGCTTGATGGGAAGTGGTGTCTGCCCCAGGCCTCCACTGTGTGGATTCTTAGCCCAGCCGTGTTCATGGACCAGAGGCCATTAAGGTGAACGTTATCCCGGAAGAGTTTCTGATCCTTGGCAAACCGTTTCTCTTCTGCTACCAAGAGCACAGAGTTTGACTTGGGTTGGCGACCTCTGGGCTCCCCCCTCGGCTCCCCCCTCATTCTTTGGTGAAGGAGCCATTGTATCCCATCCCAGAGCAGTGGCTCTCCTCTCCTGCTCTCCTCCTTTGTCTTTGCTTCCCTCTATCCCTCCTTCCTTCCCAGAGTAGGTGACCGTTAAGCTCTCTTGCGGCTGTAAATAGCTGGTTCCACGGTAGCCCCATCGAGCGGGGCTTTTCCCCTTTCCCTTCCTTTTTTCTCCTGATAAGGAATAAAGGGAGTTTAGGGGGTGGGTTGCTGTTTGGGGAGGGGGGTGTTTATTTTTTTAATTATTTTCATCATTATTGTTTGTGTTTACAAATATTTGTGGCAATTTCCTAGCAAGCACTTAGTTGTGCTCAATTGCAGAAATGTCGTTTAAGAATTAGACAAAACTTAAGACTAGCATGTGACTCCCCGGCATTTTCCTTGTGGTGCTTTGTGTAGAATGCATTCAATCAATACTAAATAGAAATACAGTGACGAATGCCAATTACTCTAGTTCCACAGGATGGCAGTGTTGGAACATTTTCATGATAGAATGGATGATTTACAACAAAGTCATAGTGAATTTTCATAAAGTTCACAACTCGTAGCAAGCCCCTGTTACTTTGATTTGAAGGAAAAGAAGAGATAGTCCAGCAACAAGAGCAACTCTTGTTGAAAAGGAGCCCAGAGGAGGAGTATTGATGACAAGGAGTCTGGATGGGCTGGTGTGGGGTCAGACCTTTTGCAACAAGAGAGAGTCATAGTGTTAACTCCCTGTTTGGGGGGGTGGGGTGAAGGGAAAGCGATAGATCATTGGGATCTCCCATGGCCCACTTCTTCCTGCTCCTTCATGGCTCTCAGCACCTGCTGCCCGTTAGGCTTCAGGCCTGGGAGATATTTCAGTTCCTTTGTGTCCCTCGCTTTACTAGCCACATAACAGGCATCCAGTGTGTATAGGCTGGCTTGATGGGATACACAGAGTTTAGGAAATCGGGGAGGGAAGTGTTAAAGAAATGGTTAGATGCAATGGACATTAATGAATGGTTTTTATTGGCGGACGCCTCTATAACAACATGGAGGAGGGTAGGAAAAGGCCAGGTTACAGAGGCAACAGGGGCTCTGGGAGTTGATTGGATGAGGGGAGGATGGTCAGTTTCGCGTTTTTAGGATCGTCACCTGACAGCCGCGTTGGGTGATGGACAGCAATGGGGAGACCAGCGCACTTTCACAGAGTCCATGCTTGGCTCGGTGAGGGCCAGAAGCACGGCAGTGGCAGAAGCGGGGTTAGAGAAGAGGCTTGTCTGAGCAGTGTCAGGAAGGGAGAAACAAGGCTTGGCCAGTGATTGGATTTGGAAAGTCTGAGTCTGGGTGATCCCAGCACTAGAGGGGAGGGTTTGGGAAGATGCGGGTTCAGTGTTGGACTTGTCGAGTTTAAAGTGTCTATGGGACTTCCAGTTTGTGATGTGACCCTGGGAGTCAGGCGAGAGGTCGGGACTGGACAAATAAATCTGAGAAGCATCTGCATAGAATTGATCAGGGTGAAGAGAAGGAGGCTTGGGGTGGAGTCCTGGGCCCCACCTGGCACTGATGGGCATGATCTTAATGAAGATTCAGTAAATGAGGCTGAGAAGGAGCAGGTAGGAGAGTGGAGAAAGAAGCCTAGAGAGAGGAGTGCTAAAGGCTGCCGGGAGGTTGGGAAGGATGAGGATAGAGAAAAGGCATTGGTTGGAGTGCCCTATCTGCTGCACAGCCTAGCTGCCCCGTAACCTTCGTTTGGTTTTAAGTGTACAAATTAAGATGCTGATTGGAGCCACCAATTGGGCCATTGGTAAGTGTCCTGCCCTGATTTTTGTTAAACATCTTGTCGACATTCCTCTACTTAGAAATAATGCTGTGCTGATAACTCGTTGTTTAAAATGATAGAGGGTATTCTGGGATTTGAGGAATCGAGCAGCTCTTCATATTGATGTGAGCAGTTGGTGTCAAACACATCAATTTAGGATTGATAATGCTGTCACTTTAAGCTTCTGAAGGATAAGAATAATGTGCCCCCTCAGGAATCATGTTCTTTACCTGCAGACACCATAGTGTCTAAGATGTTGGTGACTCAAAGCCAATGTCTGTCTCTTCTTGTGGTAGAACTGCAGACCATTAAGGTAGAGAGAGATCAGACAAGCTAAGACTGAACCTGGGTCTCACAGCCTCTCGGGACAACCAACAATACTATAAAGAATTCAGAGCTGGGGCAGCTAGATGGCATAGTGGATAGAGCACCTGCCCTGGAGTCAGGAGTTCCTGAGTTCAAATCCGGCCTCAGACACTTAACACTTACTAGCTGTGTGACCGTGGGCAAGTCACTTAACCCCAATTGCCTCACTAAAAAAAAAAAAAAGAATTCAGAGCTAAAGTAATGTGCTTGGGAAAAGGAATCTTCTTGTGTGGGATATAGCGTTAATCACAAAGTATCTGTCAAGGAGAATTTTTCTTCCTTACCAGACCTGTAACATCATTGGTATAGGGAAGAAAACTCTACCAGTATTGAATAACTATTTAGCAACTCCCACTCACGTAAAATAGTATCGTAAACAAGTCCTCTTGACAAACTAAGCTATCGACTCAGAATTACAAGACAAGACACAAGTGTCTGTCTACATAAAAGTCTGCTGGCGCTCACTAAGCACAACTGAATTTGCTTCCCATTTTGTCTTTGTAGCATATAGCACTTTCTACATTGTGGGTCTGATACTGTCCATGCAGATTCCTTTTGTGGGATTCCAGCCAATCAGGACAAGTGAACACATGGCTGCCGCAGGTATGCAAAGGAGGTTCATTTTTCCTCTTAATTTAAAAAAAAGGGTAAAATTAGTCAATGGGGAAATTATTATTATCTGACACCTTTTGTCATCCTGGCTTCTAGGGCAGGTAAGCTCCCATATACCAGGTACCTTTGTATCATCTAACTCTCTATGAACTGCAGTTGGCATGTCCTCACCAGTAGCCCAGACAGACCAACCCATTTTCTTGAATTTCATGCGATATATATTGCATGTCTATCCCATATAATAATCAGAAACAAATCTCTGGATGTTTAACAGAAACAGTTCTTTGGGATAGTTGTGCCAAATATCTCAACAGCTTCAAATACATATTTCCCAAGACTGTTGGCTGGCAGTTGGTGATTCTAATAATTGGCTTTTTACTTGCTTTTGACTGATTTTCAGTTGTTGCTGAAGTTGGTTGATACTATAGAAGAAAGAGTGGAAATAGCATAGGGCATTTTCTGAGCACTCTCTAGATTAGTGCCCCTGCCATCCCCAGATTGACCCCCGAGACACTGTGTGATAAGCTCATGTAGACAGTCTAGCCTAGGGAAGGGAACATCTCCACCCATCGCAGACAGTGAAGCCCCTTGTCATTGTATGGTTCCCACTGTCTTTCCCAGTTAAACCCATCTACAATTCTAAACCTCACTGTTGTTGAGATGTTTAAAACATGACATTTTCAGAAACACTAAAATGACAAAAAAGGTACCTCTCCTCACTTAAAAACATTCCGTTGAGACACAAGAAACTCCTGCCTGGCCCATAGAGCTACCATTGCATTAAAATGAGTGTGATGTCCTCTTGGAAATTAAGTCCAATTGCATTGTGAACCCTTGATCAATAATGAGTGTGCCACCTTCAAAAAAAAGACAGCAAAGCATGGTAAGAAGCCTCACCCAAGGTTTGCCCAGTGTATACCTAGCATCAGCTTCAAGGTCACAAATACACATTCTGCACACAGTAGCCTGTTTATTAAGTGTTGATAAACATTTCCATTTTTAATGGGTTGACCAGCATTTAACTGTAATTTAAGTTTTGTTGGTCTCATTAAAAGAATTCTTCTTTCAGTATTAAGTGATCTTGTAAACAATATGTCAAGTACCCACCCCCATCCCCACAGTAATTTATTCAATTGGTCACTATCACTTTGGTGGGAAGAATATCTTCTAACCAGTTGGCCACATAGTGATTTTGTGACACTTTTTGTTAATATACAAACAGGATTTCAAGTAAAATGAGTGTTGTCTGTGTGTGATCATAGCTGCATTTACTTTGGTTCTAATTTTTCCTTTTTCTAGATCTTTGACAACCTAGATTTTACAAAATATACAGAATAACTAGGGCAATAAGGTTCATTTTTTATTTGGTGAGATGCTTTCATGCCAGCTCTTTTATTTTATGCAATTTGAGACATTAATTCTTTAAGAGAATTTATATAGCTATTTATTGCCCTGCCCCTTATTTTAAATCATTCTAGTCAACTTTGTTTATTGCTTTAGCTTCCAGAGCAGGTATTTCCAGTAAAAAAAAGAAGAGTAATCAATCTAAATATACTATTCCCTTGTTCTACAAATATTAACCATATATCAATCCTTTAGATTCTCCATATCGTTAAAGGTCTATCTTTTCTGCTGAAACAAAGCGAGTCTAAGGGGCTTTGCTTTTTGATGTCCGTTTTCTTAATTATTTTTATTTTATTTTGCGGGGCAATGAGGGTTAAGTGACTTGCCCAGGGTCACACAGCTAGTAAGTGTCAAGTGTCTGAGGCCGGATTTGAACTCAGGTCCTTCTGAAATGTCCGTTTTCTTAACTAGCCTCTCACTGAAGGTTGTAGAGGGAAAGCATTTTTTAATGTGGGGGTGGGATTGGTGCGTTCAAAGCACGATTTCTCTTGACTGGCTTTCAAATGATGGCAGCCTCTCTACATTCAGAGAGGAGTTTGAGATTAATGTTGGGAGCAAAGAGAACATGCGAGGCTCCTAGCAGATTATCTGGAGAGAGGGTCAAAGTGAGCAGGTGAGAGGTCTCCTTCTCTTAGCTACCTTTAGCTGGTAAAGCTGGAGTTGTTAACAGGTTCCAAAGGCACTCTTCATTTTGGTCAGAATAAGTGTCTGATATTTTTTAAAACACACAAACTCAGTGGAAAAGTATTTTTAAATGGCTCCGGGAAACTGCTCAGCCTTTGAGATGGTCCCAGCACCTAAACACGTTTTCCCTTTTTTTTTAGGTGTCTTTGCACTGATCCAGGCATATGCCTTCCTCCAGTATCTCAGAGACAGACTGACAAAGCAGGAGTTTCAGACCCTTTTTTTCCTGGGAGTGTCCCTTGCTGCGGGTGCTGTGTTCTTGAGCGTGATCTACTTGACTTACACTGGTGAGTGGCATCAGTGCTGGACCGTGTGTTCCTACCTTCCTTGGAAAAGAATCCCATCTATATGGCACACTCAGTGAATGAGCACAGCCTCTGCTTGCCCCCTGCTGTCCTCTCGTGGACAGCTGCGAGTACGAAAAGGTTTAGCTGACATGAAACCTCAGTTGGAGTCTTTGAAACTTGTACCCATTCACTACTAGTAGAACAGAACAGCTCTAATCTGTCGTTCAGGTGATGGTCCCTTTAGATCCTGGAAGAGCTGCCCTTTGCTATAAACTGGAAGGCCTTCAGCATCTGGGGGCCCTCCTAAAATGTGGGTCTCAGAAGTAAACACACCCTGCCCGGTGTAGTCTCAGCAGGCCACTTCCAGCAGTGCCAGCCCCTCTTTATCCCCAGAAGTTTTTGTGTTGAGGAGCTAGGAGGTTGTAGAAAAGGTTTTACTTAAGAAAGGGCTTGCTTATAACCAGGCTCTTTCCTAATCAGGAAATGTATCTTTTCTTTTCCAGAGAGCATTGAGTGTCTGAGCCCCCCATTTTCCATGAACATGTAGAGTCCTCATGATTCAGAGTCCATGGAGAAATGGGGGAGAGTCAAAGGAAACATTGGGTGCTTTCTGTGTGTCAGAGACTGTTCATACTAACAGAAGCCATTCAGACAGTCCTTACCCTCAGAGAGCTGCTTTTTTAATGGGGGAAGACAACACATACAGGGATGCTGGGAAGCTAATCTGGGGGGTGGGGAGTGGAGAGGGGGCAGTTTACAAGTAAGGGGGAGGTGCAAAGCATGGCTGGTTGCTTCCTAGGATGCTTGTCCTAGTTCTACACCAATGAGGAAAGGACGGGCCCGGGGGCAGGCCTCCAAAGAGGCAGGACGGGAGAGGGGGTGAGGGCCAGAGAGTGAGGGGAAGCATGGCTGGGCTCCTGGCTCTCCGATGCTGATCCATTTCCCTCTTTTAGGCTGTGCAGCCCCCCTGCAGATCCAGCAGAAGTTGGGGTGCATGTATCCTCTCCCACCTTCTCATGTTACCAGTCCAGATCTCCTAGGCTTGCTCTCTCTTTGACTGTTTGGTCCTGACCATCTGTGGAGGCCCCATTGGGAGTGCCGCCCCTCTCCCATTTATCTCCTCACTTTGTGTATTCTCGCTGTGGGGTACATCTCTGTAGCTTCGGTGGTCCTCACTAACCTGTGAGCAGCTAGAGAATGAGTCTTAGATTATCTCTGTGAAAGGGTAGAAGAAAACTCTAGGATCCAGTTGGATTCAGATCAAAAGTCTCATTGAAATTGAGTCAGTTCTTAGCAAATGTAGGCATATGATGTCATTTTCAAGGCGTGTCAGGCTCAGGGGGGGGGCCTTCTGGGATACAGAAGGACACGGGGAGAAGACAGAACCTCGCCCCTTGTTTGACCTGTACTTTGTCAGGATCGAAGAGAGGATGCCAGTTGGCTTCCAGGAGTTGAACCTCAAGGGAAATAGGACAGAGAACGCTACCCCTGGATCATTGAATGCGTCGGTGCCTGCTGATGAGGACGTAAATAGGGATGCACAGAATACGGGCATGGTGGATTCCGTGCAGTGTTTTTCCTGGAAAGAGGACACAGATATCTAGGGAGGGCAGGAAAGTCTTCAGGTAGGAGGCTGAGGTGGAGGAGGTCTATTCTGGCTACTGAGAGGGAAGGAGCCGGGAGACGGAGCTGGACAGGTGCCAGGAGCGGCAGAGCCGGTGGGATGACAGGGAGCCTTTGGGGCCACGTTGTGTGAAGGGCCTTGAGAACTAGAAGGTGTGACTCGAGCAATTCTCGAGCATCTTGTCAACTGGCAGAGGGTGGTTGGGACTAGAGAAGATCGCTTCCCCCTTAGCACCTCTTTGCCTCCTGCCTACAAACATGCCCGCCTCTCCCCCATGACCGTCCTTCCATCCCCAGGAACCATGGTCCTGTGTCTCTTCTGCCCTTGGTGGCTTCCCTTCTCTGCACACAAGAGGTGCCTCTCTTCTCCTCTCCTTCTTAGACCCTTTCAGCATTAACACTGCACCAGGGTGGCTCTGCAGGTACCAGTGCTTTCAGTAGCCTTTTCTCCATCCTCTTTTTCCTTGACGTCTCTACAGTCTTGGACACTGATGATCCCCTCTTCTCTCTCCTGGTTCTCCTCTAACCGATCTGACCACTTCTCCTCAGTCTCCTTCACTGGGTTCTCATTGAGAAAGGAGACCCGCTGCCATTAATAATTAAGTTTTTTAAAATTATTGATGTTCTTGTTTCTTTTTTAAACTAACTTTCCTTTTTTTTTTTTTTTTTTTAACTTTTCTAGGTTATATTGCACCATGGAGTGGCAGGTTTTATTCACTGTGGGACACTGGGTAAGTAAAGATGAAGGGAAATTATGTTAAAGTGTTGAATTTACAAAGAAATTCAAAAAGGTTATTACTATCTCAAGAGAAGGAGGGACTGAAAATTTATCTTAGCTGCATTCACCACCTCCAGGGAGGTGGGCAACATTGTCCCTGAGTAACTGGGCAACATGTGAGGTCATGGCCGTGCTCTGAAGAGCTGCCGGGCCTACCTGCCTGACATGGACACCCACCAACCACACAGCTTGGGGAATGTTGGTGCAGTTCCCAAGACTCTCAAAAATTCTCTAGTAGTGAAAACTTGTGTGGAAAGTTAAAAAGAAGCTAAGCAAACTTCCACTCAGGACACCTGCTTTTAGTTTCCTTGTGAACTTAGTTATTCCTTGGCATTTTTCCATTCTTGACCATCTCTCTACCACTTTTCTTTAAGTGGATTGTAAACGCAAAGTAAATTATATCAGAAGACAGACAGTAGTAGCGGGGGGTTGCAGTTACTAGTGTTTGTTGAACAAACCTTTTTTTGGTTTATTCATCAATTTGGATAACATGGCCCTGTGATTGCACATCTTGCAGGGTTTGGATACAGTAGAAACCTTGTAGACAAGTCCTTCCCAAACTCTTGATCCAAATAATACTGATCTCAACAAAAGACCTGATGGAACAACTCCAGCCTTTTCTACTTGCCCCTTCATTGCTGCCCACCCAGTGCCTTCCAGAAGAGAACTTGTGACACAGTGTTATTGGACAGGGGAGACGCAGGTTTTGATGCTGTTCAGACGTGTACCGAGAGTCCCTAAGTGACCCTTGTGCATGAAGCGTTCATGGAGGACCAGCACCAGTGGCACGAGGGCTGCTCTTCCATCTGACTGACCCAGTTCTCCCCTGTGGCTGTCAGAAGCTGTCACGTGGGCAGCAGTTTATCCCAGTAAAACCATCTCAGCAGATGGGCTAAATCAAGTTGGGGATGACCCATTGGCCTCATCCCTGGATGGTGTTAGTGGGGTGTAGACTAGCCCAAGCATGTACAATGGGCAGATGAAAAGTTTGTTCCATTGGCCATGAAGCTAGCTGCAGCAGGCACTGTGGGGCGCTTGGAGCTTGGTCAGACACCCAGGAGACCAAGGTTGCCCACAGCCATCCCTGGCCATCGCCAGTTGTCCTGACTTTGTTTAACTCTGCCTCGCTTAAATCCAGTTCATGAATGAGTCAAGCCATTACCCCATGATGTCATTGGTCCTCTTTGGTGACTGGTAACCATTGGAGAACCCTTTCAGTGATCCATAGGGTCTCCTGGTGTCAGGGACATTAGGCTCAACCTCATTCTACAAATGAGGAAACTGAGGCCTAGCGGCAGGGGGATGGCCTATGCTGGAACACATGTTGGGAGTGAGGACGAGAACCAAGATTAGAAACTTAGTCCTCAGGTTTCATGTGCAGTGCCTCTTCTACCAGACTGTGCTGTCAGGTCTGGTTTCCTGATGAAATTGGTATTTCCTTTTTTTGGCATGTTATTTTCCGTCATGAATGGACAACTCCTATCTGAGTGATGGGTAAAATGGCTTTCCTCTTTTGCCTGTAAACAGATGGGCCTTAGATGAAGAATTAAGTTAATAGGAATAGCACATGACATTTGTATTTTCAGTGCTAACCTTACAGGAATAGGATACATACTTGTAAGAGATGATGCAACCTTTGGTTAATTGGTTTTTTAAGTAACTATTTCTTAAGCTAACTGAACTACATCTGACATGATAACCTCATGGTTCCTCCCCATTAATAACTGAAGTGGAATTATCGAACTAGAAGTGTCACATATGTGACTGTTGACCTGATGTTTTGTGTAGTGATCCACAAGATATCAGGCCATGGTTTAGTATTTTTGTAGAGAAATTATTCTAATAATTCTAATTCATTTCATGTTCAGTTCATGTTGCACCATCTTTTTTGGGTAGTGCTGTCAACTTAAGTCCCGCTTTACTTAATCTTTTTTTTCTCTGTGGCTACGTTACATCCCTTTTAATATCCACTTTAAAAAGTACAGGAAGGTCACTGAACCCATTGGCAGGCGCTTAATAAGGGGCAGAGGTTTTATTTCAAAGGCAGAGGGAGCAGAATTTGTAGCTTAACTCGGACTGGTCACTGTGGGTGTTCCTGAATGGCCTTCCATGGTTTTCCTGAGTTTGGGCTGAGCTCGCAGTAGGTCCATCTGTAGCAAGGTCCCTCACTAGTACATCATGGGAAGAGAACCCATAAGGTCAGGAGTTCCAGAAGCTCCCAGGGAGGGACACACTCGGCTGAGGCAGCTTAGCTCCTTGTTGGCAGCACAAGGTGCTGACCTTGGCCAAGGTCAGGTGGCCAGCGGGGCAGGGACAGGGGACCTTGCTCAAAGGCCAGCTCTTGGCATTGTATTGAGCATTGTTTCAGCTGCAAGTTAGGGGAGAAAAAGTCACTAAGACCATGAAAAGAAATGCTTTAATCTAGAAGGAAAGTCATTTGGGGTGTTTCAAAACCATGCTGTTTTTGTTTTTTAAACTAGGTATGCAAAAATACACATTCCAATCATTGCCTCAGTGTCCGAACATCAGCCTACAACATGGGTGTCCTTCTTCTTTGATCTCCATATTCTTGTGTGCACCTTCCCAGCAGGCCTGTGGTTCTGTATCAAAAACATCAACGATGAAAGAGTATTTGGTAAGAGAAATGTTCAAAAATACTTTGATTTGAAATAATCAGCAGGGTTTTTTCTTGATGAAGCTCATATTTGTAAATCTTATCTCCTGCAGTTAGGCAAAATTCTCCTTTGTTTTAGAGTTTATATTTTTGGTATTTTAGATTAAAAATACAATGTCAAAAGTAGTTGTTTTGGGGGCAACTAGGTGGTGCAGTGGATAGAGCACCGGCCCTGGATTCAGGAGGACCCGAGTTTAAATCCAGCCTCAGACACTTGACCCTTTCTCGCTGTGTGACCCTGGGCAAGTCACTTAACCCTAATTGCCTCACTAAAAAAACAAAATGAAAAACAAGAAGTAGTTATATTTTTATAATTATGTTATCGCTAAGCACTGATATGAAAGTTAATATCATAACTCAGCCCTTCTTGAGAGCACAAAGTAAATTCTATAATATTTTAACAAATGGTGGCGCTTAATAATTTATTACCACCTGTGAGTACTAAAAGTATAAAGTGGCCAGGTTGCTCTCATCTCAGTGATAAAATTCAAGCCAATTTCAGATGATCTTCAGTTGAGAATGACTTTAATGTGGTTTAAAAGTAGCTTCATGATACTGATAATGGCTGTGCTTTGTCAGCATGTGCTTCACGTATTAACCATTTTTCTAGTGTTGTCTCATTTGCCTGCTTTTTATTTCATTTTTGGCTCATGGCAGATTTTCATTTAATTACGTAACAGTGTTAGATATTTGAGGACTTTGCTCTGTGCCTGAGATTGTAAATGTCCAGGCCTTTGTCCACTACTTAAAATATACCCACTTGAAGATGACCATAATAGCCACCACCAGGCACTTTGCGAAACAAGGCTGTAGCACGTCCCTTGTAATATCTTGTTGGAGAAAAGCAAAGCGCTCTGTGGGTCATAGGACCAGAAAATGGGGCGACAGGCACATAGGCCTGTTTAGCCAACAAGAGTAACGAGTACAGCATAGAATGTTGAAAGCCAAGGCATTGGCATCAGAGAAAGTCGGCAGAATCTAGGCAGCCCCTTGTAAAGATAGCACAGCCTGTGGCGGGGAGGGGTGTGGAGGTGGGGCTCACTGTCCACAGGCCTTTGATCAGGGCCTATGCTAGAAGGTAGCGAGACCGGAAGAGGAAGCTAAAGGCACACAGAGCTGACCCAGCTGAGAATGGGCCTCACCAGAAAGACAAGATAGAGGACCTTGGGCCTCCCCTTGGCTAGGAGGGGAGAGGGGGACATATTTGGAAATAAAGGTGATGGGGAAAACCCGAGATGTGGGGAACCTTAGGCTAAGCCACTTTAATTCCCCAGGCCTGTCTCCTCATCCACTGATGGGGAGAGGGGAGGAATAGGACTTGGGTGGCTTCTTGGAGCTCAGAATTGCGATCATGCCTGAGTCTAAACCAAGGGGTAAAAAGTCTCCCCTTGTGGAGTTCCACTAGTGGCTCTGGAGAAGATGGCATCAGATCTCTGGACCATCTCCCTTGGGCCATGAAAGCCACTTTTCTGTGGTTTCATGTAGCATCCAGGTGTTTGTGACCTGCTGGAATGTGTTTAAAACCTCCAAATCTTTCACTTAACAAATGGCATTGTTTCCACTTGGTTTATTGCTCTCAGAAAGGCTTTCCTCCAGAGGTTTGCCGTGGGGGATTTGTAGGGGATTGTGCATTTACTTGCTGGGCCTTCTGATGTCTTACATAAGTGCATTTTCCTCTAACAGCCTTAGAAAATCCATGGCTATTGATAAATGTGAATGAAAGGAATCCCCATTTCCCTGGTAACCACACTGAAATCTGAAACCTGGCCTGGTCTTATTAATTATTGAAGTTTATAACAAGTTATGGCTATTAAGTATGAGCTAGGATCGGCAATTAAAAAACAAATAATTCTTTGGAGAAATTTTTGATCTTTTAGTTAATGTCTAAAAGCTGAGTTTCCTACTTTCTAATGATTAAAAATGGACCTGTCTCGTCCCAGTGGCTCTGTACGCCATCAGCGCCGTCTACTTTGCGGGGGTGATGGTGCGCCTGATGTTGACTTTGACCCCAGTGGTCTGCATGCTCTCTGCAATCGCCTTCTCCAATGTCTTTGAGCACTATCTGGGGGATGACCTCAAAAGGGAAAACCCACCTGTGGAAGACAGCAGCGACGAGGACGACAAGAGAAACCCAGGAAACTTGTATGACAAGGTAAGCCATCTAAAACGAAGCTGATTCTTATAGACGGGGCCTGTCTGTAAGGCATCTGTGGAGAGAACACCAGGGATGGCACAGGGAGCCCCTTGTAGGGCAATTGACCAAGTGTTATTGTATTCAGTGTTAAAGATACTGTTTGATAGATAGATGATAACATGTCCTGAGTGGGGTTTTATTAAAGATTGTTGCTATTTGCTTTCAGTCCAATGTATCATCAAGACAGTTGTCAGCTGTATTGTAACTCAAGCCTGACCCACATTGCCCCTGGGCTGGCAGCTTGGCTTTATCTTTGTGAAGGAAAGGAGAGTGCCCCCTGGTTTATAGGAGTTTGTCTTGGGGGACCCGCATGGAGCACAGGCATCTGTTGACTGGAGTGAATTACCTCACTCCTGCCAAGTGAGGGCCTCCCTTCCCAATAGCACATCAGTATCAAGTGGGACGGGCTGGGGCAGGAGCATTTCTCTTCTTGGTCATTGATGCTGCACTGTTCAGGTTGAACCTCCAAGTCCAGGCTCCTCATTTCCTTGGTAGACAATCCCCCATCAACACCAAGGCCACATGTCAGTTTTTGTGTGTGTAAAGCTTGGGCCACTTCCCCTTGGTGGTCACTGTTAATATGCTGAACAGCTGCCTCTTTCCTCAAGAGGATGAACTGCACTGCTCTTGTTCCTGAAACGAGCCCCCCGTGAGGTGGCTGCTCAGGGGCATGGAGACAGCACGGGGTAAAATGTTGCTTTGGGGCAGCTGCTTTTCTGTGGAACCCTGTGAGTAGGGGGCCAGGGGGTAGAAAAGATTTGGGTAGAAATGAGGCGATGAGCTACCTTGTTTTGACATAATGTTTCTGAGAGAACCAAAGAGAAGGCAAAAGAATCCGTTGGCATAAGCACCTTTTTATATCCCCAGGCAGGTAAAGTGAGGAAACATGTATCTGAGCAGGAGAAAACCGAAGAAGGCTTGGGGCCCAACATCAAAAGCATCGTTACCATGCTGATGCTTATGTTGTTAATGATGTTTGCAGTTCATTGTACCTGGGTAACGAGCAACGCCTACTCCAGCCCCAGCATCGTCCTGGCCTCCTACAACCATGATGGGTGAGGCTACCAGGCCCCTGGGGGGTGCGGGTGCCCCACTGGTCCTTGGTTTGTGGTCCTGAGGAGTACCCAGCTCCTTGGTCCCTGGTGGGGCAGTTGTGCCTGTCCCATTCTGACTGCTTTGTCTGAAAGTGCACGACCATTTTATTTCAGCACCAGGAATATACTGGATGATTTCCGAGAGGCCTACTATTGGCTAAGGCAGAACACTGACGAACATGCCCGCGTCATGTCTTGGTGGGATTATGGCTATCAGATCGCCGGGATGGCCAATAGGACGACACTCGTCGACAACAACACGTGGAACAATAGCCACATTGCACTGGTAAGGGTTTTCTATGCCACGGAAGCCTGGGGGAAAGTCCCCTCATCTCCTCTGACTCCTGATGTTTCTCTGCCCATTGCCATGAAGGGCAGACCCTTTATACAGGAGCCGACGGGACGCACATGTTTACAATCCCATCGAAAGCTGCTTTCCTTAGACAACCAGCTTCGACAATTATTTGAATGTGTGTGAACTAGCTGCATTATCCTGAGTCAGGAAGTTGGGTTTTTACTACACAATGTAGCAGAGAAACTCACCATTACACTGGGGCTGCAAACCTCTGGACAGGTGCCCAGTATGGTGGCCTTAGGGCCAAGGTCCACTCAGCCCGGGCAGGGAGAGAACATGGAGGGCCATGAACCCCACCCCTCCACCCCACTCCCCCATCTTCAAAACCAAATGAGAAGGGTCTGAGCTGGGGCAGTCTGTGGTGTATGAGGACACCTAACATGAACGTCTGAGTCTGTTGACAGCGGCATGGTTTCTCAGCCTGCACCTTGATTTCTGCCCAACTTAACATGTAGGGGTTGAGCCCAAAGAAACCATTTAAATGTCTTGTTTTTAAACACATGATCTAGGTCGGGAAAGCCATGTCTTCAAACGAAACGGCAGCCTATGAAATCATGAGGAGCCTGGATGTAGATTACGTCTTGATTATTTTTGGAGGAGTCATTGGCTATTCTGGTGACGACATCAATAAGTTTCTCTGGATGGTCAGGATAGCAGAAGGAGAGCATCCGAAAGACATTCGGGTAAGAAACCAATTAGAAATAGGAAAGGGTGGTACCCCTGCGGGTGGATCTGTCAGCAAACTTTCATTAAGCACCTGCCCTGGGCCAAAGCTCAGCGTTTGAGAGCAGAATGAGGAAGCAGGCCCTCGCAGCGCATCAAAGTAAGTAGCCACCCAACAGATAGAAAACCTGGGAGCGAGGGGAAGATGTGGTTCCCTGTACCCAGGTGTGCAGCCTCAGTCCTCTGACTTCTCTAACATTGGGGGGCCCTCGCCGAGATGGTCCTCTAAGGCCTTGTCTGCCTTTCGGCCCCTTGCCCTCGTGTCTCCCCATTTCCTCCCACTTCCTGTTCTCGTCTGTCCATCATAGGGCTGCCAGGTTATAGTCAGACCCCTTTCCTGCACTAAAACCCCCGACTGACTTCTCATCGCTCACAGAATTGGGCCGGGTCTTTAAGCTCCACACAATTCTGGCCGTGTCGACTTCCTGAACCTGGTTCTCTTACTCCAGAGGCCAAACGGATTTCTTCACTGTCTGCTTACTAGGCCTTGTTTCCCTGCCGTGGCGCAGGCAGGATTTCTCCCCTGGCCGTGAGCCTGGCTTCTCCAGGAAGCCATTCCTGATCCCTCGCTGGGGAGTGGTCTATCTTTCCTCTGACTTCCCCATCACCATCCTCTCTGTTCTCTTGACTGATGATCCTGCATTCTAGTGACTTGTGCCTATGTCTCTGCCTTCCCTACTCCATGGTAAGCTGTGGAGGTGCAGCTCTGGTCTTGTCCATCTCTCCGTCCCTTACCGTGCCCTGCATTCCTTGGGCAGGCGGGAGGATTTCTCTTCAGTCTGTTTGTATGGATGGCTTGGTCTTGTCATATTCCCAGGCTTGGTCTCCTTTTTAGTTAGTCAGGAGCCCAGTTGATTCTCATCTACATTAATAAAGAACAGGAGAGAGATGTGAGGTGCTCATTCAAAAAGTCTATCCCATAAGGCTTTGGAATGAAGATACACCAAGCCCTGCTCAAAACGGCTGGTTCTGGGCTGTTCCCTGACCTTCTCTAGACTTGCTAATGCTGGTGAAGGAGCTGTGACACCTGTGCTCCTCCCCCCTTTCTCTGTGGCAGCAAACCTGCTGCGGGGTGGTTTGGAGTGTGCGGGATGAGAGTGATGCTTGAGGCATCCACCTCAATTAGCCTCAGTTGACATTTGGGTCGGCTTTTCAGAAAGGAGGTGGTGTGGTCGCCTTCAGGGGTCTTGCCTGTGAGTGAGGAGCCACAAGCTCCCTGAAGGAGACTGGTCAGAGCCGTCAAGGTGTCACCCCCCTCCTTTATTCCAAGAGTGAGAGAAGTTTTAGTGCTAACTTGGTGAGCAGGCACCTGTGTGACCCTGGACAAGTCACTTACCTTTGAGCGTCTTTCTCATTGGTAGAGGGAGTGTGCAGGTTGGGTCCCTATCCCTAAATGGGAAGGTACAACATCTGTCAAGCTGGGCCTTGAGCTCTAGCATCAGACACATGAGAAAAAGGCTTTGTATTGACTGGGACAAAACCACAGCCAAAATCAAGATTAATAAGTTACTCCCCCGGAAGCACCAATAACAAAAATGAAGAGGGAAGACATCCTACACTCGGGTACAGCCTGTCCTGAATCCATCCTTGGGAGTGGCTGCTCTCCTCGGATTGGGGGGAGAGAGCACATGTGCGTACTGACTTGTGTCCCCCCAGCGTCTTGCACATGTTATCTTGCTGGATTGGGTTATTTGAAGAGACATTATTTAAAGGGATCCGTGGATAGCTCTCAAAGCTAACCCTTATGAAGAGGTCTCTTAATTTCTTGAACTGTGCTGAGCAGGAAATCTCTTTATTCTTCCTTACAGGAAAGTGACTACTTCACCCCCCAGGGAGAGTTTCGAGTAGACAAGGCAGGGTCTCCCACCTTGCTGAACTGCCTCATGTATAAAATGTCGTATTACAGATTTGGAGAAATGCAGGTGAGTGGGGGCGATCTCCAGTTGTGGGAGGACCTTGTTTTCAAGACTGAATGTTGGTGAGATGAACTCTGCCCCGCTGCCGAATACATCGATCCATTGCTTTCCTATCACTGTAGGGCCCTGGCAGAGACTCCTGTGGGGGGACTTTTGTTTTCTTGGGAGGCCGCAGACATGCCCCAGATCAGCGCTAGAATTCTGGGTCTGGGTCTGAGTTCTGGAATGGCAGAAGGCAGACTGCCAGGTGGTGCACGTTTCCCTGGCCAGCCAGAGCTCACTTAGTCACACCTGTCGTCCAGGATCTTCCTGTTGGTGTTGGCTTTTAGAGGCCATTGGAAAGGAGCAGAGACCTGGCATTTGCCGTGGCAGAGGGGGCTCGGCCTACCTTGGGCCTAGGTGTGTTTCCGATCTCCGTCCCCCAGGGGCCCTGGACGGTGCAGAATGGGCTAGACTAGGAACTGTCCTGGGAAAGCCAGCCTGGCTGGTGTGTTTCTGCAGACGGCTCCAGCAGACAGGGCCGTCATGGGGAGGGAGTGGGAGCAGGAAGGCTCGGGCTCAAGGCCTTCCTCTGCGAAGGACTCTTGGGACCCTGGCAGGCCGGGCCCACTTGAGGACCCAGGGCTGGTCGCTGCTTCAGCTGTCAGGGGAGGGAGGGAGAGCAGATCATTTCTCAAGCTCATTTTGGACTCTAAACAAGCAGGGGTTTGCTCCTCCCCTACTATCCCCCCATACCCCGGGCACACATCTCTGAGCCAAGATGAGAAGAATCCCTACAGAGATCTCTTGTGGGATGTTTTAGTTTTATCAGGAATTAGACTTAACTAACATGTTAGGCCTTCGTTTAGTGCTATTGTTAGAATAAAGGGGTGATTTCCATCTCACTTGGAAAGCTAATTTCATCCATTTTCAAAATGGTGTCATTAGGGTAAGGTTAGAACACACCTGGGCCTTCAGGTGGGTGTGCATTTTGCTCTCCACATTCTTTTGGCTTTGAAAGTCTGTTCTTCAGGTGCCCTTAGATGTTCCTCCTGAGATCTCATGGGGAACAATTAAAGTTAGCAGGTAAAGAGAGTCATCATTTTATCTTTGAGTTTCTAACTCTCCTGAGCCAGCCCCAGGCCACTCGTGAGGCGACACTTAGCCCATGCACGTCACTGACCACGTCAGCCCACTCTGCCCACAGACCTGCCTTCTACTTGTTGCGGTGTGGTTCAAAATAAAACAGTTGGCTTGGGGTCGTATCATTGGGGGGTTGTCTTTAAATTCCCTCAGACCGGTTTCTATATAGAAAACATTTCATCTCTTAGCTGTACCTTTACTGCAGGGAGATGGGTTTCTGCAGCCTGCGACAGGCGTCTGTGCCCCCCCCCCCCTCCCTCTCTCTCTCTCTCACACACACACACACACACACACACACACACACACACACACACACCGCCCCCTTCTGGACTGGCCTAGATCTTGTTTTGTTGTTGCTGCCCCACCTGGGAGACTCCTTCGGCTTCTGGACCTACTTCTGCTTTACCCAGAGCAGAATCATTGTCTTTGCAGGAGTCTGAACCAGGAAGAGCAGTCACCTGTTGGACGTTTTGTGGAGGCTCAATCTTCTGGGTGTTTGCCCTGGTTTTCTTCTAGTCGACGAGCATGTATTGATGTTGATAGAGGCCAGCGCAGCATGCGCACTTGTCCCACCATAGTTACTGATGTGAACACCCTGTCTTACAGCTAGATTTTCGGACACCCCCGGGTTTTGACCGGACACGTAACGCTGAGATTGGCAACAAGGACATTAAATTCAAACACCTGGAAGAAGCCTTTACCTCCGAGCACTGGCTTGTGAGGATATACAAGGTGAAGCAGTTGGAGAACAGGGAGACCCTCGACCACAAGCCTCGAGTCACCAACATTCTCTCCAAACAGAAGTATTTGTCAAAGAAGGTGGGTGCCCAGGGAGCTTCTCCTCCAAGGGGGCAGCTCGGCCTGTCTGGTCACTGGTAGGTGGCCCCTTTCCCCATGCCACACATCCCTGTTTAGTGTCAGCCTCCATGTTCCCCAGAGTGTGCCAGCCCGAGGGCCCTCCTGGGGCAGTCTCCTGTCAGGAGCTCTGGTTGGCCCCACACCTTCCCCATGGCGCTCTCCTGCAGAATCTGTTCTAAAGGTAAAATGCCAAACCGTTTATTGAAAAGGTGACATTTTGTATGAAAGAGGGAATTCAGCCTGAATTTTCCTTTGGTGTCGGACTTCTTCCTCCATTGTGAAATAAACGTAAATCTCCACTTCCTTGTGATGCACGGCCTTCCTGTCTTGTCCCTCGTGAAGATCAGGCTGGACCTTCTTCTAGAACCTTCATGACGGAAAAACGCCCTTATGCCTGGGAGGGGTGTGAACGATGAGATGAATAAAGCGCAGCGATGTCATTGCTGAGATCATGCCCGTTGGGGGGGGGGGGGTCCTTCTATGATCTTGATGAGTTATTTCAGGGTGGTGGGGCAGGCATGCCGAGAAGCCGCAGGCTTAGGACTCCAAGGCCTGCTCCTTCACAAGTGGGCCCTCCCCCAGCTCAGCCCAGACCCCGGGGAGCGGTCTCTGAGCCTCCTGGGATGGGAGAGCCACAGGGTCTAGTGTGGGTCCTTGTTTGTTTGTTTTTAGTGAGGCAACTGGGGTTAAGTGACTTGCCCAGGGTCACATAGCTAGTAAGTATCTGAGGCCGGATTTGAACTCAGGTCCTCCTGACTCCAGCGCCGGTGTTCTATCCACTGCGCCATCTAGCTGCCCCCCTTAATTGTTTTTAAACATCCTTAGGCTCACAATTATAGGGACCGTTTATGTAGCACCTAGTGTGTGCGCCAGGCACTGTTCTAGAGCGCCTTAACAGTGCTGTCTCCTTTGATCCTCTGCCTCTCCTGGGAGGTGGGTGCCTGTATCCCTCTTTTAGGGTTAAGTGACCTGCCCATGGTCCTATGCCGGATTTGAACTCGGGTCTTCCTCAAAGTTTCCATGTAGTTGGTGCGGTAGGTTCAGTGTTCCAGCTCTCCTGGTGCAAATCACTTGCTATCTCTGGGCATTAGCAGTCTCCTTATTAGTCCATCAGCAGGCATTCAGTAAGCACCTTCTAAGTGCTGGATGCTGGGGGTGGGAGCACCAACCAGATAAACCCCTCCTCTCTGGAAGCTTCCATTGCCCTTGGGCCCCTCCCAGCTGGAAAGCCTGTGACAGAGGAGGAGGAGGAGGATACGGCTTCTCACCCCATGGGGCAGGGGGCGGCGGGGGGAGGTGTCTAGACACAGTGTCCAACCTCGAGCTCATTCATCTGCTTTTTCAAAGGGAAAGAAGCTGTCAGGACCAGAGGTTCTGATGACCTTTGTTTAATAAAGAGTCAATAATCCAAAGCCTTCCCTATTAAAAAAAAAAAAGTGAGCCCCTTTACTCAGAACTACTTATAAAATGGAAAACAATTCCAAGTGGGGCTTGGCCTTGTTGAGGGGCTGACATTGAACAGTGCCCTTCCTAGGCTCCTCTGGCATCTTCCTAACAGTTAAAGGAGAAGGGGGTCAAACGACCAAAGGTGCCGTTCATGAACCAATGACTTTGCGGTCCAGCCACAGGGGCAGCAATAATGGCTGATGTCTGGTGCCCCCCACCCCAACTATGGAAGAAGGTAAAGGCGGGCCTTCCTGCCCGAGAGAAGGGCCGGGCAGCCAGTGGCTGATGACCCCGGGACCTCAGGGATCCCACCTGAAGCCAGTTTGTCAGTGGCATCAAGGGAACAAAGGATAAACCGGCTTCCCCACAAGATGGCCTGTCCGTTCCATCAAGTCTGTTGAAGTACTGGAGTGTTTGCTAGTTTAAGACTGACCACTGCTACGGGGCCTGTGAAGTGCTGTGCCTGTCCTCTGGGGGACACCAGTGTAGAGAGAGGTTCTGAGGGGTGTGAATTTTGAAGCAACATTGACTTCAGGGCAGCATGTGTAATTCGTGCCCCGAGGAGGGTTGTGTTTCATGGGAGCCCCAGGCCTGACAGTGACCCCTGGGAGAGGACTGCACGTCTCTGGGAGCCCCCCAAGGAGGGCTATGCAGCACACGCTTCCTTATGCTATAACTACAGTGGGAATGTGGTACCCCTAGCACGCCTAAGAGAAAGGACTGGCTTTCAAGGCCTAACTTTGCAAGGCAAGACTTAAGGGGGGGGGGGTCCGGGCCTCAGAAGTCATCTAGGCCAACCCCCGCATTTCTACAAACAACTGCCTCGTTCACAGCTGGTGTAGCCCTTTGTTTTGGGGGGCATTCACCCAATAATTAATTGGGCCTGGTGGGTATCCCCATCTGACCAAGCACCACCAAAGCCCTGAATGATTCTTACTTACTCACATGGCAGGGAAAGAGTGGGACCAGAATGAGAGCTGGAGGCTCTGCCGGTGTCCAAGGCCATAGAAGAATCTCAGCTTGGGTGGGGGGGGGGGGTTAGCACAGGGCCGGGCACACAGTGCGCACCCCAGAAACGCAGCTGCTTCCACAAGCCCTGCATCGGGCTTTGGCATTACCCGCCTGCTTCAGGCGCTTTGATGAGTTGTGTGAGTGTGCATGCCAATCATGGTTTCTGAAAAAGCAGAGTCCCGTCACCCAAGAGGCCACCTGGTTAACAGCCCCAGGATTGTAACATCTGCGTGCTCCTTGATGCGCTCTCCAACGGGGGAGAAGACAGCATTAGCTGCGTTCTCGGGAGGAGTGTGAGCAGCGCATACTAATTGCCCTGTTGTTTCTTTTCAGACGACCAAGAGGAAGCGCGGCTACATTAAAAACAAACTCCTTTTAAAGAAAGGCAAGAGGCCCAACAAGAAGACTGTTTAGATGAGACTGTTGCGAGCGCCGATTGCGAGCAGTTGTCCTTGAGAGAACCAGTCTTTGCCTTTAGCTCCAGTCATGTTTCACAACATGAGGGTACAGAACCATCACTGGTCCAGATTCATGTACAAAATTTTCAGGCAATGTCTGATTTACAAATATTGGCTTATTGAGAACAGCTGTTTTCCATTTGTAATGTGAACCGAGAGCAAGCACTGCTGGGAATGTCTAGCAGCAGATCTGATTTTTTTATTGGTACATATTCTCTTTCCACGCCAAGAATTTGGACTTCACGGCACCAAAGAATCCTCGAATCTGGTCCCTGGCACATGCAAATTTGTCGGTTTTTCTTTTTTAATTCTTTTACAAGACCTGCACTTCCTTTGAGATACCTGAACAGCAATATGTAAAATGCAAATTGTAAATTGTGGTGAGCTTTTTAAACAATTAGGAAATGAGTCACAGATCTGGAAACAGCCAGGAGAAACTGGAATGCCCTTCCTTGAATAATAATATTTATTTCCATGTTTCTCGATAGAATGTTTCATCAAATGTGCAGTCTGTTTCACAGCCCACAAAGAAGCTGCTGCCGTTACCGCCACACGCGGTGTTTTTACATGGATGTCCAGGCAGTTGGTGGCAGAGCTTTCTTCGTGGGGTCCCAACAAGGCAGTTCCTGTGCATGCTGTTCATTCAAGGGCTAAATTTGTATCCTTGGTCAGTTCTACACACTGCACCAAGGACGCTGTACAAAATAACCTTATTCAGCAAGGCGACTTAGGGAAAACCTATTCTAAAAATTGCCCGATGGACACGTCTTCCCTTTGTACGTACAACTCTGCCCCCACGACTGGCCGAGGGTGAACGTCCCTCCCTTGGATGCTCCCAACATTTGATGAAACACTCTGGCGTTAGCGAGGTGCTCCTATGTCATTTAAAAATTGTGACAGGTCTGTCCAACGACACGTGCTCACACCTGGCAGGCATGGGACACGCACCCATGCCTGCTCCCGGCAGCTTGAGGAGGAAGAGGGGGAATGTTCTGCAGCCCTTGTGGGACAGAGCTTCCTGCCACAAGCTGCCCCCGTGGGGGGGTTTTATACATATCTATATTAAAAGAAATTATAACTTACGCCACTGCTTTTGGTGGAACACGCGGAATAGTCTGTACCTTTTATGAAGAAAAATGCCATTTACAACCTTCAGTGAGAATGTTACTGCTGATTTTCCTTCCCAAAGTGTAGAATGGTTTGTTTTGGTTTTTTTGTTTTGTTTTATGATTTATAAAAACTAATTTTTGACCCTGATGATGGTTCTTTTACAGACCAGCAAGAATGGCTGTAACATTTTCACAAAATAAAACACATAGATCTGGATTTCTGACACCTTGTTTTGTCATTTGGAGATTTGGTTTTACTGGGTTACTTTGAAGCTCAATGCAGACACGTTGTGATGAGGGGAAATAAAGTTCATTCAAGTTTTGTGTTAAGTGTCTGTGTTTTTCTGTACCTCTTTTAAGCTCAAAAGGAACTAAAGTAATGTTCAGAATTCTATTGTGAGAGGAAGGGAAAGTCAGACTTGGTGGACCACTCTAGCTTGCCAGTTCTGAAGGCTTTGTGGTGTCTCCAGTTGGCCTTCCTCCTCCCGGGATGAGCTCACAGGAGCGTGCATCGTTACTTCTTCCTCAGCTTTACTCTAGGCTGTGCTAACATAGCCAGTAAGAGTGGGATTTGAATCCTGGCCTGTCTAGTGCAGTGACCATGATTCACTCCCCGGGGGGAGGCTGGTTTTGTACCTCACGTCCTGGACTTTGATGTCGATTGTGGGAAGCTCCTTCTGCCCTTGGTGACCCCCTGCTACTTAGCTCCTGGACTTTGAGAGTGAAAGGAGGCATCTAGGCTCAATTAACCTGCCCAGGGCCCTCCGGCCAACATGGATCCGAGGTAGGCTCTGCACCTGGTTGTTTCTGACTGCCTTTCTTACCACGTGCTATTAGCGTGCGTGGCTAAACGTTCTGAGCCGGCCTAGAAGCGTTCATGAAGGACCACAGTGTCACGGTTCATTGGGCTGTGGCCAAGCCCGTCACTACCTGCAAAAGAGGCCAGGCCTGAATGGTTTGTCCTGGGATCCTTTCTTCAGGACAAAGGGGTGCCCCTGGGGTACCTCTGAGCAGTCATGAGGCCCTGCTCGGGAGCTGCCAGTTAGGCAGAAATGCCCCTGGAGCTCAGAGGCACCTCTGCTGACCTGGCAGCTTTCCAAGTGGGAATCATGGTGTCTGCTACATACAGGTAAGGCAGCACAGCCGCCTTCATGCTGAGCAAGGCCCCAAATCGGGGCAGCATTTGGGGCTGCCTTGTCCTGCGACGGGAGCCCCATGTAGGCAGCAATGAGCTTGAGTGGGATTCCGAAGCAGGAGCGAGCGGTGCTTCCGCCCAGGGTGAAATGTCTCCTCCACCTGTGGGCCCAGGCTTCCGGCTTCTCCCACTAAGGACCGGAAGAAATGAGGGAAACCAAAACCTAGAAAGGACAACTCTGACCCCTGTGAATGCGTGTCGCAGTCAGTGCCAGTTCTGAAGTGCTCCCAGGCAGATCTGAGCAGCCTGCTCCCCGAGAGGCAGTCAGGGTGTCCCTGCCATCAATGTGTTATGGCCTAGTGGTCAAGCAGTGTTTATTATTCAATGGAGGAGTGGTGAGGAGGCCAGAGAGAGGACATTCTCTTCATTTGATTGTGCAGAGCGCAAGAATACCCATGCAGATAGGAGGGGATGGGGGGAAACGCCAACCAAGGTCTTTTGGGACCTGCCCTGCTCCTTATCCCAGAAGACCCAGACCCACATCAGGCCCCGGCCTAAGCAGATAAAGGCTGGTCTTCCTCTTCATCTCCACATTGTCGTGTCGTGACTAAGCAAACTCCCCATCTATCCTTCGCTGAGTTTGGGGGAGATCCTCCATGCTGCCTTCTTCATGCCAAGCAGAGAAAAGTCTTGGCACAACATGACGGGGGGCGGGGCAACATGCAGATGGAGGCACAGGACTGAGGGCTCGGGACAAGCAGCCTTGGTTTGTCACGAAGCACCTCCCTTGTCACTGTAGTAAAGACCAAAGGGAAATGCCCCCCCTCCCCCAAGGAGCTGACATACTACTGGGGGTGACAGTGGCCGATTGAGGAGGGGATGTATCCTAAAGATGGCAGATGGCCGAGGTGAGGCCCCAGAGATGGACTGACCTGTGAGGACGGCTCCAAGTGCACGAAGGGGACTGATGGATCCTGAGGCTGAGGAGGCTTGGATCGCCAGAGGCTTCTGTGCTCCATCCCAGGGGCAAGAGCCAGAGGATGGTCAGGAGGGATGCTTGGGTCAGTTGTGTTTTAAGAACATCACTAGATGCCAATTAGGGGGTTCCTGCAGAGGTCCTTGGGGCCCACCTAGCGCCCTGATCAGGAGTGGAGGACCCAGGGGTGCTCTCAGCTGTACTGAGGCCCTAAGTCCAAGCAACCCTTCAGCTCCTTCTGCCACACGAGTGACCAAGAGTGTCCTGAGAGGATCAGCAAGGAATCAGACGTCTCATGGACAGTCTCAGGAAGTGCCTGGCCTTCATAGAGCGCCAGATAGCATCTTCATTGTGAAAAAGATGATGTGGCCAAGTCTCTGGTGACGAGGTCTTCCCTGGGAGAGCAAGGGAGCGTCAGAGGCGAGAAGACTGGAACCCGAGTCTTTCTTGGCCCAAATCTGGCCTTGCATCCTCCTGAATCCATCCACAGTGAGTGGCCATTGCTTGGCTGTGGCAGGAAGTCTAAAGCCCGGTGCCCACTCTAAGGAGCTCTTGTTGTTACCAGAGTCCCCTGGTTGTGCCGTCGCTTCTAATTCCTCCAAATGTAAGACAAAAGCTAAGTGGGGAGGGAGGCCACTAATGTCAGCAACTGTGCTGGCTCCCCTTGATGGTGAGGCAAGCCTGCTGCTCCTCCCACAGAAGTCCGTGCCCCGTCCTGGGAACCACTCATTCCTGAGTGCAGACACCAACTCAGAGACGCGAGTCAGCCCCAGCGGCTCAAGGGCAGAGAATGACTATCCCCCACCACCACCACCACGTCCAGCCTCTGAGCGTTCCTGGGATTCACTCCCTGCAGCCCCTTTATATTCCGGACACTTATTTGGGTTCAACCAGGCCTGTTCCCAGGCAAGCAGCGGCTATGGAAATACCTCGAGGCTAGAAACAAACTTGGGTCAGATTTGGCTCTGGATGCTCCGGCCTGTTATGAAGTCAGCTTGTCCCCCCTCCTACCCAAAGGAGAAACCCACGACCAGCATGCCTGCCTGTGGAGAAAGGTGCTCCAGGCAGATGTGCTGCCCCTCCCCAGTAGGGGACCAAAGGGGGCTGGTCCCAGGGAGCCATCCAGTCACTGCAGGTAGAAGATGGCATCTCCTTAGACCCCCGGCAGCCCTGGAGCTGCAGGAACCTCACATAAGGAGAAGCAAGGGCAACTTCCTTGGTTAACTGAGCTCTCAGAGGGTGGGAGGTCCTAGGACCACTGTGTTCCTGAACACGAACTCACTGCTCCTGGGAGTGAAAGGTCAGCTATTAATAGCCACGACAGCTCACGTTTGCAAAGTGCTCTACATTCTCACCTAAAGGTCCAAACCATTCTGGGAGGAAACTGAGGGGCAGGGTCCCCTAACTACTAGGTGCCTGAGGCAGGATTTGATAAACTCAGGCCTAACCCTTAATCCACTACAACATTAGATTCACTCGGCCTACTTTTTTTTTGGGGGGGGGGGGTCAGTGAGGGTTAAGTGACTTGCCCAGGGTCACACAGCTAGCAACTGTCTAAGGTCAAATTTGAACTCAGGTCCTCCTGAATCCAGGGCCAGTGCTTTATCCACTGAGCCACCTAGCTGCCCCAACTCAGCCTACTCTTAACACTGAAGATACAAAGGTAAAGATGAGAGAATCTCTGCCCTGAAGATCCTGTAATCTTCAGGGATCAAGGACAGATTCACAGATGAATGAATAAAACATGTACATGAAAGAAATGTCGATGTATCTTGGTGGTTCCCAGGCGATGGTGTGAGTGAGGAGGGAGAGTGGTCTAGTGGCTTCCAGGAGAGTGAGGGGGTATACTGTACTCTCAGTATAAAGAATGCCAACTCCCTGAGGGCAGGGACTCTCATTTCCGTCCCTATGCCTGTGTAAACAACTAAGGTTGCATTTCATTGGGACAAGGTAACCACCTAACAGCTGCGGTGTGCTGGTAAATTTTTAACAACCAGCTCTCCAAGAAAAATACACCTAGCCCGTTTGGGGAGGGGGAAGGTTTAATCTGCATTGTTAACATTTTCTCTGTTCTTAAAGCCCAACCAGTCCACAGAACAATATACCAAGTGTTAGCAGATGCCACAGATTCCTGAGGTATAAATACTTACCCTGAAAATATAACAATCAGCTCCTGCTGTGTGGGTAATACCTACACTGAAAATTTAACAATCCACTCTGGGGAACTTGTAGGAGCTGGCTCCAGCACAACCCTGGCCTTAAAATTTATCAGAACAAATAAATCAAGTACATTGTTTTCAGAACAGATTCTACTTGAAGTATTTTAGGAAGAAAGCCCTGTAATAAAATATCATTTTTCCAAGGGGCAAGGGAAAGGATGCCACTGTCCCAGCCAACCCAATGAACTTCAGCCAGTCAGAGAAAAGGGGACCATAGGGGAGGGGGGGAGGGAGAATAAGCATTTATTGAGCACTTCTTGTGTGCCAAGTGCTTGGCAGTTTCCTCATATGAAACCTGAAACAACTCTGGGAGGTTTGTGCTGTTACAAGCCTCATTTTATAGCTAAGGAAACTGAGGCAGGCAGAGGTTCAGTGACTTGCCCACAGTGACTTCACCAGTGTCTGAAGCAAAATGTGAATTCCTGCTTTCCTGACTCCAGCCCTTGGTGTCACTTGGTGCCCTGGCATGCGTGGTATGAAGGGGATGAATCTCCGTTTGAAAACATGACCAGGGAAGGTTAACAAGCAGTGGCACTTGGTACAGTGCTGTGTGCACCCAGGGGACTCCATCGGTTTGTTAGATGAATGTCTCAACATCTACAAATGAGGACAAATTGGCCTTTGGGGAGCGAATGAAAGGGCCTGAAGTTAGTCCTGCGGGGAGGCAGGCGTGCACACTGGTCATAAATATCAGCAAAGTCCAGCAAAAGATAAATGAGGCCTTAACGGCAATTGGTTCTACACTCCGTTTTTATTTACCGTTATGTCTTATGTATATAAAGCCGCCTCTGGGGAGAAAAGGACTGAAATACAATGAAAGCTGAATAATGCTAGTGTGTTTGCAAGTTCTGTTTATTTGTAATCACAGTGGTTTCCTGGCAGAGTTCAGCTTGAACTAGAAATGTGCATTTAAAAAACACCCACGAGGACCCCTTTACCCTCCTCCCTCCCCCCCAAACCCCAAATCCTTTAAAACAAAAAACCTCGGCCACTGGTGTGTGTCTTAGAAAGCCCTTTTTTAAAAACCACAAAAGTAGTTGTTTCCAAATGGTTGTTTCCACTGTAAAAATAGCAGCATCTAAGAAAGGTAAGACTCAGTTTCTCTCTATCAAGAGAAAAATGGAAAAAATCAAACGAGCAGTAGAGAATGGCAGTCATCAGCAAAGGAAGTGGGCTCGAGGCCCCCACTTGACCCTCATCCTAAAGGGCCTAGGCACACCCTTTCCCCCATGTCCCTCCCTCCACTAGCAGACCTTGCTTATTACTCAAGGACCCTTCTTTCCACCGGGCTGACAAATGATCATACCTCATGGAAAACAGTCTTTGAAGGTCATCCCAGGAACCCAATGGCCAAGACCAGTGAGGGGCAGGGGAGGGTGTTGCATACTCAGTATGGCAGGAAGTGAGCAATTTGGAAATACGGGAGCCACAGACCACCACCAGCCCCAGCCCCAAGTTCCAACACCCCTCCCAAAAAAAGGATGAGATGCTCTGTGGACCAAATGGATGTGACATGATTCAGGGGGACAGACTCAATTCACCGTCATTTGGGAAAGAAATCCCATTTTAAGTGCAAAAAAGTTTTTAGCAAAATGAAAAATAGAGAAGTTTGACCCTCATTCATAAAAAAGTACTTGTAATGATCAAGCTAGTTATTGACGATACATACACATCCTATTTACATGTGTAATAATAATAATGCCCAGTCTACACCCATACATGGTGCATGTGTGTGTATGAAAATAAACCATGAATAGCTCACACACACGCGCGAGCACACACACACTCTCTCTCATCTACACATGCATGAGTATATCCCAATTGGCTCCTGAGGACCCCAAAATAGATGGGAGGGGCATCACTCACACCACACGACTTCTCTTCTTTAAAAAAAAAAATCAAACAAAAGGGAAGAAACCCCACAGCCCCCTCCCCCCTCTGCATACCTAAGAGGACTTAGCCAATACCACCTGAACCTCATATATGGCACCGTTTTAATGCCTATAAAAAGACAGGTCTATTTTGGGAGGACACTGCATTTTATCCTCATCATTGGACTTTCAACAGAGGTTCTGTATACATCCAGCCTTCGCCCTAGAAGAGAACAAGGGACACGTTATAGGGGATGTTGCTGAAGGAGAACTGTGTGGAGGCAAGAGAAAGTCGGGAAACAAGCAGAATCGAACGGTCCCCGGTGACTAACCAGGAACTAATGTCACAGGATCAAAACCAGGGGACCAGAGAGCTGAGAGGGAGACTTCAATGGCCAGTCTTGTCCAGGACGAGTGGTCAGCCAGCTTCTGTCACAGTCAGAGCTCAGAGGACCTCTGAAGACCTCTAGTCCAATCCCACCCCCGTTTTACAGATCAGGAAACTGAGGCCCAAAGAAGTGATCTGCCTTTTCCAAGATTACACGGGCAATAAATTGCAGAGCCAGAATTCAAACCCAGGTCCCCTAACTCCACTATCGTTAGCGGCGCACGATGGGGTTCTTAATAAAATTTTTGTCTGTCAAATGGAGACTTTCATTTTGAGGATTGGAGAGAGAAACCTTCTAATGGACACTTCCATTAGAGTGTAAGCCCCTCTGAGGCAGGGACTGTTTTTTGTCTCTATGCCCAAGGCCTGGCACATAGTGGGAGCTTTATCAATGCGTCCTCAGGAGGCTTCTGGGTTCTGCTCTTGGCCCTGCCACTGCTGGCCAACTGACTGTCAACCAGTAAACAAGCATTTATTAAGTGTCTACTGTTTGCCAGGCCTTGAGGAGACAGATTAAAATGAACAGCTCTGCCCTCAAGGAGTTTTCATTTTATAAGGGCGGGGTTACAGCCCAGGGAGACACCGCCCTGCTTTGTTTTGGGCACACTGGTGGGCAGTGCCTCGCCCCAAAGCTGCCACCACGGCCAGTCTTCAGGGGTCTCTTCACAGCTGCCTTCAGAGACACAGAAGCTCTGAGTGAGTCAGAAGGACCCACACCTGAACAGGGATTCCTTTGATCCTGTGCCTGAATGGCCTCTGCTGGAATACTTCCAGGGATGGGGAACTCACTACTCATCAAGGCAGCCTACTCCAGTGTCTTATCTTTCTGACAACAGGGATGGTCTCCTTGTTTGATGACTCAGTCCTCAGTACCTGGCATGCAGGCGGTGCTCAACAAATGCTTATTAACAGATACACTGATCATAAGAGGAAACCCCAAGAGATTCATCCACAGACTCCAGAGCCACAGGGATGGGCAGGGAACAGGTGCACACCCAGCTAAGATCCTGCTGGGCCCAGGGCCTCAGCAGCTCTGCCACCCAGTCTGGAGCCCAAGGATGTGGATTCCAATCCTGCATGTGTGACTTTGTACAAGTCATTTCCTGGGCCTCATTCCACTCACTCTAAATTGAGGGGGATGGACCCAAAGGCTTCTGGGGTCCCTTCAGGCTCTATGAAAAAGGGAGGATCCTATGAGCCCATCCCCAAGTGAGAAGTGCTCCTTCAGCTCCACCTGAATAAGGGCAGCCTAAATTTCTGCCCGTCCCTCTAAACAACTTGGAGCAGGACTAACTCAAAAGCCTGAATAAAGCTGTCACCTGCTCCCCCCACCACCAATTCATTCTGCTGCAGCACAGGATTCCAGACCCTCTGCAGAGAAAAGGATTTGGAGTCTGGTCCTAGGTTCAAATCCTGACTCTGGCCACTGAGGAGGCAACTAAAGGACCTTGAGCCAGTCATTCACCTCACTGGGCCTCCTTCCTCACCGTAAGGTCCAGGGCTGGATTCAATAACTTCTGAATGGACAGTTCTCAGTTCCTAAGACCCCCCCCTGCTCACCCTCCATTAGGTTTCACAAAGTCGTTCCTAACCTGTAGCGTCCAGACCCGATACCCCCCACCTGCAGCAAAGCCTCAGTTTCCCCCTCTGTGAAATGGGCACAGCGGCTCCTTGACAGGGCCGGGGGTGGGGAAAGCAGAGAGCCCCCCTCCCCATTACCTCCTTCCTAAAATACTTTGGCTGCCACTCCGTTTTGAGGGCAGCCCGTTCCTGTTCCTCCTTGCGCTGCTTGTCCTCCAGGCTCCGCTTGAATTCCGTGGCCGAGGTCATGTCACGCAGCTTTATGGCGTTGGTGACCTCCCGCCAGAGGTTCCTGGGGAGGGGGGGCACAGGACAGTCAGGTCGGGGCCGGCTGCGCTCCCCTCTGGGGGCTCCAAGCCCTCCTCGCGTCTGGCTCTGACGCCTCCCCTGCCTTCCCCTCCTGCCCCCGAAATGACTATGAAAAAGTTGTGTCTGCGCCTGGACATCCTCGTGTTTGCTGCCCGACCCAGCGAGAACTGCCTGCGGGCAGGGAACCCTCGGAGGAAGGAATGAGACCAAAGGCTCCCGTCGGGCTCAGCTCCCTCCCATCCACCCCTGCGCCGAAATGGAGACTGGCAGCGGCCTCCTCGACCTCCTCGGAGAGTCCTTGTGCCCAGGAGGCAGGTCTCGCTTCCCACCGCCCCGCCTGGCCTCCCACAAGATCCCAGGCTACCTGAGGACAGGGGCTGTATTCGACTGGGCCCCCACCCTGGGACGCGCCCCAGACGCCCAGGACTCTGACTGGCCTCGTCAGACTAGACCATCCTGGGGGCCCCTTTCACTCTGAACCCGAGCCTCAGTCAGCCCATCCGTAAAATGGGAATTAGCACAGCCCCCCACCTGTTTCAGAGCCATCAAGCGAGATCCTAAAACTCTGATGCTCCATATAAATGCTGCCTATTTTAACCAGGGATTGAACTTCTCGCGAGGAAATGCCTTCTCTGGAACTTGGAGACTTTGGCACCTTAAGTGACATGCCCAGGGTCACAAAGCCTGCATGGGTCAGAGGCAGGATTTGAACCCAGGTCCTCCTGGCCAGCACTCATACCCTAAGACCCTCTGACTTGCATAGCTGTTATTGTTACTATTATTGTTATTGCCATTACCTAGGCCTTGTTTTCCTCACCTGTAAAGTGTGTGTGTGGGGGGGGTTAGACTTAATGGCCTCCGAGGTTCCTTCCAGCCCTAGAGCTAGGATTGTAAGAGACTGAAGGGCAGCATGGACAGAGAGAAACTTGGCTTGGGCCCAGGGAGAGCTGGATTCAAATCCAGCCTAGGACATTTTTTAGCTGTGTGCCTGTTTGACCACAATGAACCTCAGTGTCCTCATCTATAAAATGGGGATAATAATAAAAATTATTTAGGAAATTGTCATGGGATTGTTGTGAGGATCAAAGGAAATAATCGATGTAAAATGTTTTGCAAATGTGTTATAGAAATATGTCATCCTTAATTACTCATCATCAGTGTTGCTGTTATGGAATGAACAACGAGGAACAAGGCGGACGTGGCACACAGCCTTCTTCTCCAGGTTCCTCTGTGGCTGGGGCAGAGGTTCCGTGGGCTCCGGAAGGGGCCCTCCCACAAGTCACATCACGCCCAAAACTCTTCCCAGCCCCAGAGCTGTCTGTCTGTCTGTCTTAGCACACACTCACAGGCGCACGCTCCTCTGCTCATCCCCACCTGGACTCCATGGGATTTTGTTTGTGAATGGGTCGGACCTTCTTTGGGTAGACAGGCAGCGTGGCTGTGTCGATCAGCTTGGTTTCTCCGTTGCTGTAGGTGAATTCCAAGACCCCGTTCCATTCTCCTTGGGCCTTGCACACGAGGGTGTTGGTGGGTTTGTGCCTCACTTCCGCCGTGACTCTGAATTCAACCAGACACCAAAGTCAGCGCCGCGGGAAGGGGTGAGAGGAAGAGAGGCCACTTGCAAATCAGCCCCTCCACCCCGGGATGGATGACCCAAGGACAGCCCCGCCCACATTTACACCTCCACCATCTTGGGTGGAGATTCCCTATGGTGACTTACAGTGGGGCACGGATGGGCAGACAGGAAGAGGTTGAAATCTGTACCACGGAAGGGACTACCCGCTGAGGAGAATGCGGACGTTTTAATAATGATGAAAAAGGAGGTGAGGAGAGTCTGATCCTTTCATTAAAAAATAATTCCGGGGCAGCTAGGCGGTACAGTGGATAGAGCACCGGCCCTGGAGTCAGGAGGACCTGAGTTCAAATACGGCCTCAGACACTTAATACTTATTAGCTGTGTGACCCTGGGCAAGTCACTTAACCCCAACTGCCCCGCCAAAAAAAAAAAAAAAATTTTTAATTCCCAGTTTCGGTCAAACATGAGTCCTAATGATTATTTATTATCTGGAGCAAATCCGTTCATCTCTCTTGGCCTAAGCTCCCTTCTGGCACTAAATCCCTGTTCTTATGACCCTCTGGACCTCAGTTTCCCTTTCTGTAAAATGAGGGGGATGGGTTAGACGGTGTCCCTTCCGGCCCTACAGTTATGAATCTATGCTCCTGAGCAAGATCCTATTGAAAAACGAGGCAAAAGACGCAGTCCGCAGGCAGGTCCCTGGGCCCTTGACCCCAAGGCACAGCCATAAATCAAAGCCTCTTCTGTCCCAGCAGCAGCTCTGGATGGGAACATGAAATCTGCCTTTAAAAAGACCCTGCGCTGGGGCAGCTAGATGGCGCAGTGGATAGAGCACCGGCCCTGGAGTCAGGAGTACCTGAGTTCAAATCCGGCCTCAGACACTTAACACTTACTAGCTGTGTGACCCTGGGCAAGTCACTTAACCCTAATTGCCTCACTAAATAAAAAAATAAAAATAAAAAAAAAATAAAAAGACCCTGCGCTGCTTCTGCCTCTTTCCCACCATCCGGAGCAAACCTCTGACTCCCCCTCTCTGACTTAAAACAGACCCATTCCCAAGGCTCCCTTCCTGCTGCTCGGACTTCCTGGCGATCCGAGGCATTCCAAAGGGCCTGAGGAAGAGGGAGGCAGGTCTCCCTCCAGCCATCGGCCCAAGATTCCATCGACAGCTTTCTGAGGAATGCTTGGCACTCTTTGTGGGCCCCGGAACCACCCCACTGCCCCAGAGGCCAGCTGACCCCCGATGCTGGGGTCCGGGTGCTCCCACCAGGCTTTCTGGGAGCACGTGTGAGCCCTAACTAGCTTCTGATTCTGCACAGTTGTATTCACTTTAACTCCGTATAAAAGGAATAAAACCTTTCCGATCCAAAGAGCAGAAACGGAAGCGTGTGTATATAAATAGATTTGCTTTTAGGAAGCTTTTTATAACTGGAGCAAAAAGAGAGGGGCAGCCTTTGTTCCTTCCCCTCCCAGTCACTGAATTCTTTGTGTCTTTTATTTACTTTTTTTTTAAATGCTCAGGGTCCTAAATGAGAGGGAAAGATGTTGGGACAATATACCCTTAAGCAATCCCCCTAGGATGCTCTTCATCTAACCTCCAGCCTCCTGGTCCTTAGAAAGGGTCACACTACAACTCCAGCCCTTCTCACTTGCTCCCCATGAAATCTCCAGTAACAACAACAAAAAGCTATTTCTCTTTTCTGCAGTGGTTTCCATCACAAATACTGTAGCCATCTGACTAGTGTGACCCCTAAATAGAATGTAAACTCACTGGAGGCTTGCGTTATTTCAAGTTTGTCTTTGTATGCCCAGTGTCTGGAACACAATAAATGCTTGCTAATGAAGACTAGCAAGCTGTCATTAGCTCTGAAATAATCCTCAGTATTTGTCTTGCATCCATTGTAAATTTATTTAATTTGCAAACCTGTTATCCACCCCACCCCCCAGAACACAATCTCCTTGAGGGTTAGCCTTAGGCACAAAATAGATGCTCATTAAATTGAGTTGAATGGAAATGACTATAAGGTCACTAGCATCCACAAGGATTATAAAAGAGTCATATGGATCAAGAACTTGGTCAAGGCCTTTGAGACCATCCAGTCTGACCCACTTATTTCGGGAAACTGAGTCCCAAAGAGGTAAAGGATTGACCAAGGTCACAGATTTAGCAAAACAGCAAGGCCAGTACCATGATCACTTGGTTCTAAATCAATCAACACTTATTAAGCACCTACTATGTACCAGACACTCCGCGCTAAGCCGAGGATACAAAAAGAGGCAGAAGACATTCCCTGCCTTCAAGGAGCTCACAATCTAATGGTAATAATAACAATGAAAGGAATGATATTGATGATAACGGCAGCTAACATTTATAGAGCATCTACTAAGTACCAGGCAACATGCTGAGTGCTTTAGTTTCATCTATGCTGTAACATGCAAAGAGAATGATAGGGATGACAGTAGTCACAACCAGCGTTTATACGGCATTTTACAGACTTCAAAGCTCTCTCCATGTATCATCTCATTTGATCCTCACAACAACCCTGGAGGGTGAGCTCTAGTCTTCTTCCCATTTCATGGATGAGGAAAATGAGGCTGAGAAAGGTTAAGTGACTTACCCAAGGACACTCAGCTAATAAGGATCTGAGGCACTTATGAGGCCTCCCTGACTTCAAGTCCAATGTTCTATCCACTGCACCTCTGAGCTGCCTCAGATACCTCTGACCATTAGCAAACTCACTTTCCAAAAGCCCCTACAAACCCACCTGCCAACCCATTTTTTTTTGGTGGGGCAATGAGGGTTAAGTGACTTGCCCAGGGTCACACAGCTAGTAAGTGTCAAGTGTCTGAGGCCGGATTTGAACTCAGGTCCTCCTGAATCCAGGGCTGGTGCTTATCTACTGCGCTACCTAGCTGCCCGGCCAACCCATTTTAAGCATATTTCCTGTATCTGAAAAGTAAATGGGACTTTGCCAGTTGGGGGTGGAGCTGGGGATGATGGGTCCTGTGCCGTTGTCTTCTCTCCCCAAAGAGAGGGCAGAGGCTGGACTCAGCTCACTGTGCCTTGTATCTGCTGCCCTGCCTGGTTTCAACTCCATGGAACAAGAAGCCCCTACATCAGGGGCTGCCTGGTGCCCCAGCCCTGCCTTCTTTTGAGCACCATCTCCCATCATTAGACTGTAAGTTCCTGAGGGCAAGAGCTTCCTTTCTTTTTATTGTTTCCCAGCACACAGTAGGCGCTTAATGGATGCTTACTGAATTGGATTAGAAAAGACCGAGTTTTATCACTAAACTTCCCTGTACCATCCCCACCAATAGACCCACTTTTCCCTTGACACACTGTTAGCCATCAAAACAATCATGGATTTGTTCAGAGGCTGCCCCTTCCTCTTCACAGAGAGATCATGGCAGGAGCCACTAGGGCCCTCAGGCTCTTCATTAGGACCATCAATTCTTACCAAATGATGGTCTAGAATATCAATGCTACAGGAAAGAGAGCAGGCTGTACCTGTTTAGGACTCAGTTTCCTCATCTGTCAAATAAGGGGGTCAGAATAGACAGCCTCAAAAAAAACCCAGTTCTCAATCTGTGACCCAATTATGATTCAAACAGATGCCAGCGACCTTGTGGTCAATTCAGTTCAACTCCATTTAATGGGCATGGACTAGAGGAACCTGAGGCTCCAGGAACTTAAGTAGCTTATTTGGTCACTAAGCATCTAAGTGTTAAAAGTTAAAGGCCTGGGGCAGCTAGGTGGGGCAGAGGATAGAGCACAGACCCTGGAGTCAGGAGGACCTGAGTTCAAATCCGGCCTCAGACACTTAACACTTACTAGCTGTGTGACCCTGGGCAAGTCACTTGACCCCAATTGCCTCACTTAAAAAAAAGGGGGGGGCAGCTAGGTGGCACAGTGGATAAAGCACTGGCCCTGAAGTCAGGAGGACCTAAGTTCAAATCCAGCCTCAGACACTTAACACTTACTAGCCATGTGACCCTGGGCAAGTCACTTAACCCCAACTGCCTCACCCCCCCCCCAAAAAAGTTAAAGGCCTTTAAGACAGGGCTCAAACCCAGGTCTCATCTGATTTCAGCCAGAATGCACTTTCAACCAGGCCCTGCTGCATCTCAGAAAACATGGGAAATGGGGCTCTATTTTTAGTGACTGTGACCTACCCAGGAAAGCTTGCGTGCACACGCAGCCCCCACACCTGCAGCGTCTCCTTAGGGGAGAGTTGGGGCTGTGAGAGAAGGCTCTACAAACTGGAATAGAATGCAGCCACCTTGGGAGATGAAAGAGTTCATCATTACCAGACTTCCATGGGCTGCCGCAGATGTCTGTCTGTCTGTCTGTCTGTCTGTCTGTCTGTCTGTCTGTCTGTCTGTCTGTCTAGATATCCTCGACAGCCTATGGAATCAGATCATCCCTCCCTCCCTCCCTCCCTCTCCCTCTCCCTTTCTCCTCTTCCCTCCCTCTTTCCCTCCCTCCCTCTCTCTTTCTCCTCCTCATCCCTCCCTCCCTCTCTCTCCCTCTCTCTAATCTCTCTCTCTCTCCTCCTCCTCCTCCCTGTCTCCCTCCCTCTCCCCGTCTTTCTCCCTCCATGGCTCTATATCCATTTTCTCCATCTGCATCTCTTATTTCTCTGCAAGTCTATAATCTACATATCTAATTCCTCTTTCTCTATAGAAACACTCCCGGAAAACACTGCCTACTCCCGACTCCTCACAAGGAGGCTACAAGGTCCGGTCCGGACCCTCCTGCCTGGGGCCCGAGGAGGTCTGCCCCATCCTCTGTCAATCCATCAATCCTCTTTGGTAGGTCCTGACTATGCGCCAGGTGCAGGAGATAAAAAAATGACTCCATCCTTGCCTTTAAGAAGCCTGGGTTCCAGGCAGACTCCCTAGCCTTTCCACTGGGCCTCCTAACATCTCACAGCCTGCAAAAGCCAGAGCAAGCTTGTTCTCGACTGCGCCCACTCAGCGGTCCTGAGGCCTCCGCTCTAGGGAGGCAGGATGGAGGCCCCAGCTCTGCAAAGGGGCCACTGAAGACGGTAGGAGAGACATGGGGGGAGGTGGCGCGAGGGCTCCTGCCAGGACGCCAGCAAAGGGGCAGGATTTCTAACAGCTGCCCCCACACCCGGGTCCTTGTGCTGCCTGCAAACTCTCACTCGCTCTGTCCTCCTTAGCACCCACTGGCAGGCACCAGCAGATCTGCACGACTCCAGCGAGGCCGCCTCTTTCCTTTCCTGAGAACTTTATTCCTCCTGATAAATTCTACCTGGGCCCTGGACAGACTTATCATGGAAGGATGATGATGAGAGAGACAGAGACAGAGACAGAGACAGAGACAGAGAGAAGAAGAAGGGGAGAGAGAGAGAGAGAGAGAGAGAGAGAGAGAGAGAGAGAGAGAGAGAGAGAGAGAGAGAGAGAGAGAGAGTGTGTGTGTGTGTGTGTGTGTG
The DNA here is from genome assembly GCF_019393635.1 of Dromiciops gliroides. Classification (NCBI taxonomy): domain Eukaryota; kingdom Metazoa; phylum Chordata; class Mammalia; order Microbiotheria; family Microbiotheriidae; genus Dromiciops; species Dromiciops gliroides. Next base: position 22,795,119 of record NC_057865.1, on the reverse strand, counting down.
TGTGAAGAATCCAGGCACCTTCCTTCCCACTCCGCAATATTGCATCTCAGCAGAGATGAGAGAAAAGCTCGCCCATCAGTTTCTCTTCCCAGACCAAGGCCTCCTTGTCTCAAGCCATGTGAAGATCAGATGATGGCTGTGCTGCAAAGCACACGTGACCACCCCTGGCCATCAGACTCTCCCAACCTCCCTGGACAATACCACGCCCAGGCTTTCAAGGTGATCTTTCCGTGGAGGCTTCAGGAAACCCTCAGTTTATATGGAAAAGGCCACAGCCCCCAACTGGAATCCCAGAAGGGCGTGTCTCTGTTTTTTTTGGTTTTTTGTTGTTGTTGTTGTTGTTTTTGCAGGGCAATGGGAGTTAAGTGACTTGCCCAGGGTCACACAGCTAGTAAGTGTCTGAGGCTGGGTTTTGAACTCAGGTCTTCCTGAATCCAAGGCTGGTGCCTTATCCACTGCGCCACCTAGCTGCCCCCGTCTCTCTGTTTTTAAAGGACACTTTTCCTACAGAATTGAGATGATAAGACCAAAGATTTAGGACCAGAAGGGAATTCAGAGGCCATCCAGTCTAACCCCTTCATTTTGCAGATAGGAAACTGAGGGCTGGGAAAGTGAAGTGACTTCAAGGTCACCCCAGCAGAGGCTCCGACTCCTTCCCTGCTGAGGCACCGTATGCACTGTCAGGAAGGGAACGGGTCAAGAAGGCCACATTCTGGTCCTGCCTGTGGGACTTGCACCCCCTTCCTGGGCCTCCACTTCTTTACAGACAAAGCTGGACTAGACTGGGGCCCTCGTGTCATGGGCCCCTCTCCCCTCCAGAAGCCTGTAGGTGACATCTGCATACACTAAAATGCAAAGGATGACTAAGGAAACCAAAGACAAAGGTAATGTTTCCCCATCTAAGTTCCCAGACCCCCCAAAATCTCTCTCAGAGCCCCTCAGGAGTCTAGGGATCTCGGGTTAAGAACACCAGGACCAGAGGGTCCCCAAGGCTCCCTCTTGCCCTGACAGCCTAGAACTCTGAGACAGGATAATTCCTGAGCCTCAAAGCCTAGTGCCCCTGCCGCCAAAAGTATGGGCTCAAATGAAAGAAAAGTGGAATTTTAAATCACACACACACACACACACATACCAATTATATGACCTATTCTCAAACCCAAAGGAAATGACTCTGGGGAGCGAGGGGACTCAGTGGATAGAGTACTGGGCCTGGAGTCAGGAAGAGCTGGGTTCAAATCCAGCCTCAGACAATTCCTAGCTGTGTGACCCTGAGCCAGTCATTTAACTGATGTCTGCCTCAGTTTCTTCAACTGTAAAATGGGGATTATAATGGCATCTACCTCACAGAGTTGTTTTGAAGGTTGAATGAGAGATTACCTGGCACAAGTAGGTACTTAATAAATACTTATTCCCTTTCCTGTTTCTTTCCTCCATCAAGCTGAGTTTTGTTCGATGGTTTCAGTCATTACAACTCTCCATAATCCTATTTGGGGTGTTCTTGGCAAAGATACTGCAGTGGTTCGCTATACAGATGAGGAAACTGAGGCAAACAGGGTCAAGTGACATGTCCAGGGTCACACACCTAGTAAGTGTCTGAGGCTGGATTTGAACTTGGGAAGATGAGTCTTCCTGACTCCAGTGTACTACGGCACCCCTTGGCTGCCCCATCAACTGAGAGTTGCTTATAATCAAACAAGGGCCTCTCTTCTAACTGCCAACTGCCAAGTTTTTTTCATCCTAAAGAATTAACTTCTTGGGTGGATTATTTCAGATAAGATAAGTATGGACAAAGAAAAAAAGCTTCAGTTTCATGTAACTTCCATGGAGTAAACTCACAAACAAGCAGAGTTTACCTGGTTTCCAAGCTAAAAGAAAACATCGCATTCTCCCACAGGGATGGACTGACTGACCCAAGTGGCTTGGAAGGTGATTAAGTCGTGATACTGAGAGCGGTGTGGACAGGGACTAGAAAACTGCCCTCCATCAGAAAGACCTGTGTTCGAGTTCCACCACCCCCTCAGACACATACTGCTGCCTAACCCTGGACAATGCTCTAGGCCATTCTCCAAGACCGTGTGCTACACAGAAAATGGGGGTTTACATGAGCAAAGGGGTTCTCTTCATCCAAAGCCCAAATTTGTAATGGGAAGCAATTAGTGATCGAGAACTTCCCTAAGCAATCAAGTCATAGAATGTAGAAACTGGGGGAAAACAACAACACTAGAACAGTCATTCAATCCCTTTTGTTTCCCACATGAGGAAACTGAGGCCCTGCCACTGACACTAGCTTCCCTCCAGGAGCATCGGGTCCTCCTTTTCCTATCTGTAAAATGCCTGGTTGGACAAGATGGCATCAGAGGAACCTTCCAGTCCTAAGGACTCCAGTCTCCTCCATAACAATCCACAGAAGAAAATAATTTCTTGCAATGCCAGTGTCCTCGATTCCTTACCAGCTGATGAATATGTAAAGAAGGTATCCCAATGGACTCTCACAGTTAACTGAAGAGACTTGGATATGAGGAGGGTGGGAAAAAAAGGTGGCCTTTCATAGAGGGGCTGGCAGAAATCCCAGCTAACAAGACGATTCATCTTTTTGAGTTAAATAGTAGGTCACGCATCAGAATACTTATTGCAAACAATCTCATCTCGATTTCCATTCCGGGGGACTCAGCCTCATTTGGCAAACTGATGAGAAGCAAGTCTTTCCTAGGTCGACTGGGATCCCGGCTTAAAGGGAGGAAAGATGGGCAGGGAGGGAGGGAGGGGGACATGGCACAAAACAGTGTCTGGGCCTCGGGGCAATGAACCGGAGAACATCCCAACACCACTAAGGTAGGCCCAGCCCTTCTCTGTCTCCTACCTGTGAACTTTCCCTCCGTAGAAAGGCTTCGTGTGGAAGGTGACAAGAGCAGTGTATCCAGTCTTGTTGCAATCCATGGTGACTTTTCCACCAAGCTCCACCCAGGGGATGGTCAGAATAGAGCGGGCGTAAGCATTAGGCAGCGTGAACACATAGTCTTCCTCGTAGTCCAAAAGCCGCAGAATGCCTCGAGGGTGAAAACATGGAGGAGAGTTAGATGTGGGCTCCCCAAAGGACCCATCCATTCACACAGATGGGCTGACTTGGTCAGCGCTCTCTAAAGAATAAAACCATGGGGGCAGCTGGGTGGCGCAGTGGATAGAGCACCGGCCCTGGAGTCAGGAGGACCTGAGTTCAAATCTGGCCTCAGACACTGGACACTTACTAGCTGTGTGACCCTGGGCAAGTCACTTAACCCTCACTGCCCAGCCAAAACAAAACACAAAACAAGAATAACATCATTCAACGATGGAGAATCAGAGGAAATACTCCTTTGGTATTTTGGGGAGCTATAATTTCATCAACGTAGGTATTCCCTAGACCCATGCAGATGGCAACCCATTACAGTAGTAGTGGTGGTGGTGGTGATAAATAGCTAGCATTTATATAGTGCTTCAAGTCTCACAAAACAATTTACATTTTCTCACAACCACCTCATGAAGCAGATGCTATCTTTACTCCCACTTTGCAGATGAGCAAACCGAGGCTGAGAGTGGCTAAATGGCTTGCCCAGGGTCACACAGTAAGAAAGAGTTTGAGGGTGGGTTCACACTGGGGTCTTCCTAACTCCAAGTCTAACACTCCCCACATTATACTACCTAAACTCTATAAAAACAGTAAACGGTCTGAAAAAGTCACCACCCCGTGACCAGCCTGGCCTGGAGCTCCTCAGAACTTAGCGAGGCTTGTTTCAAGAAGACAGCGCAGAAAGCCCACCACTGGACCCTCTGACCGCTACAGTCAACCTTTCATGGTACAGAGAGGATACTAGGGTCTCCAAAGCTAAGCATGGAGAGCTCTGGCAGCTTCTGCCAAGCCTGGAAAAAATACCCTAAGGAAGGAGACATGGGCCGGGATCCCGTGAGGACTGGCCACAAAGGTCCGTCTGACCCGCGGATCTCACACATGAGGGAGCAGCTGAGGCTTCGGTTTATCCAAACCAGTCCCCACCCCCCATCCCTCCAACACAATGGTTTTCATTAAACTATGTGATTCATCATCAGATCATAGTCCTATTAGAGTCGTGCTATGCTAATCATCCCTGGAGATCCAAAGATAGAAAGAACGAAGACCCAGCGATCTGGGTGCTTACCATGGGCTGGGGGAGAAGGAGGTAGGAGGAGAAGAAAGAATGGTGGGGCCAGAATCAAGGAGATGAGAGGGGAGAAAACACTTAGCTGGCTGGAACTGAAGAAAGACTTTTCGAAGGATCTCAGATGCCACATGGAATAAGAGATGAGAAGGGAAGACAGCCCAGGCCCAGACCATCAGAGACGTCTCCAAGCCACTGAATTCTGGGCTCCTTCCCCAGGCCACCTCCCCCCTTGCCTTGGTGTGCTGCTTCTGAGGGCTGACGCCTCCATCACCCTCCCCCAGCTTTCTACCTGCTGCTCTGGAAATGTCATCATTTCAACAACACCACCATTTCTGGATGGGGTAAATCACAAAATACCTTTGCCCGGCTTCCACTCTCCTCTATTGAAATATAAGCTCTTTGAGGGCAGGGGATGTCTTGTTTTTATATTCATAGTCCAAGCAAGGTGCCTGGTGCATAGTAATGAATAAATGTCCTTTTAGTTTATTCACTCATTCATTCATTCTTGGCAACCAAACAACCTGTACAAATACACAGAGGCAAGCGAAGGAAAGGCAAGATTAGGGAACAGCTAGTCGTCCTAGCAGCCCAATTTGGCTGAAATGTAGAGTGTCACATTTTTATTTTCTTTTTACAGGTGCCAAGGGTTTGGTTTGGGGTTTTTTTGTTTGGTTTTGGTCTTTGGGGCATTTTCCTCTCCTCACCTTTCCTTTCCCAAGAGACAGTTTGCTAGGCGACTGGAGGAAACATCTCACGCGCTACCATTTATAGACCAGAAAGATGACTATAGAGAAGATATGGTACCTTCCAACTCCTTCAAGGCCATAAGAAGAGGTGGCCATAAAGATGCAGTGAGAGGGGCAGCTAGGTGGCGCAGTGGATAAAGCACCGGCCCTGGATTCAGGAGGACCCGAGTTCAAATCCGGCCTCAGACACTTGACACTTACTAGCTGTGTGACCCTGGGCAAGTCACTTAACCCCCATAGCCCCACAAAAAAAAAAAAAAGATGCAGTGAGAGATAGTCAGACTACACACAAGGCATTCCTCAGCAGTGTAGACAGTTAAACACTGGAAAGAGTCCAACCACTCAAGCCTTAACTGAGCAGCTGAGCAGCCAAGCAAGGTGCAGGACACACCATCCATGGCGCATCTTTCAAGCAGAGTGAATTCCTCTTCGCCTAAGATAACTTAAAGTGGTACCCCGCCCCCACTTTGGTGTTTCTGCAAACAAAGGAGAAATAGGGCAGGGTGGACAACTGTTCATGACCCATCGAAGTCTCTTCTGACCTTTTAATTCCATTCCAGCTATGGAATGAACTTCTTTGGGGACATTTACCCTTGGCTTGCCCATGGAATCAGCGTGACTTAAGAAAAGGATGTATCCCTTTGGGTCCTTTTATAAATAAAAAGGGATTAAAAAAAAATCCCTAGGATTTTACAAATGGAATTTGCCCACTAAATCATTCAGCAACGCCCTTATCGGAGTGCTAAGTACCCTTTTTCATTATGGTTTTTTTTAAAAACTCTGTCCTCCTCTGGAACATACACAGAAAACATATTTCAAATTACATTCTTCAAAAGAACAGCAAATTAACATTCTGTCTCAACTGGCACCGACTCTGAAGAAGCTGACAGAAGACCAGTTAGCCAATCATCCCCATCCATTGTCCTGGGAGCAAGACTGCCAGGCATTCAAAGATTCAAACTCATTAAGTCAGAGAAAATACAGAATCCAGTAACCAGCCGTTCCCTCATCAGGCGGCAGTGAGTAAAGGGCTTCAGAAACCTTAATGAAAGCAGGGCCTAACGGGGAGTCGCTCTGCTTCCTGTGATCTGCCCTGGATCAGGGGATCTTAGACTCAGAACCTCAGAAACAGACAGGACTTCAGAGGCCCCCCAGTCCAAGCCGAACCGTAACAAGAATTTCTTGTTTGGAGGGCTGGCCAGCCCCTGAGGATCTTCAATGTGTGCCTCTTGAAGGCAGCACACCCTACTTGGGGACGGTTTTCCCTGATATCAAGCCCCGATCCCCCTCTCTCACACCTGCACCCCCTTGGGACCCAAACAAAATGAGCTTAATCCTTTCCCCTAGCTCAGCCCTCGAGCCTACTTCTCGAATGGGGTGGCACGGTGCCATGAAAAGAACGCTGAACCTGGAGTCAGAGGACCTGGGTTCAAATCCTGAATCTGTTACCTACTGGCTGTGTTATCTCGGACAAGCCATTCACCGGCCTGGGCCTTAATTTCCCCCTTTGTAAAATGAGGGGGCTGGACTAGATGACCTCTGGGGTTCTTTTCAGCTTGAACTCTCTGGTGCTAGGAGTTTATGAAAAGACCCACTCAAAAACACTGGCTCCTGTCCCTTTGTACCAGGGATGCTCTTCTTCCTCACCCCCACCCCTTAGACGCCCTCACTTCCTTCCAGGTGCAGCTCAGTGGGCACCATCTGCTCCAGGCCTTTCTCGGTGCCAGGGATCTCCCCCTCGAAATCACTTCATTTCTGCATGTGTGTGTGCATGTATGTATTAGGGGACAGGAATCCTATCCCCAAGGTAAAATGTAAGCTCCCAGAAAGCAGGGATAGTTTGATTTTTCTTTCAATTCTCCTCGCACAGTGCCTGACATATGCCTAATAAATGATTGGCAAATGCACCTATGAATTCTGCAGGGTTAATTCCATCTCCTGTTCCCCAGACACAGGATCAAGTCGATGATGAGCCATTCACTGAGCCCTCCCTGATGGGAACGAGGGTTCAAGGTTGTTAAAGAGATTGAGCGGGCAGGGGATGAGTAGTAGGTCCATGGGGGGCAAAGGGGGTCATACCCAGAGAGGAAACTCTCCTGAAGACTTTGGATTCCTGTTCTTCGGGCCATCCCCAGAGACTATGGAAGAACACTATTACAAGGGCCGGATCATGGGACAAGGAGGATGCCCTCCCTAGTGACAGGTTTTCCTGCATTAGGGGCAAGGGCTCTGCTTCACTAAGTGAATGGGAGAGGACTCTGATCATCGGCAGAGATACCTTATGATGGAGTTTTATCGTCTACCAAGGGCCAGAAGCCTTCATACCAAAAGCAGTAGCATTCGAAATTAAATTCCCACAGACACTTCAGGGTCCAGATTCAACAATAATCAGAAAAGCCTAGAGAAATAATTGATGATCATAGTAACAACATTTACATAATGCCTCGTATCTCATTTTATCCTGACAACCACCCTAGGAGGTGGGTACTTTTTTCTTCCCCATTTTACAGATGAAGAAACTGAGGCAAACAGAGGCTAAGTGACTGGCCCAGGGTCACACAGCAAATAAGAGACTCCAGACCCAGTGAGCTATCCACTCACTGTGCCTCCTAGCTCGGGAGACCGTCTTGCTTTGTTACTGTTGACCCTTCTCACTCCCAGAGGGTAGAAGACTGTCTTTTGCCTCCTGTTGGATCTCCAGCTCTTATCACAGTGCCTGGCACATAGTAGGTGCTTAACAGATATTTACTGATTGAGTATATTCCCACGTCAAGAATCAGGAAAGATGATCCATTAACAAAGTAGCCCTTGGCAGTAAAAATGCCAGACCATCACAGAACGTCAAGGTGGTCTTTGAGGGCGATCCTTCTGACGGACTGTTCAAAGACTTCAACAAAGTGATACGTTCTAGAATCTATCCAAAGGCTTCCTCTCTGAGGCCTGCTGAGCCCTTCAGGAAAACAGCCCCTCCCCTCAAACACTTCGAGGAATGAGCTACATAAGCAGCGGCACCTTGGGCAGCCCTAATCCTAACAGTGGGTAGAAACTGCCTGAGCTTCTGCCTTCTCTAGAATACGAGGCAATTTCATCTCAAAAAGACCCCGACTCGTGGAGAAATTCAGAATAAATAATAAATTTAAAGAGGGCTCGTGAAGCCCCCGGAATGCCAATTTCTGGTCTAAAAGGGGAGACTAGCAAGTGTAAACCGAATACACACCATTAGCCCGGCTTGAGCAACCTAAGGAAAAGGAGAGCCGTCCCCATCCATCACAATTAAAGATCAATGCGCGGCTCACGCTACTGCTTCCCAAACGAGCCTAAAAGTGACACAGGCAAACCCACCGCCTGGGCATCCCTAAGCCCTGCCTTTCCCACTTCTTGTCTTCCCTTGAGGCATTTTCCAACATGAAGAGCCCCTGTCTCTATCCTCCCCCACACTCCCAAAGCTCTGGGCACAGAAGGCTAAGCCACAGAAGACAAACCTAATGAAATGTTAACAGCTCTTTCATTCAAAATGCAAACCGCCTGTTGCTCATTTTCAGCCCAGGCCTCTATCTGGAGAAGCCGCCAGCAAGAATAAGTGTCAAGAGAGAGACCCCAAACAGAAAGCCATCTGCTCCAGAATTGGGAGAACCAGCCCAGCTCCCTCTCCCTCCAACCGAATCTGTCTCACTGTCTGCCACATCTTGGTGTCAGAGGTCCCAGAGGTGATGGGAGGCAGCAGGGCCCGGGGAGGGACGTGCCTGTAGTCTTAAGCGGCTCAGAGGGGCACAGTAGGCAGCCCCTGCGCTGGGAGCCACCAAGAGTTAATCTTGCCTTAGACTTGGGATCGCTGAACTTATTTTAAAAAAATATATTTTAAAACTGTGTTTCAATATACGATCACCATTGACCACCACCACAACTACCACCAGCATCATGATGGCAGAAGCAGGTGACAGACCCAAGGGTCTAAAGCTTTTCGGCTAAAGCTTACAAGAGATAACAGCAGATTCGGGGGCTGGGAACCTGTGTTGGAATTCAGGCTCGGCCGACCGCTAGCCGTCAGATACCGGGCAAGTTCACTTTCTCTGGATGTCAAACGATCCATCAGTAAAACAAAGGGACTGGACCAGATGAATGCTAAGGGGCTTCCCAGCTCTAAAGGCTACTGTGATCCTCTGACCAATGTAAAGTCCGGCACTTGGATCCAAAAACCATCTGCACAAATAGTACACGTCATGAAAGCGTTCTGGTCAGAAAGCAGACTGAATGAGGATGCTGTTGGGACTGCAATGGACTTTGGGCTTCATCTGAGCCAGGAGCAGGACGCAGGGTCAAAATGGCTGATGCGATCTAGAGATGCTTTAACACAAACCTGAAGAGCCTCTCTTCCCTCGGCTGCGGAGGCATTAACTACTGCACTCCCCTGGCTCTCCTCCCAGCTCCCTGCCCACTCCCTCTCAATCTCCTCTGGGGCCTTTTCAGTAATTATTTAATCACACAGCATTAACCAAGAGGCATTTATTCAGCACCTACTATGTGCTGGGTACTTCACTTCTCCCTTAGCAATCACACCCACCTCAGAGACTTGACCGCCATGTAGTTAGTTCCCACGTTTTATTTCTGTCCCTGACCTCAATGCTAGACAGCTGCCCACATACAGAGCATGCTAAGATTCTCAAAGCACTATATATATATATATATACACACACACACACACACACACACACTCATGTATAAATGGACATACTCGTCACATCATGGAATCCTTACAGGGAAGGAAACTGAGGCACAGAGGCAAAATGACTTGCCGGTGGTTACACAGACAGGAATGAACCCACAGCTCTACTGATTCTAAGCCCAGTGTCTCCACCACGTTTCCAAGAGACCTGCCCAGTGACATGTCCAACTGCCCACAGAGGTCTGTGGAGAGATATCAAAGGAACCATGACCTTGGATGGAGGTTAAAAAAAAACCTACATCTATATTTCTACCAGTTTCCTTTGTAATCAATCTGCATTTAAGAACTTTCATCTTAGAAAGGGCCCATAGACTTTACCAAACAGCCTGCCACAAAAATGGATAAGAACCTCCAATCTAAATAAAGTTTCTATCTCCTCCAGTGCTCTGTACCACAGCAAGTAAGCAAGCAGCATATAAGTATTTTTTAACTGAATTGAAAACAGAGAATTCATATGCACCAAGAGCCGAATCCACCGACTTGGGAACCTTCAAAACATTCTCATAAAGTCCTTTTAAAAGCAACAAATGCAACTGACACAGCCTTTAAAACCACATGAATCAGAATCTTAAAAACTCGCCTGATCTGCATACCTGGAACACACACTATTACTTTAAAAAAGGCATTGAAGGGTTGGCACAGCCGGTTTTTCTTTGAAGCTGGTCATGAATAAATAACAGAAGACGTCTAGGAGAGTCAGCCTTCTGTTCCTCTTTAACCTGGCCCAATACAATTCAACAAGCATTTATGAAGCACCTACTAAGACAAGATGAATGACAGTTCCTGCCCTCAACGAGTTTCCACTTGACTCTGGGGGAAAAAGCAAACATCTAGACAGGCATGATCATAGGGTGACCAACTAGAAGACTCTAGAAGGGCTGCTCAGAGGAGGAGGACTGAGTGAAAACCCATTTAGTAAGTGCTTACTGTATACCAAATGCTGTTTGAAGGGCTGGGGATTCAGAGACAAATGCAGAGTCCTTGCCCTTGTGGTTGAGGATAAGAGAGTGGGACAGACAGGGACTGAGCAGAAGGAAGCTGGGGACACTATGAGGCAGAGGAAGGATATCCCCAGGAGGCAGGGCAGCCTGGAGCAGAAAACCAAAGTCAATATGATGCAGCAGGGTCTGCTCATGGCATCCTCGGTCACTTAAGCAACCAAACCAACAACTCTGGAATAACGAGGCTCTTTTGAAGGGAAAGAATCTCGTTTCACCATGAACACCCTGACGAAGTGACATCCTTTTAGCATCTCAGAACTGCAAAGAATAAACATTTCATACGTTGCCTGTCTTCTCCTGCTAAGGATGAGGCCGTACAAATAGGGCAAAATGATGGAGATGTTAAATGTCCACCCCAATCTCGTGAGAACCAATGAAATAACGCATCCATGAGGCCACCAGGGACAAAGAGAATAGAAGCCCCTCTGCAGGCAGGAACCTGGGATGACCAGCTTTCAGGTCAGGGATCCCCTGGACCACAAGGAGAAGGAAGGGACTGCGTCTCAGGATTCTCCTGGTCCCGACCCATCCTCTCAAGCAAGTTAAAGGAGGGGATATTTGTGAAGTGCTTAGCATGGGACCTGGTACATAGTAAGTGCTTAATAAATGTTTATTCTCTTCCCTCCCTTCCATCCCTAGGATGGAGAAGCAGAGCCTCACCAGCACATCCCAGAACAGGCCAAGGCCCAGATCTCCCAACTCACTTGGACAGGGCCTGAGATATCACCAACACCTCAGGAGAAGAACCTCCTTCTTGCTAATCAGGCTTAATCAGTAAGGATCACCCTGAACCCAAGAAGAGAAATGGAACCTGCTTAATTTGCTGGTTCAAGTTCTAAATTTCAACACCCGGGGCAGTTCAGGAGATCTCCTGGTAACTGCTGTGAATAATGCATTTGGAGCTCAGTGTGGTGCAAAAGAATGAGTGAGTTCGGGACCGGGACCGGAGCCTGAGGCTTGAAGACTTAGCAGCTCCATTGGCTCATCTGTGAAATGGGGGTGATAATAATAGTGCCTCCCTCCCAGGGTTGTTGTGAGGCCTCGGAAACCTTCTATAAACACTAACTGTTGTTTGTATTCTTATTATTAACCTTGGAGAGAAAATGGAACAGCGGACAAGCAATAAGGACCGTGCCATCCTCACTCCACTTACACTGGTTCTTCGAGCCAGGAAGGTCTGATGGGAAGGACTGTTATCATTTAGCCCCTCCAAAAGATGGGCTTTGTTCCCAAGGAGTCCAAGCCCTTAGAGCGGGTTAAGGAATGACTCAAGGGAATGTTGCAATTATTATTTTGTGATGTAAAAGCATTCACAGAAGCCCTGAGACATCTGCTTAAAATATGGGATGAAAATCATGCTGCTACCAAAGAGACACCACTGTCACAGTATGTGAAATGAAATCTGTGTCTAGGATCAGCAGGATTCTCTACAAAGAGAGAGGAAGCCCTGGCTGGTAAGGGCCGGGGAGTGACCAACTTTCCCTGATCAAAGGTGCCCTAGAAAAGGGGATCCCATCTAGGCCACAAATTGACTTAGAAATTCACATTTTCTATGTTCTACTGAATTTTTATTTATTTTGTCCAATATTTCCCAATTACATTTTAATCTGGGTTGGGTACATTCAGGAGCTTTGCAGGCTGCAACGTGGCCCACTGGCACCTGGCTTTGTGGGATAAAATAAAAGCTGTCCTATACTTGTTTTGCATTGCTACCTTGAATGCTTATGTGGGAGCTGGATACCTTTTTGCTATGCACATTTGGAGAAACTTAGCCCTGAAGAACAGTTCAATTTTATTGTGGAAATCCAGGCTAAGGGTGAGCACAGAGCTTTGGGGACCACAGGGATGGAACCCAATTTATTCTACCCTCTGACCTTTCAGAACATTTCAGAAATGGACCCAACATAAACACAAGCACAGTCTCCAATCTTCAGGCAAAAACATCATCCCATAATTACAATATATGAATTGTGTAAAAAAAAAAATGCATCGCCCTGACATCAACTTGGTGATGAGCCTCCAAACTTAGCCAGGCTGGCCCTAAGACAATGGAAATAGAGTCAGTCCATCACCAAGGCCTGAATCTAAACTCTTCTGAGCTGGAACTCTATCTGTAAAGCCCCGGAGGACACAGGGTCACCTCCACACCACAATCAGACCTTCCAAGAGAGCCTTTCTCATAATCCATTGAAAGCCCTGGCCATTTATTGTTGGTTGGTTGGTTAACCTAAGTGCTTTGAGGAAAGGATGTTATTGCCCCACAAGTGACTTCTCAGGTATTCTGTGTACCCCAAAGATGACCTCCCACCAGTGCTGGAATCCTGCCCTTGAAATCTCACTGGACCCTGACTGGGATAGAGAGGCTTCTCCGGATGAATGGGCACAGAGACACAAAGCATCTGTGATGTCTGGTATGTGAATGCCTTCCACCAAAGAATTTTGAAATCTATGATTTCATGGATAGATGCAAGCAGCAGTGTGGTGCAATGGTAAGGACAATGGACTGAGAGTGGGAGCCCCAAGAGCGCTGTCACTTCTATATATCCTGAGTGACCTTGGGCAAATGGCTTAAGCTCTCTGGCACTGTTTCCTCTGAAATAAAAGGAGGAGGTTGCGCCAGATGAGCTGGGGGGGGGGCAGGCCCTACAAGGTCCAAATAACCCTATGACTTGCCATGGAGTGCTTAGATGTCAGAGGCAGACTCTGGACGCAGACGTTCCTTTGTGCTCGACATACAGTAAGCGCTTCATAAATGCTTATCAACCATGATTTCCCTCATGTTGAGGATATCCCCAGGGCTGGGGCCGGGGGGCCTGAGAGGGAGAGGCCCTCTGAAGTCAGAGGGAAGGTGGCCTGAAGGGAGGAGGACTTGGGGGGAGGTGACGAGTCCTGCTTTGGAATGGTGAGAATGAGATTTCTGAAAGGCCATGGGAGGTGGTCAGCGGAGAGGTCGGGCTGGATCTGAGAACTGTCAGCATAAAGATGATCACTGAATCCGTGGGAGCTGCTGAGATCCCTCGTAAGAAGGGAGAAGAGGGGGGCAGCTAGATGGCACAGTAGATAGAGCACCAGCCCTGGAGTCAGGAGTACCTGAGTTCAAATCCGGCCTCAGACACTTAACACTTACTAGCTGTGTGACCCTGGGCAAGTCACTTAACCTCAACTGCCTTGCTAAAAAACAAAAACAAACAAACAAAACAAGAAGGGAGAAGAGGGACCCAGACAGAGTCCTGTGGGGGGGGGGTGACCTTGGGCAAGTGACTGAATCTTCTTGGACCTCGTTTTCCTTATCTGTAAGTGGGGAGATTAGTTAGACTGAAGGCCTGCTAAGGTCCCCTTCCAGCTGTTTCAAATCTTCCTCTAATGCTTACTATTTGTTTGACCCTGAGCAAGTCACCTAACTCCGTGGGCCTCAGTTTCCTCAGCTGCCTCGAAGGGCTGCCATAGACTGACGATCCTATGGTCCTAGTGGCTTGCCCATCATCACCCAGAAAGTGTGGACAATTGGAATCCAAGCATGGATTCCTTGACAGGGCATTCTTTTGAGAATAGGGTCTGTTTCAAAGGCAGAGCCTTTTTAAAAGAGGAAAGGAAAGAAAAAGAAACCTGCAGACCCTTGGCTAGAACTCTGGTGGGCTTTGAAGCCCTTCCCACTCATACTCCCTCTGCCCCCGCCCCAACCCAGCTCCCTTCTTACCTTCCCCGACCAAGGACACCCCCACAGACATGCCCATGAACTTGCTCTTGGTCCACACGTGGGTGTTCACAAACATCCCTCTCTCCTTGCACTCGCAGTAGAAACACGACACCGGGGGGTGGTGGGACACCTGCTCGGCCACGAACCTCAGCTTATAGCGCTCCAGCGGGGAGTGCTCGTGGTCCGAGTCAGAGCGAGCCTCGGCCTCGCTCCTCTCTCTGGGCAAGGGCTTGACCTGGTCCTTGGGGATGTGCCAGGAGCAGTGGAAGGTCTCGCCCAGGATGGGGTTATAGGGCTTCTTGGCCACCGAGCCCTTGCGGCCCTCACGGAAGGATGTCAGGTAGTACTCGACAAAGGAGATGGCTCTTTCCTCGGGTGTGGCCCCAGAGCCGATGGACAGGAGCAGGTCTGGGTGCGCCATGAAGTTGGCGTACATCTCCAGGAGGGACCTCCTCTCCAAGATGAAGGTGGGGAGCGCGACCTGCATTCAGAAGCGGACAGCCAATTAGAAGGGCCTGTAGAGGGGCAGCTAGGTGGCACAGTGGATAGAGCACCAGCTCTGGAGTCAGGAGTACCTGAGTTCAAATTCGGCCTCAGACACTTAACACTTTACTAGCTGTGTGACCCTGGGCAAGTCACTTAACCCCAATTGCCTCACTAAAAAAAAAAAAAAAGAAGGACCCGTAGAGGCAGCCTCGCCACACTCTCAAAGCCCTTTGCAGACAAGATCCTACCGGAACCTCAAAGCGACCCAACGGGAGCACTGCCCACATCACTGCCACACTTTTCAGGTGAGTAAACTGAGACAGAGGACTGCCATGGTTTCCCAAGGTCAGGTGCCTGTGACTCCCAAGGAAACAATCCTATCGAGTCCAACCTCCCCATTTACAGATGAGGCAACTGAGGCTTCAAGATCTTGTCCAACACTGCACAGATCATAGGGACTTAGGGAATTAGAAAAGAGACCTCAGAGGTCATCGAGTCATAAGATCACAGAGACCAGTGAGCCCAAGCTCCTCGATTATCAGATAAGGGAAGCTAAGGAACTCGTCCAAGGTCAGAGAAGTATGAGAGGCAGAATTTGAACCCAGCCCCTATGCCTCTTCTTGCTGGGCTTTTCCATACTGGCTCTGTTCCTTTCCTTCCCCTGTCAAAAATCATCTTCTCTCTCCTCCAACTGTCATTTCTCTGAACACACAAGCTTCTCTTACCACCACCCCCCCCCACGCCCCAGCCTATATTATTTATAGCTGTGAAGACGGGGGGAAAAACAACAGCAAAAGGAGGCATGTTGTCACCTCTTCCCTAACATCAGTTACGAGCTGATGGATCAGGAAAGAGTCACCAGCACTGAAAAAACGGAGATTTTTCAGGAGGCTTCAGAGAATGAAGCGTGAGCTACGGGACACACCTGGGGAGCTTCAGACTGTCAGAGCATCCCTGGGGTGCAGGGGGCAGGGACACCACTCAATTCCATTCAACTGAGGCATGTGCAGCCCCTCGGATGCGCTATCAGGATTTTTAAAATATCTTTTATATTGATGTTTTTCATATTCCACTGGGGCAGTGACCTGCTCAAGGTTAAAAGGCACCAAGGAGCAAGGCTGGAATTTTGTCGGTTTTATCCTCTGCCCCGAGTGAGACTCTACTCATGTCCATGTCAGATGGTGACATGTTCCACTCACCTGGCCCCAAAAAGAATGGAGAGTTTGTGACTGAGTGACTGAGTGACTGAGTGACTGAGTGACTGAGTGAGTGACTGAGTGACTGAGTGAGTGAGTGACTGAGTGACTGAGTGAGTGACTGAGTGACTGAGTGAGTGAGTGACTGAGTGAGTGAGTGACTGAGTGAGTGAGTGACTGAGTGAGTGACTGAGTGACTGAGTGAGTGAGTGAGTGACTGACTGACTGACTGAGTGAGTGACTGAGTGACTGAGTGACTGAGTGACTGAGTGACTGAGTGAGTGAGTGAGTGACTGAGTGACTGAGTGAGTGAGTGACTGAGTGACTGAGTGAGTGACTGAGTGACTGAGTGAGTGAGTGAGTGAGTGAGTGACTGAGTGACTGAGTGAGTGAGTGACTGAGTGACTGAGTGACTGAGTGAGTGAGTGAGTGACTGAGTGACTGAGTGACTGAGTGACTGAGTGACTGAGTGAGTGACTGAGTGACTGAGTGAGTGACTGAGTGACTGAGTGAGTGAGTGACTGAGTGAGTGAGTGACTGAGTGAGTGACTGAGTGACTGAGTGACTGAGTGAGTGAGTGACTGAGTGAGTGACTGACTGAGTGAGTGACTGAGTGACTGAGTGACTGAGTGACTGAGTGAGTGAGTGAGTGAGTGACTGAGTGACTGAGTGACTGAGTGAGTGACTGAGTGAGTGAGTGAGTGAGTGAGTGACTGAGTGACTGAGTGAGTGAGTGAGTGAGTGACTGAGTGACTGAGTGACTGAGTGAGTGAGTGAGTGACTGAGTGAGTGAGTGAGTGACTGAGTGACTGAGTGACTGAGTGACTGAGTGACTGAGTGACTGAGTGAGTGAGTGACTGAGTGACTGAGTGACTGAGTGAGTGAGTGAGTGAGTGACTGACTGAGTGAGTGAGTGACTGAGTGACTGAGTGAGTGAGTGAGTGAGTGAGTGAGTGAGTGACTGAGTGACTGAGTGAGTGAGTGACTGAGTGACTGAGTGACTGAGTGAGTGAGTGACTGAGTGAGTGACTGAGTGAGTGAGTGAGTGAGTGACTGAGTGACTGAGTGAGTGAGTGAGTGACTGAGTGAGTGACTGAGTGAGTGAGTGACTGAGTGAGTGAGTGAGTGACTGAGTGAGTGACTGAGTGAGTGACTGAGTGAGTGAGTGAGTGACTGAGTGAGTGAGTGACTGAGTGAGTGAGTGACTGAGTGAGTGAGTGAGTGAGTGACTGAGTGAGTGAGTGACTGAGTGACTGAGTGAGTGAGTGACTGAGTGAGTGAGTGACTGAGTGACTGAGTGAGTGAGTGACTGAGTGACTGAGTGAGTGAGTGACTGAGTGACTGAGTGAGTGAGTGACTGAGTGAGTGAGTGACTGAGTGAGTGAGTGAGTGACTGAGTGAGTGACTGACTGAGTGAGTGAGTGAGTGACTGAGTGAGTGAGTGAGTGAGTGACTGAGTGAGTGAGTGAGTGACTGACTGAGTGAGTGACTGAGTGACTGAGTGAGTGAGTGACTGAGTGAGTGAGTGACTGAGTGAGTGAGTGAGTGAGTGACTGAGTGAGTGAGTGAGTGAGTGAGTGAGTGACTGAGTGAGTGAGTGAGTGAGTGAGTGAGTGACTGACTGAGTGAGTGAGTGACTGAGTGAGTGACTGAGTGAGTGAGTGACTGAGTGACTGAGTGAGTGACTGAGTGAGTGAGTGAGTGACTGAGTGAGTGAGTGAGTGACTGAGTGAGTGAGTGAGTGACTGAGTGAGTGACTGAGTGAGTGAGTGAGTGAGTGAGTGAGTGAGTGAGTGAGTGACTGAGTGACTGAGTGAGTGAGTGAGTGAGTGAGTGACTGACTGAGTGAGTGACTGACTGAGTGAGTGACTGAGTGAGTGAGTGACTGACTGAGTGAGTGACTGAGTGAGTGACTGAGTGAGTGAGTGAGTGACTGAGTGAGTGAGTGACTGAGTGAGTGAGTGAGTGAGTGACTGAGTGAGTGACTGAGTGAGTGACTGAGTGAGTGAGTGAGTGACTGAGTGAGTGAGTGACTGAGTGAGTGAGTGAGTGAGTGACTGAGTGAGTGACTGAGTGAGTGACTGAGTGAGTGAGTGAGTGAGTGAGTGAGTGACTGAGTGACAGAGTGAGTGAGTGACTGAGTGACTGAGTGACTGAGTGACTGAGTGACTGAGTGAGTGACTGAGTGACTGAGTGAGTGACTGAGTGACTGAGTGAGTGACTGAGTGAGTGAGTGAGTGAGTGACTGAGTGAGTGAGTGAGTGACTGAGTGAGTGAGTGACTGAGTGAGTGAGTGAGTGAGTGAGTGAGTGACTGAGTGACTGAGTGACTGAGTGAGTGACTGAGTGACTGAGTGAGTGAATGAGTGAGTGAGTGAGTGACTGAGTGACTGAGTGAGTGACTGAGTGACTGAGTGAGTGACTGAGTGACTGAGTGAGTGACTGAGTGAGTGACTGAGTGACTGAGTGACTGAGTGACTGAGTGAGTGAATGAATGAACAAACAGATGGATGGGCACTGCTCCTCAGTTGTCAGGGACTTTATAATTTTTAAGCAATGTGACTTTTAATGTTTATCAAAATGTAGCAATCGCCGAGTCAAGGCAAGAATTATGATTTCTCATTTACAGAACAGGACACCTCTCTTCCCCTACCTTTAAGGCACCTTTGCAATTGCAGCATTCAAGTCAAGCTCAGGCTTGCTTTAAACAGTTCTCTCCCATCTTAGGGCAATTCTATTCCCCAGCAGATCCATCTCCGTGTACTTGGCAAAAGCCCAAAGTGTGGGGCAGCTAGGTGGCACAGTGGATAGAGCACTGGCCCTGGAGTCAGGAGTACCTGAGTTCAAATCTAGCCTCAGACACTTAAGACCCTGGGCAAGTCACTTAAGCCTAATTGCCTCACTCAAAAAAAAAAAAAAAAAAGCCCAGTGTGAGGGATGGCACTGACTCCAAATAGCCCCAGTTGGGAAGGTCCAACTGTAGCGGCCCTAGGACTGACCACAGCATCCTGACCCCTCCCCTTCCTCTGGCCCTTCCACAGCCCTAGCCAGCTCAGGACAAAAGTGTCCTTCCACACACCTCATCAGAATGAACACATTCTGTGTATGGATTGTTCTTTCTTTCCTACTGTTGTTGCTCATTCGACACAAAAACTCTTTTTTTTTTTTTGGCAGGGCAATGGGGGTTAAGTGACTTGCCCAGGGTCACACAGCTAGTAAGTGTCAAGTGTCTGAGACTGGATTTGAACTCAGGTCCTCCTGAATCCAGGGCCGGTGCTTTATCCACTGTGCCACCTAGCCGCCAAAACTCTTTTATAAGAGCATCTGCTGCAAAATGGTAGCGACCAATCAACTCTCCTTAATACATTTTAAGAAAAATCCCAGACACAAAACAGCACTTTGTTGTTCAGTCATTTTTCAGTCATATCCAACTCTCCGTGATCCCACTGGGGATTTTCCTAGCAAAGATACTGGAGTGGTTGGTCATTTCCTTCTCCAACTCTTTTATAGATGAGGAAATTAAGGCAAACAGGGTTAGGTGACTTGTCCAGGGCATCACACAGCTAGTAAATGTCTGAAGTTGAATTTGAACTCAGATCTTCCTGATGCCAGGCCTGGCGCTCTATCCAGTGGGCCACCTAGCTGTCCCCACAAAATAGCACTAAGTTACCCCTTAAATGACTATTCTAGAGGTACATGAAGATAGAGGAAATCACAATGTTTTTCAGTATATTCATGAGTAAATTCCATTATGGGCACAATAGAGAGAGGTCTGGGCCTGGAGTCATGAAGACCTGAGTTCAAATCTTCCTCAGATACTTAGTAGCTTTTTTTTTCTTTAAAAATGAGGAGACAGGGGCAGCTAGGTGGCACAGTGGTTAAAGCACCAACCCTGGAGTCAGGAGGACCTGAGTTCAAATCTGGCCTCAGACATAGTAGCTGTGTGACCCTGGACAAGTCACTTAACCCCAATTGCCTCACCCCCCCCCCCAAAAAAAAGTAAGGAGACATCCCACAATCATGCACAGATGGAAATGAGGCCAAATCCCACGCTTTATGACTGTTCAGATAAAAGAATGCCAAATATCTCTTTTATACCATACTCATCTCCAACAAATCCTAGTTAATCAGTGGTTAACCCCAAATTTCCCCTTGCTTTTGCAGCATGTGTGGGAAAGAGGAAAAAGCAATGGATCTGAAGTCAGAGGATGCGAGTTCAAATCTCGGCCTGGCTACTTATGAATTTTTTCATCTATAAAATAAGGGGATCAGACTGGACGATCTCAAAGGTCCCTTCAGCTTTAAATTTTCTTTGAGCCCAAAACTTTACAAAACTTGCAACATGATCCATCGGCTCACTGAGAAAACTGCATGTCGGTCAGGACCGGGACCACGGCTTCTATTGGGTTCCTCGGGGAGGGCCCTCCTGCTGCACTTTTCTTCAGCCTTTTCACTGCTTTTTGCAGTGGCCCATCATTAATCACTCAGTCACTGTCCCAGGGCTCCACAGGGCCTGCTCTTCCCATCCAGCTTCCCTACCACCAGCGCCAAACACTTGCCTTCCATAGGTTTGCCAACCTATTGTCCAATGGCTCAATCTCATTCAATCCTTACAACAACACTGGAAGGTAGGGGCTGTTATTATCTCCATTTTATGGTTTAAAATACTGAGGCAAACAGGGGTAAAGTGACTTGCCCAAGGTCACACAGCTAGTAAGTATCTGAGGCTGGGTTTGAACTCTGGCCACCTTCCTGATTCCAGGCCCAACACTCTGTGCTATCTAACCCAAACCCGAACCCGAACCCTTCTGGCTGCTACTGAATGCTTAGGAGAAAAACAAAGTGCTTTAAGATCAGATGGTGGGAGATCAGAAGAAAATATAAGGGGGCCCTGTTTCATACATTAATCAGCAAATGCTTACAAAATACCTACTCTGTGCCAGACATTGGGCAAGGTGCCTGAGATTCAAATACAAGTCCAAGTGAGCTCTGGAATTGGGGGGAGGAAGGGTTGGGATGGTGCCCCACCTCTACCATTTAACTGGGAACCCTGGGCATCTACAGCACTTTGAAAATCTTGGATCCCTCCAGAAGCTCGGGCTGGTGTTATCTACCTCCCACTTCTCCCAGCTCCATCTCAGAGGGCCCAAGCACAGCACAGCTCATCCTTCTTCCACAGGACAGCCCAACAAATCCCAGAAGACGTCCTTGGCAATTCCCTCCAAATCTCCCAGGGAAGTAAAATCTCAGGGCACTTGTTTCTTCCTTTCACTCTCTTTTTTTCCTCCCTTCTTTCCTTTCTTTTATTCTTTCATGCATTCATTCTTTCACTTCATTTTTATAACACTGCTTCTCCTGGTCCCTTTGAGGTCTTCTGGTGGCTTTATTATTACTTTTACCACTGTTTTGTTAAGTCTTAAGCCACTTAAGCCACTTCATCATTTGCTTCCTGGGCATCAGGGCCTGGAGCACCACGGCCAGTCCTGGGAAGGGACACTAATTGGACTGTCTGCCTGAGACCTGGCGGATGAATGATAAGCCGGCTGTTCAGAAGGATGGTGTCCACATGGGCCAAAACCAGCAGATCAATTGTATTGGGCTATCAATAACACTGGCCTTCTCTCCCATTAAAATAAACAGAATCCCCTCAACTTTTCGCGAGGAAACGACAGAGGGCTTTGCCGGAGACCCAGCAATCAACGAATTAACTCTAATGCTCCATCAATCAACGGGAGGCTCACTTGCTCATCCCCAGGTAGTTCCTTACAGGAAGATTAGCACCATGAAAAGGAACCACAAAAAAAGAGGGACAGTCGAGCAGCAGGAAACGCTATGGGGGATGGGAGGGAGGGGGGGGTCTTTCTGAGAGCACTAGAGGCAGCCATGCATGGTCACTTAGAAGTGGCTGGAGCAGTTTGTTAACAATAACAACAACGATGAACATTAATATGTAGTTGGGTAAAGGACTCAGCACGGTGCCTGGCATACAGCAGGTGTCTAATAAATGTTTACTGAATGCCATTGAGTTGCCATCCCCATTACAGAACCACAGAGCACTCTGGGGCCGCCTCGCCTAGCTTGTGTCCTCTTGTGATGTCCCCCCTCGCTTCTCCTGGCCACCTGCTCCCAAGGTGGCCCACTGCATTTTCCTGAGGCTGGATTTGAACTCGGGTCCCCCTGAATCCAAGCCCAGTGCTTTATCCACTACGCCACCTAGCTGCCCCAGTTGCCCCTCATTTCTAGGCCCGGGATCCAACCACCCTACCTGGACTTCTCACATGTGCCCCCTGAGCCCAGCCTGCTTATCTCTTTCCATTGCATTAATTAGTTAAATTAATTAAACATAATTAAGCCAGTGTCATTTCTGCAGGAAAGGGCATGTTGATCAATTCACCCACAGCTCCCTTCACCATCTCTCCATCAAGTTCCACACCATTTCCAATCCATCTACCCCTCTCAATAGTTGGGGTCTCCCAGGGTTAGGAAGGAAGTTTCCCAGGGACCAAGAGTGTCATTGATTTTGAGTCGGTACTTACCTAGGCACCCCCCACCCCGAGGTTAGCATAGTACTTAGCACACAGTAGGCACTCAATGAACGATGTGTCATTCAGCCATTAATAAATGCTTTAGGACAGACTGGTCCCTGGTCTTTAGTCAACTCCCCCTCCTCCATGGAAGTCCTTACAACCCTCAGCCCAGGGATACTTCATTGTGGGTACAGAGAAAACAATTTCTCTGGCCAGTGGGCCGGCGACATCTGTGTCTGGGGCCGGGGACAAGGCAAGGCCCTGGGGGGTCTGCTTCCCTTCTGGACACCTCCGAGGCCTACTTAGCAGCCGTCCCTCCCTGGGCCTCCTGCCCAAGCCTCCAAACCGCTGAGAGATTGGCCCACAACAGAAAGGGCAAGAACAAGGAATTAAGGGAAAGAAAGGCAGCCCCTCTCCCCACACTTAGCACTGTGCTTGGCACACAGTAGGTGCTATGCAAATGTTAGCGGTCACCATGGTGTGTTTCCTCAGTTTCCTCATCTGTAAAATGGGAGTAACAGCACACACACACACACACACACACACACACCCATCACAGGGCTGTTGTGAGGCTGAAAAAGTGCTTAGTAGTTGCAGGCACACAGTAGGCACTTTATACATACTTCTTCCCATTCCCTTCCCTTCCCCCCTCTGCCATTCCGTGCTGGGCATCCCCCTTCCTCTTCCAAGCAGCACTCTGGGGATGCCAAAGACAATAGGGTGTGGGTGGTGCCCGCCCTTAAGCACTTACAATCTAGCCGGGAGAAAGCAGAAAAATGATAAAGGTAATCAATAATGCAAGGTAAGATAGGCAGGAGGCCACAGAGGAGGAGAGGAAGAGGAGGGACCACCCAGGGCTGGATGAGGAGTGTATAGACAGGAAATGAGGATGGCTGCTGGCCTGGAACATGGGATTCAGGGGCAGCCATGCGGCCCCAGCAAGCCCCCCATCCAGCCCGCCCACTGGCCCGATGAGAAAACCGAGCCCCAAAGAGAGCAAGTGCTCCATGAAGCTCCAAGAAGCCCCATGCTTCGGCCAAGCTTCTGAGGATGGCCGAGTCTCAACCTCCACATGAGAATCTGACTCTCCAACTGAGAAAAGTCTGGCCTTCCGAGGCAGAGCACCTGCCGGGCACTTCCTCTCCGTGGGACCTCCACCCCCTAGGGCTGAAACCCCTTCTAAGTAAGACAAGGAGCCCTGGGCCTCCCAGGCCTATCTCCCCACCCCGCCGCCCCGCCCAGCACACAGTAGGACAGCCCCAGATTGGCCAACCCCAGGCAGGAAGCCCAGGCCGGGAGCCTGGGGGAGCCTGGGGGAGCCTGCATACTTTGGTGAGGTCCATTCCGAATCTGAGCTGCGAGATCAGGTGGAGGACGACGCTGCGGTGCTCCTCCGACTCCCCCGATGAATCGTCCCCGCTCTCCTCATTATCGGTCTCCTCCTCGTCGCTTCTGATTTCTTGGGAAGCTGAAGCCTGGAACAAAAACAGCCACAAACGCTACCACCCGACGAGGAGCGGGAGGGAGAACATGGTTCTTGTTCCTGCAGGCTGAACCAAGATGGCAGGTGGGAGGGCAAGCCGTGTCCATCCCTGGCTGGGCCTGGAGCCGGGTCACCCTGGGGCACCACGCTCTTTGGTCAGTCCAGTCTAGCCTAAAGAGTATGGGAGTCAAAGGGGCCCAGCCTTGCCATCTTTGTGGCCTTGGACAAGTCACTTCCTCTTTGTGGGGCTCAAATTCCTCTTCTGTAAAAGGAAGGGGTTGGGGGCAGCTAGGTGGTGCAGTGGATAAAAGCACTGGCCTTGGATTCAGGAGGACCTGAGTTCAAATCCAGCCTCAGACACTTGACACTTAACTAGCTGTGTGACCCTGGGCAAGTCACTTAACCCTCAATGCCCTGCAAAAAAAAAAAAAAAAAAAAGGAAGGGGTTGGGCCAAATGCCCACTAAAGCCCCCTCTACCTCTAGACATGTAGTCCTGTGTAGATGTCACATTAAAACAAAAAACCCTAATGAGAGCACAAGAGTCTCACTTTTCCTTTGTTGTCTCCATCAACACCCCCTCCTCTGTTCCCCATAGAAAAAGAAACCTGCATATGGTCAGTTTTCAATGTCTTGAACACTTTATGATACATGTGACCTAAAACTTTAAAAAAGATGAGGTCTTAACACGAGGAGAATTAGGAAGGTCTAGCCCCTAGCCCACCCCCAGCAGGATGGGTGGCCTCCTCGTGAAGAACTTACGGGAGGACACCCAGAGTAGGTCAGATGAGTTTCATTCTGTGCCACTGGAAGAGTCCCAGACCCTCAGGGGACCTAGAGCCCCAGGCATGTGGCAAGCACAGCAACGCTGAGAGGGAGAGAGCGTTGGAGGGTATGGTCCTTTTGAAGGAGGGGCCCTCCTCAAAGCCTTCCTAGGCCACAGAAACTTAGCACCAGATAGAACCCCTCCTACCAATGACTCTCGGAGCATCAGAGCACACTCGTCAACAGCAACATGGTGGAGACGGGGAAAACCCATCCCTTCACAGTGCATCAACCCAGAGAGGTTAAGTGATGAGCTAAAGACTCCAGAACTGGAGGGGAGAAAAACCATGGCCAAATGTCTCTGGGATACAAGTCTCCCACTTCAAGTGTTTGGCTCAAAAGATGGAAAAACTGAGTTTGCAAACCAGCGGGAAGAGCAAACGAGAAGCAGAGGATCCCCAAGATGAAGACATCGCTAGCAAGAACCATCGATCTGGCCTATGGCGAGGACAACACTGCCCTGTGAACCACATTTACAGACACAAGTTCTGCGAGCAGTGGAAAACAGCCCTGGATTTCCATGTCACAGGACCTAGGTTCAAATCCTGACACTGTCTGTCATCTGTTACCTGGGTGAGCTTGGGGAAATCACATTGCTCCTCTAGGCCTCTATTTCCTTGATCTGTAAAATGGGGGGGAATGGCATCTATGTACTCCAAGGCCCTTCTAAATCTATATGGTTTGTATCAACCACGTATGCATCTTGTATATATGTTTATGTTTGTTGTCTCCTCCACTAGGACATAAGCTGGGAGCAAAATTTATTCCACTTTTTCTTTGAATCCCCAGCCCTTACACAATAACTTACAGTCATGTAGAACTGTGGTGTCAAAGTCAAATAGAAATGGGGCCACTAAACCGTACATAAGGTGGCACAGTGGATAAAGCCCTGGCCCTGGATTCAGGAGGACGTGAGTTCAAATCCAGCCTCAGACACTTGACACTTACTAGCTGTGTGACCCTGGGCAAGTCACTTAACCCTCATTGCCCTGCCCCCCCCCCCAAAATGCATGCAAAACAAATTACAAACAACCACAGGCTGCCAACACATCAGATTTTATTGGCGTCATTTCATCAACTAGCAGACAGTTTCCCAACAACGATCCTTCTGACACTAGAGATATGTGTGGATGCCCACACTTAGACCCTAGAGAAGAGGGAAACTCTAACCCAACGCTCTCTCCCCCATCCCCTTTACCTTGGAACACCATCTTTGGCAACAAAGGGGGAGATAACCCGTTCCTTCCCCAATTCAAGCTTTATTCCCCCACACAAAACTCCCAAGCTTAATTCACTTCTTGGTCACATAGTGGTCTGAACACAGTCTCTCTTAACAGCCTTTATTTCCCCCGACTTCAACAAGGATTTATTCTGTGTCTACAATGTGCTGGGCTCCGTGCTGGAAGCCGGGGATGCAGAGATGGGAACCAAACGGTCCCTACCTTTGAGGGAGCTTATCATCTACTGAGAGGGTGGGAGGGGCAGAGAGGGAGCTGGAAGAGATAAACACAGCTAAGTCAAGCATGAGGGGATGGGGAGGGACGGCAGCCAAGTCAAGCGCAGATAAAGCGACAGAGAAAGACTGGAGGAGGTGGTGACCCTTTAGAAGGAGGCCCCCACGGCGAGGTCCAGCTCTGAGACCAGCTTTCTGACCCTCACACCTAGGCTGTCCTCTCTAGACCTGCGGGAAGGAGAAAGGACACCCGACCCGCTCATTTCCCTGTGTGTCTTTGAGCAGGGCGCGTCACCTCATGGGGCCTCAGTTTCCTCCACCGTGAAATGAGGGGACGGGGCTGGACTGCACAGTCTCTAAGGTCCCTTCCAGCTCTGGATCCTAGGATTCCATCTGAAAACAACTGGGGGACGTTTGCTTTAGAAGCTTCATAGAATCATAGGAAGAAGATCAGGAAACTGAGTCCCACAGAAGTAAAATGACTTGTCCAAGATCATGTGGATAATCAATAATGAAGCAAGATCTGAACCCATGTCTCTTCACTCCCTAGCCAAAATGCTTTCTAGTACACCCCACTCCAGTCATCTAGTGATCCTTATACAATCCCAGTCCACACAAGTCTAGAGACAGGAAATAGAGGCCTGGCACAATGCTGAATTTTAAGAGTGGGGAGCTAAGAGAGGAAGAAGGGAGGTGGGAGAGTCCAATCAGTTCAGTCTCTACCATGTCGGTCTTGCTGGAAAGCGCTCTCAGAACCGAATGGCATGGAAAAGACCTTTACTCCCCCCACCCTCCACCCTTTTTCTAACTCCTGGTTTCTTTTTTCCTCTTATCTTCCCAATCCATTTCCTTTGGGTATGCAGCCTTCCTTCTTAGCTAGGAGACCCTGAGACCAACAAGTATCAAAGGAGGCCTCCCTTGACCCTACCATCCCCATAGCTCTCTTCCCTTTTTTAGCCTAATGTGGAAGAAAAGCCATCTACATTCACCACCACCACTTCCTTTTCTCTCAACTCCTCTAAGCTTGGAAAGCATTCCGTCCTTATCTCTGCTTCTGGAAAAAAAAGTGTCTTAGAAAAAGAAGAGGCATGACTACTACCGTTAGCCAAAGAATGACCCACTGGATTGGTGGGTGATTGTCTGTATCATAAGCATTTCCCCAGGCTGAGGGGCAATGACTAATATGTTCATCCTCAGTAAGCATTTTTTAAACACCTAGTGTGTACCAGCCACGCAGATGCGGTTATTATGAAGTAGGTGATATTGTTATTGCATTTTATAGAGAGGAGTCAGACATAGTAACAATAGGCTAGAGGGGATGGATCAGAAAAGAACTTGAAGGGAACTAGGGATTCTAAGGCATGAAAGTAAAGAGGGAGAGGATTTCAGGTAAGGGTACAGCCTATGCAAAGATACAGAGACAGGAAATGGCTTGTCATATGAGGGAACAGAAGAAGGCAGGCCCGAAAAAGCAGGTCGGACCCCTTTGTGACGAGCTTTCGTAGCCAAACAGAGAATTTGGATTTCATCCAAGAGACAAGAAGGAGCCCCTAGAACTTCCTAAGAAGTGTTTTCCAATAGACAGGCACCTCCTACCCAGTGGTAGGCCTCTTCCTTCCCAAAAAAGATGCAAAAGGGAAATTTCTGAAAGAACTCCCTGATAAAGAAGTTACTCAGTTTTGGGCAAAAAGCATTTCCACCCAGGAAGAGGGAAACACATTACCAGATTCCAGCCAACCTTCTCCTCAAGGCGTCAAGGTTTTGCAGACAATATTTATTTCTGATGGTCCTTTTCCAGAGGATACCCTCTTATAATTGGTCCAGATTAGCTAGCAAGCTGGGAGAATCTTCCTTTCCCCTTTCTCTTCAATCTCTGCATGACCAGTGTTTACAGTCCACATGAAATCTGTCACCTCCTACTGTCTTGCTTATTCAAAAATTAAATACAATTTGTCTTTGACTCTATCAGGAGAAAAGCCTTCCAGAGAACAGACAAGTAAACACATTCATTAACTGCAGTACTGACCTCCCAATTCTTCCTACTTTGAATCAATACCATGTGCTTGTATGTTCACATAATGATTCCCCGAGATTCTGGCTCTGACAGAGAAGGCAAGCTGCTGAAAATTCCCTGCAGCCAAATCAGTCTATTTTCACCACCATCCAGAAGGGCCAGCCCTCATAAGAGTCCTGTTTTCAGCCCCATCCCCTAAAACAAAGTTGAACCAGCAGTTTCTCCTATGGCCCCCAAGAGACCAAGCAACAAACTTTAGTCTGAAGCTTTGCAAATTGGCTTATTTTGTTCATAGAACACCATTGGACCCAGCCATGGGTGCGCTCTCCCAGCCTCTGCTTGAAGCCTCCCAGTAGGAAGGAAGCCACCCCCCATCCTGGGACAGCCCAATCACTTTTGGGGGGCCTTCATTTGCAGTGAAGCCTTTTTTTTTCTTTCCCTGTCAAACCTAAATATGCCCTTCTCTCCAGCTTCTGGGACCAAGATGAGGGAGTAGAATCTGTCTCCTATCTGAAGTCTCTTCAGATACTCAAAGAGCACAGGCATGTCTCACCTGTCCCCAACCCCCACAAACGTGTCTTTTCTTCTCCAGCTGAACGGCCCTAGAACCTTCAACTGGCATGAACCAAACCTGCTTTCCAGCTTGTTAAAGCCCTCAGGCTTCTTGCCCATTACAATGGAAGTTCTTTGAGGGCAAGCCCTCTTTTAGCCTTTCTTTACTTTGCACAGTTTCCAGCACATAGTAGGTGCTTAATAAATGCTCACTGCTGGACTAAGATGGGGCACACTGACCCAACCACAACACTCCAGTTCAGTGTCTGACCAGCTCGCAAGCAAGACCATCACCTCCTCGGACGGGATGCTATGCTTCCCTTAACAAAGTCTCAGTCCCATCTGCTTCTTTAGCTGCCGTACCACACCCTTGACCTGTACCGAGTGTGCAATCTGCTAAGAGCCCCGGGTCTCATTACAGTGAATTATTATTCTCTAGACAATCTGCTACCGTCTTGGATTTGCGAAGTCGGTATTTATGAATCCCAGTGTTGAGACTTTACAAGCAAAGAGAACTCTGCACTTGGATTACAACTGTATCTGTCAGAGGAACGTGTTACCATATAAAACCAAACCCTGCAGCTACAGGGAGAAGGGTCTCCAGGGCAGTCCAGTGACCCCGGGCCTACAGAGTGCTCTGAATAACATGCCGTCAGGCAGCCTAGGGGGCCCCAGGTTCTCCAGTCACCTAGGGGGCTGCTCCTGCCTTAACAGCCTGGCAGATGTGGCCCCTTAGAATCATTCATGTCAAGGATGAGTTAACAAGACAGCATGTAAATTCAAGGATACTCTGCACGAGACCTTAACAGTTATAAGCCTTGTTACATTTTCAGAACAAAAGGCTTTTGGGTTCCCATTCACCTCTGCCTCTTTTGTATCTACCAGGACTTAGATGAAGAGGCCCGACTGTAGTTTGAGACCCCAGCTTCTCTCTACTATTACTATTTGATTAGATTGAGTCCAAGTGATGATCTGTCAGGACTGAGATGCATTGTCTACCATGCATTGTCCTCGTGACTCCTCTCTCCAAGCTTTTTGCCATCTGAAGACCTAATAAACGCATTTTGCAAGCTTAAGTCAGCAAACATTTCTAATAATAATTTAGACTTTTTAACGTAGCAAAGCACCGGAGACTCATTTTCTCATTTGACACAATCAGCGATCCCGTAAGAGAAAGACAAAGGATTTTAATCTCGATTTCTCAGATCTGGAAACTGAGGGTCAGTGGGTTAAATGACCATCATCGCACAAGTCGCTTGAGTGTCTCCTGATCCCAAATTCACTTCACACTCCTTATTACTACGGAGCAAGGAACTGTGCTAGGCACAGAAATAGACGCTGCCTGCCCACTCACAGCAACCCTGATCAATCTCTCCACACCCCCTGTGCTTGAGGCAAATAGCTAGGACTTTACTAAGCCGTCACCTGAATGGGCAGAGGGTGTTACATGATTACCAAAATCACAGGATTTTAGCATTCAACAGTATTAGAGTATTGACTTGGAATTAAGGCCTTACTTAAATGCTTGCTTATGTCCTGATTTATCTACAAGGCAATTTCCTGCCAGTCAGTTCATGACTGGGCAGGGGAGGAGGGAGAGGGGCTTCCTTCTCCATAAGCACCATCCGCAACAGACTGAAGCGCATTAGATAGGGCTGATGAGACAGACCATCTGTCCTGGAGACTTTTGCTTGCATTTCTGAGATAGGTTGAGGAGGGCAACCTTGGTTCTCCCTGGAATAGCGCTGCTGAAGCTCATTTCAGATAAGGAAAGTGTATCATCTTAATGGTTTTGAAGGACCCTAAGGGTTTTCCCCCCAAATTTGGGGCAGGACTGTTCAGTCCACAGCACAGCTATCTGTGAAGGGGACAACACATGCACACACAAACATCTTAGTGCAGTTTGAAATCTGAGTAGCTTGAATAATTGCACTAGGACTTTGGGAACCCTGTGTATACAAAATCAGGCAGTGTGGTACAATGGAAGCAGCACTGAATTTGGTGTCAGAAGATTTGGGTTCAAATCCTGCCTCTGCCCCTTGCTAATCAACTGTGTTACTTTGGACAAGTCCCTTCAGCTCTCTGGGCCTCAGGGTCCTCATCTGTAAACTGAGGAAGCCAGATGAGGTGGCTCTTTCTGGCTCTGAATCCCTTCTCCTAAGGTAACTTGGGGAAGGCCTTGCCATTCCGTTAATACTAACCCATGGGCTGGCTCCTTCGATGGTTGGCAGGAAGCCCCCCTCCTAGAGGACAGTCATTTCCCCTCGGGCCCCCTCTCATCCATGCATTCCAGTGACATCCTGCCCCTGAGAAAATGGGTCCGAGCAGTAATCACAGCAGAGGGCCTGTACTTACGCCCACAGGTTTGTCACATCCTTTAAACCCCAATGACCCCCCGCCCCAGTCCTCACCACAATCCTGTGAGAGGGATGCTATGATGTTCCCATTTTACAGACATGGCAGGAAGTGTTGCACTGGACCTGGAGTCAGGAAGAAGACCCGAGTTCAAATCCTGCCTCAGACACTTAACCAGCCTGATCCTGGGCAAGTCACTTAACCTCTGCCTGCCTCTGTTTCCTCCATTTTAGAATAGGAATAATAAGAGTACCTACCTCTCAAGGTTGCTAGGAGGATCAAATGAGATAATGTGTGTAAGGTGCTTGGCAAGTCGCTATATAAATGTTATATACATGTTAACTATAATTATTACAGATGAAGAAGTACTTCTGACATTCAGCTTTCCAGTCATGGTATCCCCTGGATACCATGAGGATTTTTAACAGTGGTCCAAGGCCATGAAAACATTACAGTCGTTGTAGTTGTGACCCTAACAGCAGCCACAGGATATAAAGTTAATCAATAAGTATTTACTAAGGGGCAGCTAGGTGGTGCAGTAGATAAAGCACCAGCCCTGAATTCAGGAGGACCTGAGTTCAAATCTGGCTTCAGACACTTGACACATACTAGCTGTGTGACCCTGACTGCCCCACCAAAAAAAAAAAAAAGTATTTACTAAACCCCTATGGGTCAGGTTCTATGCTCAACCTCTGGGGCTTGGTATGGTGCCTGGCATACAGAAGGTGATTAATAAATACTCAACTTTGACTAGGTGCTGAAATACAAAAATAAAAATGGAACAGCCCCTGCCCTCAAGAAGCTTACATGCAACATTCAACATCCAACATCCAAATAAGGAACTAAGAAGTAGCTACAAAGTAATTCTGAGATGGAGAGAGTTCAGACAGCTGGCAGGAGGTCTTCCTTCCTGGAGGAGGCTCCAGTTCCCAGATGTTTGGCTGCTACTGTTCACAAGGGTACCCATTTTAAGATAACCTCAATTTAGCACAGGGGTTGGGTGGGTAGTAGAGGTCTTGTGTTTTGAATGGTTAAGAAGCAACAAAACACCTCTGGCGACTTTGAAACCTATAAAGACCCAAACTAAAAACAAAAATCTTCATCAAGAGTTAAAAAAAAAAAGGTCCCATGTGCTAACCACAGAACCCATGAGAAAGAGCCACAAAGTGGGGTCCCTGAAGGGCCCCTGAGGGGCCAGGCGCCACAGGCTCTATCCATCCCCAGGCCTCTCACTCACTTGGGAGGAGCCTCAAACCTCTTCTTGTCAGAGAAGAATTTCCTCAGTTTTAAAACAGTGTCCCACCCAGCCTAGCATCAAACTTCCTGCAGAAATATGACAATAAATGAAACAACATTATCGGGGGCTATTGGCTTCATGGGGGGATTATGTGTCCCAGATAAATGGCTGAGTGATGACATTACAGTGGTCTTGGCCACAGTGTATTAATAACACGAGTCAGGCTACATCTTGTGCCTATGAAGATGCTACTACCATCTACTTTACACAAGAAACATGTGTCAATTTCTCTGTATGTCACTTGGCTTCTGCCTATGTACCGTCACCTGCATCGTCAGCTTTAGCTGTGATTAAGGCTGATGACAACCAAGGGCATCATTGTACAAGGCATGTGATCTGAAAGGTCCCTGGGATCCAGGTTCAAATCTCTCCTGTGTGACTCTGGGCAGGTCACTTGACTTTCACGGGCCAGTCTGCTCCTATGTGCAGTGAGTGGGCTGGACACTGAGCTCCCTTAGGTCTATGATCCTAGGCACCTGAGACAGGCCTCGCAGCAGTAGCCTGAGGAATTTGAAAGCCGTGTTGTCGGGCCCAGCTCCATCACCAAACAACCTTCTCGGGGAAGGCCCTCCACCTGTCCACCTCGTCAGTCACCTCATCTAAGATGAAGGGATGGGAAAAGCTTCTTTCCAGGTCCAACCTCTTTATTACAGAGATGATGAAACAGCCCCAAGAGGTACAGACTTCCTTGTCCAGGGCCACAGTCAAAAGGAGTCACAGGTGGGTCTGAAGCCTGGTCTCCAATTCCAGATCCAGTGTACTTGCCATATCAGACTGTCTTTATTAGAAATGTTGGTATTCAGGGGCGGCTAGGTGGTGCAGTGGATAAAGCACCGGCCCTGGATTCAGGAGTTCCTGAGTTCAAATCCGGCCTCAGACACTTAACACTTACTAGCTGTGTGACCCTGGGCAAGTCACTTAACCCCATTGCCCCGTAAAAAAAAAAAAAAAAAGGAATGTTGGTATTCAGAGCTATCATCTTTTCAAGTTAAATTAGACTGACTCGTTTGTTAGGCTGCTGTTTAGTCACTTCAGTCCTGTCCAACTCTTCATGACCCCATTTGGGGTTCTCTTGGTAAGGATACTGGAGTGGTTCACCATTTCCTTCTCCAGCTCATTTTATAGATGAGGAAACTGAGGCAAACAGGGTTACGTGACTTGCCCAGGGTCACACAGTTAATGAGTGTCTGAAGTCCTATCTGAATTCCAGTCTTCCTGACTCCAGGCCTAGCCCTCTATCTGCTGTGCCTCCTCACTGCCCCTATTTATTAGGTTTACAGAAAATTCAAAAGGTTTCTCAGCAGAGAGTCTAGTGAACCCAAAATAATAATTTTTTCCCTTAATTCCAGTTTTCTTTTTTCTTGGCTGAAAGTTTAAATTAATTCTTTGATACATATTCAAACTTAGAGGCAAAGACACAATTCTAATCAGCTTATTCAAGATGCATCTAAGAGTCGGACTCAAATCTGGAACAAGATGGTGGAAATAAAGCTTTTCTTCAGAACCCCCCAACCCCACCCCAGGGATCCAGTGTTTCCATGTCACT
Organism: Dromiciops gliroides; assembly: GCF_019393635.1. Lineage (NCBI taxonomy): Eukaryota > Metazoa > Chordata > Mammalia > Microbiotheria > Microbiotheriidae > Dromiciops > Dromiciops gliroides. Next base: position 22,761,046 of record NC_057865.1, on the reverse strand, counting down.
CTTGGCTGTCTGGAGTAGCCCCAACTCACTGGGGAACCCTTCCCCGCTCCCCGCTTCAAAGCAGACTCTCCTTCCTCCTGCTAGGTCAAGACTTCCTCTCCTGTGATGAATGCCCTGTTCTCCACCGGCTATCAGGGATGAGAACAACCTGATAAATGAATGAGCCCCTGTGGGGTTAAAGGCTGGGGATGATCTAACGCATCACAGGATCCAGCAGGACTTTCATTTTAAAAAGGGAACCAGCCAAAGGAATTCATTTCAAAAGGTGGGATTTCAGACAGCACGGCTGCTGGGTTGAGGAAACAGATTAAAGAGGGGGGCGGTCTGTGGAGAAAGGCTTTGTGGACATATCCCAATCACAATACACTGGGGGGCTGCACAGGCTTCCAAACGTGTCCATGACGTGTTCTTTCAAAGATACTCCACAGAGGAGACACTCTTTAGACCCAGAACAAAGAACCACGAAGCTAAAGGAAGCTCTCTCAGAGTCCTCCCTAGGGGATCCTGCATCACCCTGGGCAGCAGAAAAAAGAGCCACAGAACAAGGAAGCATCGTCCTGGCAGCAGCCACCATTTCTACAGCTGGGCAACTTCTAGAAATGGTGGCTCTGGCCGACTTGGAGGTGGTCTGGGTCTGGCAAAAGAATACGGGTATCGAGTGACATGATGAAAGGAGATGGGTCCTCCTTTTCATCCTGACATCCTGGAGAAGATCTACAAGGGCACATCAAGGGTTTGGTGTTTAAATAAAGGCTGGGCCTCTGAGTTAACACATGGCAGCGCAAGACCGGCCTGGTCAGAACAGGTATGGGCAGGCCTAAAGATGCCATTGGGTGTCAGAGAGAAAAAACAATGAAACCACCACTTCCCGTGACTTTCCCCATTTCTCAGTTCTACAACCAACAACACATACAGTAGGCCAAGGGTGACCACTGATAGGGGAGATGTCACGGGGGTTATTTTTCACTCGTGGGCTGAGCTAAATGACCCCTGAAGTCCTGTTCAACTCTCAGATTCTGGGGTTCTGTTTGCAGAGTCCGCCCTGCCACAGCTGCCAGAACAAATCACCCTTTTTCTGGACCAAGGAAGAAGAGCCAAGAAGGGAAAGCTTGTCTTCTAGGAAACTCCAGGGTCAGAAGACCTTGCTTGGTCCAAGACACCGTCCAAAGTTGGGATCCGCTGCAGAGAGAGTCTGGACTCAGGATGTGCTGTCATCTTACCCCACCTTGCCACTGGGGGCACCATATCCAAAGAACACAGATACAAGAAAGGAGAAAAGCAAGATGGATGAATGGACGCTTACTGGGAAAAGGCAGGGAGTTGGGGTGTATGCAACAGGGGAGACAGAGTGGCCTAGCAGATAGAGAATTGGCCTCAATGTCAGGAAAACCCAAACAAGCAGCCAATAAGCTACTCATCTGCCTTGGGAAAGGATACTGCCTCACAGGGAGCTCTCTAAGCCCATGAAACCTCTGATCTAAACCAAAACAATAATGCAGAAGAAGGGGATAAGTAGAGAGGTGAGTGCATACAGGTGGAAGACAATGATTAAGGGGATCAGAGAGAAAATAAAATGAAGCCAGGTAAGGCAATCCAGAGGAGGCTACCAAAGAGAGTGAGCTGTCACCAGCAGTCTACAAGATAGGAGGGCCTGAGGAAACAAGTCCTGGCCATGCCTGATGACCTAATAAAGAGCCATCATCAAGCATTCTGCATTGCTGAAGATGGCGGGGCTCTCTCATCAGTCACCCCACTTTCTTAATTTTTTTTTTTTTCAGAATTCTCCTCTCCATAGTTAATCCTCAGAGCCTATCTCAGCATCCTGCCAGCAGTGGTCGTGTCCAACATCCTGGCTTGATACAAAATGGCCTGGCAGGCCTAGAGGAGGTAGCCTGGCTCTGCACCCAAGTCTGTAAAACAGGATTACCCAAGGGAATCCAGGGCCAGGGAGCAAACCCAAAACCGGACTCTGCTTTCCATGACTTAACAAGAGTCATTTTTGCCATGCAATTTGGAGGTGCCATTTCTGATGCCCATAGGGCTTCTTCCACTGGGTGATTTCTCTCAGGGCAGGTCCAGCACTGGCCAAAGGTCCAGCACCTCTGATCGCTGTGTCCCTGCAGTTAACAGTCATGTCATGGTGCCGGACACTACAGCTGGCCCTCCCAGCTGCTTTTCAGCTCACGCAGTTCATGGGCCAACATGCATTCAACCCAATAGTGAGCTGTAGCGAGAACGGCTTCAGAGCTCATGGGGGCAGCAAGTGGGTTGGACCTCTCCTCAGTGTGATGATTCTGTCTCATCTTGGGATATCAGACACAGTGGCAGATAAGACTTGTCAGAGAGGCTGGAGGCTCTCTCTAATGAGTCCAAGTTTCACATCCATAAGGCAAGGATGGACTTGGCCGCCATCTTGCAAGTGCTCGCTCGGCGCATCTTGGCTGTCATCCTCCTCCATCTCCAGGCAGCCAGGGACGGGGTTGGCTTTCTTGCTCTACCCACACATACACACACACTTCCCACACTTGGCTCTCATAGACTGGTATGGCAGGGGCTCCTCCTGAGTAAGAGCTTCGACCTGCAGAAAGGTGAATTTTCAATAAAAACACACCCTGAAAGATAAATCACTTCTAAAGAAATCAATCCATAGCCAAGCATTAATTACATGGTGGGCTCTATGCTAAGCCTAGGGAATCCAAAGTAAAAACCACAACAGGCCTGCCCTCAGAGCTCTCATTCTATTGCTGTAAAGATGATGAGAGCCCATGGGGACAGATCCAAAATATATGCAAAGCAGATACAAGGTGACCAGAGGGCATGCGTTGGGGAGAGGAAAGACGTGCGTGTGTGCGTGCGGGTATCATCAGCCAAGACAAAGGCGAGCAATCAGGGTGGCTGGAGGCCACAGATGATTCTTTAAAAACTGCTTCAGAGGGAAGCATTTTGCAAGAAAAAAATCAATGTTGATCCTTTTCCCTGTGTGCACAAATCTGCTTGGAATCCACTTAATTTTGTAGGACGCCCATTTGCAGTGAAGTTGGAGAAAGGATCTCAGAAGGAACAAAGAAAACAGCAAGGATGAGAAAAAGGAGCAGAAAAAACAACTGAGACTATTGGTCAGATAGTGTGTGTGGCAACAAGCCATCCACGCCCACTGACACCTGGCTTACTGTGATAATCCAGTAAGCCAACAAGCATTTATTAAGCACCTGCTGTGTTCCAGGCACCGTGGTAAGCACTGGGGAGACAAAGAAACACGGGGGACAGTCCCTGCTTTCAAGGAGCTCCCAGTCTCACCAGGGAGATAACGTGCTGACAGCTTCTACAGACAAGATCGATTAAGAATTCACTGGAGTCAGTCTCGGGGGGCATTAGCATTAAGGGGACTCGGAAGAAGTATCCCGCAGAGGGTGGGATTTCAGCCGAGACTTGAAGGATGCCAAGGTAGCTAAAGGATGGAGATGAGGAAGAGGAGAGGTCAGGTCCAGGCATAGGGGACAGCCAGGGGAAAGGCCCAGAGTGTCTTGTGCAAGGAACAGCAAAGAAGGGGACCACGGGGTAGTAGAAGGATGGACAGGGAAGAGGGGGCCGGGTTATTTAGGATGTTAAAAGACAAAACAGCATTGTATCTTTGTTCCCCTGGAGTTGGCTCAGTGGGGGCAGGGGTGGCCATGGGCAAATGAGAGATTAATTTGCCAGGTATCCAATTCTTTTAGCCAATTCCTACCACCAGCAATAAGTTTCACTCTTCATTACCAATTCAACATTACACTAGAGGTAGAACGAGTCGCTCAGCCAAACTTCCTCAAAGGTCTTGGTTTCTGGCTCCACCAACCAAGCACAAAATAACTGCTTCCCCAGCTTCGGGGTCTCTCTGACAGCACAGATTACTCTGGACAAACCATGGAAAGCTTCTCAGCTATTCCAAGAAGCCTTCAAATATCAGGGGCTAGAACAGCCTTGGTGCCCCATACTGGGAACATATTTGTTCCCAACTGACCCAGGTCTGAGAAAGAAGACATGAGCCTGTCTGGAAGCTGCTGATGCCCTCTCCTCTTTCCTCCTACACCTGAAGTTCCCTTCCACTATCCAAGAGGTGGTCACTCTGCAAGCCACCCATTACAGCAAATTCTTATCTCTAGGGTTTCCTTAGAAATGGGGGTGACCTCCAGGGTGGCCAATGGTAGGCCACAGAGGCAGCCAATCAGGGAAAAGGACTGTCCTCAGCATGACTGTGACCCGGCAGGGACTCTGTTCCCCAGGGAAGATAATCGGAAGGTGCCTCTAACCAAAAGACCCCTTTAGACCCCTTAAAGTGTTATTCTGATTCAAGGAACAGCAGAGAATGCCACTACCCAGTCTGATAAATACAAAATGTTCAAAGTCACCCTGAATTTTTTTTCTCTCCTCTTTTTTTTGGAGGGTTTTTTTTTTCTGTTTGTGTGTTTTTTCATTTTTATCTTGTTGTTGGTGTGTTCACACCCCCAGGAGTGATGGTTCAAAAAGCCTCCCTCAATTGCCTTGACTGAACTACACTTCTCTCAGATAATATAGCTGTGAGTGGGGCTAGGCCACTCACCCAGAACATCCCTGAGGGGTTTGCTGGGGCAGCCCAGCATGGGCAGTCCAAATCAGACTAGCGAGAGAAGGCAAAGGTCTGGGCTCACTTTGATACTTGCTCACCACTTGCTCAAAACAAACTTTATTCTCTGTGGAAGTCTGCTGGTCTATGCCACTAATTGGGGCAGGCTAATGAAACTCTCGGGCTATCAGTTATGGTCCTCTGATACGAGGTAAGGCTGCAATTGCTGAGATGCCCAGAAGCCACCTTTCCACCCTGGTTATATGATACAGCCCGCAGCAGGACATTTGAGATTCCAAATGTAACTGCAGGCCACGTCATTTCTATGGCAACCCTGGGGTGCTGGGGACTGGGACCATAGTCCCTGACCCTTCACATTCTAGTGGGAAAAAGCACTGGCAGAGACCTTGGGGGCCCTGACCCCATCAGTTTCCTAGCCCCCTAGATTTGTAAGAAGCCCCTGCAGCCATGAAGCTCTGACCCCACAGTGAAGAGAAGGGAGAACACTGCAAAAGGACCATTGGTTATTGAATGAGAAAGAGGGAGTCTTGGTGGATGGGACCCAGTGATTAAATTTAAAACCGAGTTCTGGACCCAAAGGAGGTGGTCAAATAGCAGCAAACTCATCACCATAAATACCCTTCCATGCTTGGAGCAAGGGGAATAGTAGGGGGAGGGGATTGAGTCATGGGGGCAACTGGTTCAAGATGAACAATTTCCCAGCCAGACAGAAGGCGGGCCCAAGGACCCCAGGAAAAGGAAACGGGCTGGGATGCTCACAACCTGCAGTCTGCAACAAGTGACTTCATCTGGGTGCGTCTGTTTCCTCACCTGGAGAATAAGGGGGTTGGAGAAGCTGGCTTCTGAGGTACCTTCCAGCACCTGTGGACTCAATTGCTGATCGCTCTAAACATGGGGAAAAAAAAAAAAGAGAGATTCTCAAGACAGGGACTAGTAGATGCGAGGATCCCTGTGAGCTTCAGGGCTATCAAGGCATGGAGAAGCAGCCTGGAGAGGCCCCTGTGCAAAGCCTGGGGAGGGAGAAGGAAACTCCAAGGGGTCCCCTAGAGCCTCCAGAAGCATTTCAGATAAGCTGGCCCCTCCCAAGCGTGAACTGCTCTGCTTCCTAACCCCTGCCCCTAACCCCCAGCAAGGCTCAGCTCAAGGGCCCCCTCCAGATGGCCCCAGGGTTAGCACTTACCCTCGACTCCCCCCAATGATGCTGTTTGCTTATCTATGTACTATGTACTATGCTTATCTACCCCCCTCCCCACCCTGGCATGTAAGATTGTGTTCATTTGATTTACATTATTTCAGAAAACCCTTTTCAGATTTTCTTTCTTCTTTCATAGGCATCGATCATAATTGCATTATAGCAATCCATTCCATTAATGTGCCACCATTGATTTTTGTCTGTATTCGCTCAAGCACTTAGCCTGGCATCTAGCAGGTGCTTAATAAGCCTCGTTTGAAGTAAATTGCACAAGAAAGGAACATTTCTTAGGTAGGTGGAGGGGAAGCGTGGAGAACCTGCTCATCTGGACATGAGTGGGAAGCTAATGTTTCTCTGCATGTGCACAGGTGCATGTTTGCATGTGTGAATGTGTGTGTGTGTGTGTGTGTGTGTGTGTGTGCTTGTATGGGGATTAATTTGACTTTCTTGGGATTAAGCCTGAGGCTATAAATCCTGGGAGGATGACAATCTGTTTGGAGTAGCTGCTGATATTTTTAAAGACCAAAGAGGAACTAAGAAAATGAGTTGAGCTGGGTAAGTGGCATCACCTGGATTGGGAATCAATTGCTTTGCAGGCTTTTAGCCATTATGGAATCGGTTTAGGCATGAAGAGGCACATATTGGGGTCAACCAAGTGTCTCTCTCCTCTAACCAGGGTCTGTCCTTGAATCGATTAAGGGACAGATTTGGGGCTTCACATCACTAGATAATGCCGTAGAGTTTAATTAATATGAATCCTATGCAGGTGCCATTTGGAAAAATAGAGATTGATGATACAAACGTAAAATTAAAACTGGAAATTCTAATTGGGGATAATTGTTATTCAACTATAAATGTTTTATTTGAAGCATCAAAAGAACCCTATCAACCTGGCTCTATAACCGCATCTAACCAAATTAATTTGAACCCATAAAACACTGTAACTTCTCTGTCGATCCCACTGGCATCTCTGTTCATCCATCCCTGTTCACTTTTCCTTTTCCACAGTCACAGGCTCCTTTTTTGTTTTTCATTTTCAGAATAAGGAAGCCTTTTCCAGGTTCCCTTTACTTCTTGTGTGGATCGACCTTAAGCGCATCATGATATTACATTACACCAATGTTGTCCGATTTATTTTGCCATTCTCCGATTGTTTTTCATTTGGAGCCTTTGCAGTCTTCTGCAATTGCAAATAAGGCTACTCTAGAGATCTCTGAACAGAGACATCTTTTTTTCTGTCAGATTATACTTTCAGGGCAAATATTTCTAAATGGAATTACTGAGCCAAATGATATGATTATTTTTGTAACCTGTGTTACATCTGCTCAGGATGCTTAGCAAAAAGATTCTCCTCCTTTGCAATTCTCCCAACAGTAAATGAGTCCATCTATTTACCCAAAGCAGCACCATCATTGCATTTAATTGCTTTGTGTTATTTTTTTTTTCTTTTAGTGAGGCAATTGGGGTTAAGTGACTTGCCCAGGGTCACACAGCTAGTAAGTGTCAAGTGTCTGAGGCCGGATTTGAACTCAGGTACTCCTGATTCCAGGGCCGGTGCTCTATCCACTGTGCCATCTAGCTGCCCCGCTTTGTGTTATTTTTATCAATTTCGGGGTGTGTGTGAAGAGGTACCTCAAAGTTATTTTGTTTGCATTTCTTAGACTGTTGGTGAGGCTGAACATTTTTTTCTAGCAATTATTAAGAATTTCTGTTTCTTCTTTTGTGAACTGTTTGCTCACACCTTTTGGCCATTCATTGGAAAACTGGAGCTGCCTCTGATTATTAGAACAATCGCTTATATCTATCTTACTTTTTAATTTTTAAACAAGATTTTTCTCAATTACCTATATCTATTTTACTTTTTAAATTTTATTTATTTATTTATTTATTTTTGGTGAGGCATTTGGGGTTAAGTGACTTGCCCAGGGTCACACAACTAGTAAGTGTCAATCGTCTCAGACCGGATTTGAACTCAGGTACTTTTGACTCCAGGGCTGGTGCTCTATCCACTGCGCCACCTAGCTGCCCCCTATATCTATTTTAGATGTGAAATTTTTACGTCTTTATTTGACATATTTTCCCTATCGTTTGCTTTTTAACAATACTGTTGGTTACAAATGTTTTCTATTTTTATGTAATCAAGTACATCTCTCCCTAGTAATTTCTGTTTAACAGATAAATCTCCCTTCCATGGTGAAGATAAAGACATTATTTTATTTTTATCCATAATTTTAAAATATTTCAGACTGTCATCTAGGATTATTGAATCATAGATTTTGAATTGGAAAAGGCAACAGCTACTGAATGCAATGCCCCCCCCCTTTTAACAGATGAAGAAACTAAGGCTTAGAAAAGTTAAGTGACTTCTCAAGCTTCTCGGGGACAGGGGTGGCTTCATTTTTGCCTATGCACCCCCATTGAGAACATACTTAACAACCACTTTTATTTCAGAGTTGAGATTGATATTCTTGCCCTTCATTTTTCCTATGAATTTTTGTGATTAAAAAAAACAAAATAGTTTTGTAAAGAGGCCTTTTGGGCAGCTAGGTGGCGCAGTGGATAGAGCAGCGGCCCTGGATTCAGGAGGACCTGAGTTCAAATCCAGCCTCAGACACTTAACACTTACTAGCTGTGTGACCCTGGGCAAGTCACTTAACCCCCATTGCCCTAGAAAAAAAAAAAGAGGCCTTTAACTAATTTGCCTGGAATTGCACAAAACGTGTAAGTTAATTGGAGAGTGTTGGTATTTCTGCTGCCTCAGTCTGGCCCACCCATAAGCGGGGAATGACCCTCTAGGTATGAAGAGCTTCCTCTATGTCTGTCATGGTCACAGAATCTCAGGATTTAAAGGGACCTCGTAGGCCATGCAGTCTGCACGAGTGAGTCTGATCAAGCGTTTATCTGAAGACCTCGAGGGAGGGGGAAGCCCCTGTCCACCTCCACACAGTTCCCTACCAACACTGGTCTCTTCTTCCTCTGCCCCTGGCCTGAGAATAAGCTCACCGATGCTCACCATCACTGGAGTCCTCTGCTTCCTCTTCACAAGGCACAGGGTTCAACTTTTCAAGAAGCTCCTCATATGTATTCATTAGGTCCAAAGAGTCAGTCATCTTTCTTCCCCCCTTCTCCCCACCTTCTAACTAGGCCAGGTCTGGATTCCCCTGAGCCTCTTCAGATCCCATTTCTCTTTTGTTTTGTAGCAAATACTTCACACTCTCTGATAATCTGGAGAATCGAGGGGGCATACGTCAAGCCCCTTTGTCGGGGCTGTTGACTCCAGGCCCAGCACTCTATCCACTACGCCATCTCGCTACCTTCAAGAAAGTAACCAGCCTAGACACAGCGCCTATATAGACATGAATAGAATCTTAGACTTAGAATTGTTTTCAGTTGTCCTTATAAAGACCTCATGTTGTGATTATAAACAGGCTTTTAAAAAGATGTTGTTGGTCTTTGTTGCTTGCTAATGATTTTTGTACGCTGATCTCATATCCTGCAATTTTCATCAAATCCATCTAGTCATTCCAATCTATCGGCCGAAGCAGTTAAATCACCTAGATTTACTTTCGAAAAAAAAAAAACAACTCCACAGATCTTCGATTTTGAGGCTACGTCCTTTCTTCCCCTGGTGAGGCCCTCCTTGGGTCCTCCACTTCCTCCAGGCTGGCCGACCTTCATCCCCCATCGGCTGTGCTTCTGGTCTTTGACACCATGCACCTGCACAGGTACCATCACACTGCCCCCACCCTCAACCCTTCAAGTTCCCTGCTGTGCACAATCTTCCCTCATTCGAGTGTGAGCTCCTCAAAGGAAGAGAGTGTCTTCCCTTTTGCTTGAATTTACATTCCCAAGAACTCCAGCACAGGCCAGGCACAGAGTAACCACTTAAGTGCTTGCTGTCTTGCCTTGTCTCCAATATGCTACTGAATTCAAGTGACATGCAGAATCTATGTAGGAAAGCAATCATTTGTTCTGGAAGGCTTGAAAGAATTCACCTGAGAACCTTTCTGGGCTACAGGGGCAGGGGGAGGCAGGGCAAGTCGCTGAAAGCTTGACTTCTTTTTCCTCTGAAATTACTCTATTTAAAATGATTGCTTCCTTGTGGTGGGTAATTTACACTTTTGTAGATAATCAGCTATCTCGCTCGAGTGCTTTGTTTTGTTAGCTTACACCTGCTTAGAAGGTTCCCGGATGATATTCTTAATTTCTTTTGTGTTTATTGCAATCTCTTTTTTATTGATAACTTTGTTGATTTCCTTGCAATTTACACGGTTTCCATTCATTTCATTCCCCCTGCCACTCTGCCAAAAAAACAGCTCGTGATTCTGTTTTTTAATTCAATTGTCCTTTTGCTTTTTATTATTTCCTTTAACCCATTTTTTAACATTTTCATACATATTTTTTAAAATCCCAATCCTTCTTGGAAATACTCTTCCTTTGCTGTGGTTCTTCCCCCTGAAATGAGTCTTCTCTTCTAATGAAGAAAAACAGCAACGTAAAACCGATCAACATAGAGGCTACACTATACCTGAGGATGTAAGGAATCTTTTGTGCTTGAAGGCTGGTCCCTCCCCGCCCCGCCCCGCCCCCTCTACCACAAACAGGGAGGTTATTTCTGTATCCATCCCCAGGGGCCAAGGCTGGCCAGGACGTTGACTCAGTGTTTGCCCTTAACATTATAATCCCTCTTTTTACCTCCTCTTGGATTTAGGGAGAAAATATTATCTAAAATTCATATAACTTTCTTGTTACAGACTGTCATCGATGAAAAATGCAGGGTCTTCTTGTACTGGTGACCCACCATCTCCTCCTGTTATAATTTCTAGGCACAGTCATGTCCAGTGGAAGGCCATGGCAAGAATGAACCAATGAGACTTACAGAATCTCCAAGGGGGAGGCCATTCAGAGAGGGGGTGTGGCCTGGACTCAATCTGAGGACCTGGGTCACATCTAGGTTCTATCCCTCACTACCTGTAACTAGAGGCTCAGCCTCTCTGGGTCTCAATTTCCTCAAGTGTTGAAATGGGGCAGTTGGACTATATGAGCCCCTGAACTCCACCCCCACCTCTCAATCTACCCTTAATCTTACCCAAAATGTCTTCTGTGACAAGACATCATCATCCCGCCTTCACTTGAAGAAGTGAAAAACCCACAGCAGCCTATGCCCCGTTGGACAGCTCCAAATTCCTAGGAAAATTCTACTCCAACAGAGCTAAAATGCCCCTCTCTGCAGGCTCCCCCCTCCACTCCCCATCACTCCAAGTTCTGCCCCTGAGGCCAAGCAGAACAATTCTTTTTTTTTTTTTTTTTTTTTTTTGCGCGGGGCAATGGAGGTTAAGTGACTTGCCCAGGGTCACACAGCTAGTAAGTGTCAAGTGTCTGAGTCCGGATTTGAACTCAGGAACCCCTGAATCCAGGGCCGGTGCTTTATCCACTGCGCCACCTAGCTGCCCAGAACAATTCTTATTATTTCTTCCACTTGGTGACCTCCATTTAAGTGGCTGAAGCTAGGACGTCCATCCATACACGGTCTCTCCTCTAGGCTAATCATCCTTCACCATCCTGACTGCTCTCCTCCAGGTATTTTATTTTTCAAAATGCTCCTTAGAAAATGGTGCCAGAGCAGAACCCCAAAACACAGATCTTATTTGACTACCATGAAACTCATATCCCCTACTTTCTGGACACGATGCCCCTTTGAGTGGGGTTACAGCAGCATTAGGTTTTGAGGGCTCACGCTGTACCACTGCATCTTATCAAGCTACCTGGAAGTCCACTAAGACATGCAGATCATTTTCACCTCAACTATCAACTGGCCATGTCTTCCCCATGCTCGTTGGTGGTTTTTTTTTAAATATTTAAACCCAGAGTGGAGCTGAGCTGAAGGAGGTCAACAGGATTGGCAATGTATAAGTCTACTCGTCACAGGTTACCACTGATGGTCAATGAGGTGACACCTTCAATTGGGACACATCCCAAAGGCTCTAGGCTGAAGCCTCTCTCATAACCCAACACAGACCTAGCTGACCTGGCTATTCTGCCTCTCGCTTAATGGCAATCTCTCTGCAGTCTTGCAAACAAAACATGGCAGCAAAACTCTGAGGGAAGGAGTGAGGCACGGCCCATCGGGAAATCCCCTGACACCCGGACCACCTACCGAGGTACTCTCAATTTTCGGTTCTTGCTCAATCACCGACGGAGAAGGTATGATTTGGTGCTCAGAAGTCGATGTGAGGGCAGGAGGTAACTGATGCTCACTCCAGTGCTGGGAGGACGTGGATGAGATTTCCTTTTCTCCTTCGCCCTGAGGGGACAAAAGGGGGGGGTAAGTCTGGCTGAGCACAACTGCCGAGCATCATTTTGGGTGGGTGGCCAACAAGTCCACGCCACTGCATCCTGACATGCTGTGGATGGGGGGTGGGGGGATGCAAGCAATACTTTGGGTGGGAGGGGCCTACTGCTTAATTCTCTGGGAGATGGGACATATTTCTGCCAAGCACCAGGCACGCAGGCATTATGGACTCAGACTTGAAGGAGGAATCGTGAGCTGCCTATGGATTGGTGAAATGAAATGATCTAGATGGGAAAAACAGGGGGAAGGAGGATTGAGTTACAGTTTAATCTGTTTCATCCAATCAGACTACACTGCTGAAGACAACCGAGGTTTAACCGCAGTTCCTCCGAGATCACAAAATCGCTTAATTTTAGAGCTAAGAGGGACCTCAGATGACTTTGAAGTCATCCCACACCCAGCAAAGAATCCCCCTGTCACATACCCAGCCTCATCTGGGAAGCTCTAGACCAGGTTGGTTATGGAAGGGGCCCGGAGGACCAAAGCATGGGGGTAGATGAGGAGATAACCACATTAAGGTCATTTTACCTCTCTGGGCCTCAGTTTCTTCTTTGGAAAATAAGAAGATTGGAATTATCTCTATTATCCCTGTTGGTTCAAGTTCCCAAGATCAGGCATCAGCTAGCCAGGTCAAAGTGCAGGTTGGGTACAACTTTGTAAACTGAGGCTTGGGATGAATAGTCTTGTTTAAATAGAATACGCTTTTGGTTTATAGAATAGTTTTCATTCTTAAAACAACAACAACCCTTTCAGGGCCAGAGTGATCCACCTCACCTGTAGATATCACCACTTCCTTGATAACTGCCCCACATGACTATGCTGGCAGCATTATCACCTTGGGATGCTGACCCTCTCCCATCCACGAACACTTGTTAAGTTTGACAGATTGCTGAGCCTATCTGCCTTCAGACTAGCACAGAGAGGACGCAGCTTCTCCCTCCCACGGTCAAAGTGGGACCTCGCTCCTGTTCACTACACAGACTTTCCAGCATTGTGGCAGCCAATTCCCACTGCTCAGATCTTAAAGAACATCGGAGGCATGAGTTTGGTGACAGTCTACCCACCTGCCAGGCACTTTTACCAGCTGACACCTTTAATACATGGCTGAGGAGCCAGGATGGGAGTGGGAAAGCTCAAAAGTCAGGGAGACCCGAGTTTGAATTCTGCCTCAGACGTTTACTGGGCTGTGACCTTATACAAGGTCATTTAACCTCCCTCTGCTAAATGGGGATAACAATGACACTCCCATCCCCAATCCCCAGGATGCTCTGAAGCTCAAATGAGACAATATATAGGAAGCTCGTTGAAAACTGAAAATCTAGAGGAATGTCAGTTCCCACTGTTGTTGTCATGCAGGATTCTCCCTGGGCAGAGGTGGACTGCTTGTCCGAAGCCCTGACTGTCCTCTGCTTTGCTTCTGAAGCCAGGCAAGGAGACACCTAGTTCCAGGCCCTTGTTGTAGAGACAAGGGGACTAAGAACTGGAAAAAGCAAAGGGCCTGCTCAGGGTCACAATGGCAAGAGTTGTGAGCAAATTACAAAAGAAAAGAGGGAGATGGGGGATCACACTTGGAAGGAAGCGCAGGGCAGCAGAGTAGCAGAGTACATCAAAGAGAGCCCTGCGTTAGGGGTCTGAGGACTTGGGTTCAAATTCCAAGTCTACAATGTACAACTTTGTGTGACCTTAGGCCAGTCACTTCTCATCTTCATCTATGAAATGGGATAATAATAGCATCTATCTTCCAGGGCCCTTCTGAGAATCAAAGGACATTGATATATAGATGTATATGATAATATACAAACATGTACCTCATACATGTGTGCACATTATATCGCATGCTATAATGCATGTCTATTACATTAATGTGTACACATGTACTTATACACAACGGGTGTGTTACAATGCATGTGTGTGACATGTCTATATGCACATATGTGTATGTACCTAAATATATAGACATATATACGTATGTATAATGGGTTGCATTAGATGTGATACATTGCACAAGATCTATATATATATGTGTGTCTGTGCTTGCTATATAACAGACATATATTGTCTTTATATATTCTATGTAACAGACAGGCATCTATTGCTAGGTGATCACATAGGTGTATAATATAATAGACCTTTGCCAATTTTAAAAGCTCTGCATGTGTCCTTACCCTCATCGTCATTTGCCCCTCTATTTTGCCCTTGAACGACCATGCCAGGGATGAAGACAATATGGCACAATGGAAAGAGTGCGGGAGTTTGCACCTGTGTGACTTAAGCGAGCAAACTTAACCCCTTGGGCCTCAGTTTCCCCGTCTGAAAAAGGACGGTGGATTAGCTGGCCTCTAAGGTCCCTTCCACTTCTAAATCAATGGATATCCAAGGTCTCCCAGCTTTCGCCTTTGAGATTCAAAATGCCCAGTGGGCGAGTGGGTCAGGGGCACTAAGTTGGAGGGGAAGGTGTCAGAAGGAGGGAGGGAGGGCTCTGAGATGGGCTGGAGAGAGGGTGGCAGGGAGGAGGAGGAGGAACTCCACCTGGGCCTTCAGAGATGGGGAGACGGTGAGGAAAGCGCTGGGAGGGAAGGGCACAAAAAGGGGGAGAGGGGAAGACCTTGGGCCCCGAGCCGGGAAAGCCCAAGGCAGGGAGGCAAGACCAGTCGGACCGGAGCCAAAGCGGGCTTCCAGTAAGAGAGCCAAAGGAGATGTGATCAAGGTGGGTCTGGTCCAGACAGTGGCCGGATGACTCCAGACCTTCTCTCCTAAACAAGAGGAAGTCGGGTTTTGGAGCACAAGACAATTCGTCAGGCAGCGGGGAGGGCCGGCGGGGGATGCACAGGGGATGCACAGGGCCCGCACCTGAGCGGCTGCTTGTTCATTCCCCAGGGAGCTCGGGCAGTAGCAGGAGGCAGATTGTCCAGGTGGGTCTGAGGCTCAGCGGCCTCCTCTGCAACATAGGGCGAATGATCAGATATTTGGACCAGCCACCTCAAAGGCTGATGGGAGGAAGCCTTTGACCAACCTTCAAGCCCCATAAAAATGGGATGAGAAATGATTGTTGTTCAAGTCACTGTGAAGGATAAACCAGAAGGCACCTTCCAGTTATCAAAGGGGTTTTCTTCCCTCTCACAACTGCCCTGACTGATTCCAATCGACAAGGGCTTAAACCATCACCAGCGAGGCTACAATTACAACAACTTCCAGGGAGCCAATAACAGGACCCAACATGGACCGAATCCCAAACCAAAAAGGGAGGGAAAACCCCCGGTAATCAACCACATGCGTTAACAGGATAAAATCGATCAAGACACGTGACAAGTTTGTTCTGTGGCCCTGTCCAGCCATCCCCCAGTGCACTGAGTGAGACACTGTCAAACACTTCGCCAAAATCCAGAGCCACCATACTGACAATATCTCTGCACTCGTCAATCCAGCAATCCCGAGAAGGAGGAAAAGCCGTAGGTACGGCACTCTATAACCATTTAATAAACACTTGTCAGATGAACAACGTTATTCTTAGGAAACTGAAGAGAAAACGGAAACACAGTATCATATTGTGAGAACAGACGTGTGATGTTTAAAATCTAAATGTGTGGTTGCCTGAAATTAGAAGCTTTAGCACCAGTCTTTGGGCATTAAGCATTTATTAAAGCATACCAAGTATTCACATGGAGTTTAGAAAGTTAAGAAAAGGTCTATCTAGCCTAGAGTTCCAGCCTGGTCAGGTTCTTCCTCAAGTCCTCCACCACGAGCCTGCTTCAATCACGAACTCCCCTCAAACTGAGTGTGGAAGCTTTTTTATAGGTCCAGAGCATGGGAGGTCCTTACACACTGCTTCAAGCTGATGGGCTAGCATCATCCAAATCCATTGGTTCACTGGACTTGAAGGTGGTCTCAAGTTAAGTTCAAAGTCTTTAGCTTCTGAGAACAATACCTTCTTAAGGGCCAGCCAGGTGTGCTTACTTGAAGTTAACTTGAAGTAAGCTAATCAGCAGTCAATCACTCTCACTTAATTCAATCAGTTTAGATTAATCTCCAGGTGGGCCTTTGAGTATCTGCTAAATCCCATTATTTTATCACAGACGTGGGGACGAGTTAGAACGGGGTAGATCTAACCTAGTTGTTGTTGTTAAAGGAAAGAGTGTTTTAAATCACTGACTCCCATAGAGAAATAAACTATTTCTATCACACATCGACACTGAAAGAGCTGCCCCCCCCCAACAGGTTTGTCCCTTTCCTTGTTCTGAAAATACCTTTTAAATTCTTGTTTGTGTCCTTAACAGTCCTGGCTCATTTTGAACATCAGCCTCTGAAACGCTCTTTTCACAGTTCTCTTTCACTTTTCCAAATCCTTCCTAGGTTCTGTGCCCTTGCCCACCCCTTCAATATCTCCTTTAAAAAATATGAGCATACGTGAGAGCTCCCTTAGGTGGCCACATTGATCTTTGTAGATGCCTCCCATAATAATAATGATAATGTTAATGGTATCATCCCCCACTAGGAAAACTTAAAATCATGTTGTCAGAACTTCATTCTAAAGACTCAGGGCACAGAAATCTTGCCTGTCATTTTGCTGAACCACCTGAAATCTGTTTTCGAAGAGTCTTTACATCCATCTTCTATCTCTCTTACTAGATCGCTAACAGCAGCTTGAAGGAAGTTACTGTTTTGTGCCCCTCACAGCACCTTACAGAGTGACTTAATGTAATAGGCTCTCAGGAAAAAGTGGTTCTGTGAATGCTTTCCCCACCTCAACCTGACCTGGGGGTTCCCAGGAGATACCATGAAACTGCTGTATTGTTACACACACTTTCCTGTCCCCTGTGCAACTTAAGGGCAGCTAGGTGGCACAGTAGATAACGCACTAGGCCTATTAGAAAGACCTGAGTTCAAATCCAGACTCAAATGCTTACCAGCTGTGTGACCCTGGGCAAGTCACTTCACCCTGTTTGCCTCAGTTTCCTCATCTGTAAAATGGGCTGGAGAAGAAAATGGCAAACCACTGCAGTATCCTTGCCAAGAAAACCCCAAATAGGGTTAACAGAGTCAGACACAACTGAAAAACAACTACTGTAATTCCCAGTTTCTTTGGGACTTTTCACTAATGCCATCCTGTGTTCTCCCACTACCTCTACTCCACCTCTACTTGGGTGACAGGTACCTCGAGAGGCCCTTCCAAGGTCCAAGCCACAGCTGGAGAAGACTGGCCCCTCACCTTGAGAATCCATATTACAATACCATCTACTTCCATTTCAACCTCCTTTCTTGTACGCTCCTAACCATTTCAAAGACCCTAAAACTTCCAAGGATTCTATCGGCTGGCATGAGGTAGAAATCAATAAATCACCCAACAGACTGACCCAAAAAGCCAGGGGGTATTTTGAATTAGATCAGTAGTGGCTATAGAATGAAATGATGAAGCACTAAATTCAATGTATTTAGGGTTTTTAAGATGCCGCCAGATTAATCTTTTGAGATTCTACTGCTCAGGGAAAATGTGCTATCCCTTCCCACTTTTCAATCCTTAATGAGGCTGTGGTATTAGCTAAAAAATTATTTTCCTTTAGGAATCAAGGACTTTCAAAGGGGGTGGTAGTGGGGAGAGAACCACCTTTTTCATCATTAAAAATTTCCTCATGTTTTATGCATAAGAGGAAAAACCCAAACTTGCAAAGGCACAAGATAAAAAAAAATGAAATTTCTTAAAAGGACGAGACATCTGGTCGATTTGTTGGAAATTTCACTCGGGGACACTAAAACAGACCCTGAAAACAAGGACTAGATTATTAGCGTGATTTTCTTTTAATCAATAGCAACAGCAATCAACCATGCAGCAGGGCTGCCTTGAACTACAGCCATCCCTTTAATCCTATATCCCCTTAACTCGGATTACGCAGATGATTGTCTCAGGTATAAATTATTTATTGGCCTGATAGCATAAAAGGAACAATCTGTGAGACCTCTCCAACTACATCATGCTTTTTTATTTACAAGCTGGAAGCCTTTGCCTCATTACGCAGCAGAAAAAGGATTTCAGCTCCGACTAGGGACAAAGAAAAGGCCAAGAACAACATAGGAGGGAGGACATACGGGAGCCTCCGTGAGGCCGAGACATTTACATGGCGATGGATGCCAGATTCTGTGAAAGCTATTCTGAGGCCAAAAAGGAAAGCCAGGAGAGGGGCAGGGACCTCTCCGGACACTGGGCTCATCACCCAATAGTCTGAGTGACGGTGGAAGCTGTGGGATGTCTCTGACCTATCGAGACTCTAAGTTCTGGGAGGGTGGGGACTTTGCCTTATCTACATATTGCTTCTTCCCCAGCATTACTCTGTACATAGAAGGTGCTTGTGATGGTTGTGGAAGGGAGAAAGGAAAAAACAGAGGGAGAGTGGGAGTGAGGGAGGAAGGAAGGAAGGAAGGAAGGAAGGAAGGAAGGAAGGAAGGAAGGAAGGAAGGAAGGAAGGAAGGAAGGAAGGAAGGAAGGAAGGAAGGAAGGAAGGAAGGAAGGAAGGAAGGAAGGAAGGAAGGAAGGAAGGAAGGAAGGAAGGAAGGAAGGAAGGAAGGAAGGAAGGAAGGGACAGATGGGAAAAGGTAGAGAAGATGCAGTAGTCCTTTCCTGCAATAAGCTTCTTGTCAAGCATGGCACTAGCTGCCTCTCCATCTAGTTAGTTGATGCCAAAGGAGGCAAAGCTAAAAACCAGGTCAAGTGTTGAGACGGAACAAAAGTTGCAGCATCTCGGAGCATTCTGTGCTCACCACTAACAGCACAAAACACTTCCCCACTTAGAGCAGACGACGTCTTTTTACACTGCGTTTTGGCAGACACACATTAACAAAGCAAGGAAAAGGTGTCAGAAGGATAACAAGCTCTCCTCTCTAACAGGAAAAAATAAAAAGCTGCTGCCAGAGACAGTTTGAGGCCATGGTCTCAATCCCCAGAAATGAGGTGAGGAATGTTAGCCAGTCAGCAATCCCCGAAATGCCCCAGGGCCCTTGGCTACAGTAACTAAAGCTGGGAAGCAAAGACCATTCCCCAGTCCTGTGGGATGCAGCGCTGGGCGGCAGGCTATCCCTGTCCCTGCCTGGCCGTCCAGTTCTCCCTCCTGCTGGTGTCTCTGACCTTCTGCCCCTACTGCCCCCACGGTCAACACCTTCCTCTGGACCTACATCCATGTGACCTTATTCACTGTAACCAATTCCGAGGGGTTCCCCGAGTCTCCGGCCTCTTGTGATTAAGAGGTACACTTGACCATCCCCCCACAACTCTACGAGGTAGGCTGCCCAAGCAGTAACACGATTGTGATTATACACATGAGAAAACTGAGGCAGATTCAGTGGGCTCTCTGAGGTTCCGAAGAGGGTAAGGGCCCTAAACACACATCTCTGCTCTGTGTTTTGCACACTGTACACAATAAGTTCTATTGACTGATTGATAATCCTCCTCAATGGTATGACAACATCAGGGATTTGGGGATTTTGCTTTTTGGGGGTGCGGGAAGGGGGGCTAATTTCATCTCTTATGGAGAATTCCTAGTGTGGAAACTCCCTCTACCAATCAACCTGGGGTGCTGCCTGCCAATTCGGGGTTTTATAGGGCAATGAGAGGTTGAGTGATTTGCCCAGGGGCAACAAGAATCAGTATATGTCAGAGAAGGGACTAGAAGCCACTTCCTGGGTCTAAGACTAACCCTCTACACAACCTCATGCTTCCTCTTCTATCCTATCCATCTGAAGACCTGGACCTTAGTTTCCAAGGTTGTATCAACATGGCTCCTAACTCACCCATCTAATCCTTGCTTCTTCAGGAAGCCCCCAGGGGTGTCTCCTTCAGCCTGGTGGTACACCCTCAGTCACCAGCCAAGAGCTGGGGAAAGGGAACTGAGCAGATCACCCCTTGTGAAACACACCCCCCCTTTCCCCAAGGGCAGCCCAAGTCCCCTGGGACCTGGAGTCAGGCATCCCTGGCTTCAATCCCACAAGAGACACTTAGACATGAGGGATTCTGGCCAAGTCGTTTAGGCTTTGACTCATTTCCTCATCTAACCACTTCCTAACTGTGACCCTGGTGTCAACTTCAGACCGAAACGCTGCAGCACAGAGACACAACAGGCGCACATCAGGATGACGGGGCTTCCACTTGGAATCGTGCTGGGGACCCAAGGACTTCACAGAGCAGCATCTAATATGATTAGAAGAGGGGACAAACGTCCCATTCACCTGAAGAATTCCAAAGGGAGCAGACCCCGGGCACCATTGACAAAAGTCATGGTCTCCTCCCACTTCTCTGGCCGCTCCCTCAGTGGCTGCTCTTCTTCCACCCACCCTGTGAGACTCCCAAGGTCCCCCTTTCCTCTCTCCTTACACTCCCACCCCCACAGTCTGCGACATCCATGACTTCAAGCTCTGATCAAACAGATGCCCACCTGCCCAGTGGCTTAGAAAACCAGAGTAACATCATCTCTGTCGTGTTATATTCTTTATTCTGTTAAATATCTCCCAATTCTGCTTTAATCAAGTTCCTGCCAAGCTCCAGAGTTTTCCCAGCCTCCAGATTCCGAGGTCTAGGGCTGAAAGGGGCCCAACTACATTCTGGGGTAAGAACTGAGGCCCACTGAGGTCAAACAGCTTACCCAAGTCATGCAGGGAAAAGAGCCCACCCAGCCCAGTCCAGCCCGACATTCGGCTGGGGTCCCATGGGGTCAGCTACTCTACCATACATGGGTGACTCCTAACTTACATAGCTCTAATGTCTTCCCCAGAGCATCATCTCCAGCCACCTGCGAAATACCTAGAGAGGCTGATACCCCAAACAGCACGTCCCGAACAATGCTCATCATTTCTCCCTCCCTACTGCAAACCTGCCTATCTCCTTCAACTTCCTGACTTCACTTGGTGGCCAGAAGCCCGTTTTCCCAGTCACCCAGGCTCTGAATTCAGGCCTTATCTACCGATCATCCCTTCCTCCACAACCAATCACAGCTGCCAAGTCCTGCCCACGCCACCTTGGGAGTTATCTCTGCCACAGGGACACTCACTTCTACCCTTGCTGGGGCAATGGAAGTGAGTCTGGGCCCTGTAAAATGGTCCCCTGACTCCCATCTCCCCCCCCCCCACCCCCGAAAGGAAGCTACCGGAGGCACCTTCCTACAAGATAATTCATTCTTCAACTGCAGGGCCTTCAGTTACTCTCCAGTGCCCACCAAATAGAGTAGGAATTCTTCACAAAGACCCTGAAGGCCCTCTGTGATCGGGCTGCGATCTGCCGAGCAAGGGAAGAAAAGTTTGGAGGCAGAATACCTGGGACTCAGGATCAACCTTGCCACTTCACCTGTGAAACTTGACATTAAGGCATTTGACTTGTGGGGCCTCGTCTATGACATGGGCTGCTTTTTCCAACTGTTAGAGCTTGGATTCTTAATCCAGGGTCATGAGCTTATTTTTTAGCTATTTCAACATAATTGGTTTCCTTGGAATTTTATGCATTTGAAAACGTGATTTGGGGAAGAGGCCCAGAGGGTCCCCAGCCCACCCATGGATTCCACAGCACAAAAAAGAGCCCCCAAATCAGAATGCATGCTCCCTGCTTTTGCAAGGTATATTTCCAGCTCTTGGCACATGACAAGACTTTGTTTTAAACGCCTTTTCATTCACACATTCCTCATCCGGGCTCTCACCAAGGCCTCTTCTCCCCAGACCTTTGCTAGCTCTACCTTCCAAACCTCATCAATCATCAATCAATTATTGAGTGCCTACTATGTGCCAAACACTGGGCTAGGCACTGGAATGTTACAAAGACACAAGCCCTCCA
Organism: Dromiciops gliroides; assembly: GCF_019393635.1. Taxonomy (NCBI): domain Eukaryota; kingdom Metazoa; phylum Chordata; class Mammalia; order Microbiotheria; family Microbiotheriidae; genus Dromiciops; species Dromiciops gliroides. The sequence continues at coordinate 22,739,097 of NC_057865.1, read as the reverse complement.
GGAACTTAGCACCTGAGGGGGTTTCCCAACCTGCCCCTGCTTGCCTGTCTCTTCTGTTGAAATCTCTACCATTCTCAAAGACCATCTCATCCCCAACACCACCACGATGACACTTTTCCTTCAGCTGCTAACAGTAAGATCATCTTCCTCTGAAATCCCCACGGTGCCCATTTTCTCTCCTCTCATACTTACTCTCCTCCTTTTCTAGACTGTAAGCTTCCTGAGGGGAGGGGAGCTACACATATTTATTTCATCTTTGCATCTCTAGGATCTTTCACACACTTGATATTTGAAGGAATTAAATACAACTAAACCCTAAAAGACTAAAACCCTAAAAATAAACACTCATTTCCTAAGCACATCATTTGAAAGGTAAGAGGAAACCTCTGAGTGGACCCAAAACTGACAACAAAAGCACAATTTTGGAGAAAATCCTCCTTAGGGTTCCTGAATCAATGAGATGACTGCTCCGTCCACCTTCTTCCTCATGAAGTTCAAGACACAACCATCGGTCACTTTCAAAACTGGAACACATTCCCCACAAAAAAAACCCAGGCTAGCTGGGTCCCAGGCTAGCTCACAATAAACAAATGCCGCGGCAACGCTAGGAATTAAACATAGACCCTTTGCAACTCATCAGCCAAGGTTGGAGACATCCTTCACCAAATATAAGAGGAAAATAAAAGGGAGAGGGGCAAGATGAGATTCTTCCTTTGACAACCTGCCAAGAGTTGGAGAACACAGGGGATGTGAAAAGGAGTTAAGAGAATTACACAAAAATAGAATTCATAATCTTTGATTGGTAAAGGAAAGAGTTTAAGGGCACAATGTATATGTGCCATCTTCCTAAGGGGGAAGAAAGGAGGTGGCAGGGAAGGGAGAACACAACGGAGAATTTGCCTAAATCAGTCAACTGGAAGGCCCTCAGTGTAGGAGAGCCCAGCTGTGGTCAGGACACAGAGGGACAGCAGCCTCAGAAGGGACTGATGAGAAGAGCAGCAGGTCCCTCTTCTATGGAGTGGAGAACACGGGGAAGTAGAGGATGTGCGGTGACAACAGCTGCTCCCTGGGGGCTTTACCATTTTCTGTACTCAGACAATCCTGACGGAGATGATCGTCTCCATTTTAAAGAGGAGGAAGATGTTCGATGACCTTTCCAAGAACTGTCATTCAAATCCAGGTCTTCCGGAAGGGACCTCACAGCTTATCTCATCCAACCTCCTTCTTTTATGGTTGAGGAAACTGAGGCACAGTAGACGCGTGGGTGCAATAGCTATCTTTTCCACATCCACTCATTCTGACTTTGAAGGACCCATTCCTCTGCAAAATTCCGCTGAATCAAACTTATAATTTTGGGCGGGGATGGGTAGAGAGATGGGGAGTGGGGGGTTAAACCTGTTATTCCATTGATGAGGAAATGCCTCCCCCCACCCAAAGTTGATAAGCACCTGTAACTTCCAGGCTTATAGAGCTGCCTGAGGACTCTGAGAGGTTAAGCGACCTTTTCCAAGGCCAAACAGCCCATAGCTATCACCCAGGCCACCCCAGCCCCAAGACCTGCCTTCTCTCCCACAACCCCACGGTACAACTTAAGGATCATGGCAACTTAAACAGAATGTTCTATCTCAGTGTTAAACAAGTCAGAGATGGCCAGGGTTAAAAAAACAAAACAAAACAAAACAAAACCACAACTAGTTTTTGTCTGCCTTCAGACCTGAGGATAGCAAGGAGCAACGTTCGCCAAATTCCAAGATCCCCCTAATTATTAGCATCCAATTACATCCCTGTGGGGTGAGTTTCTGTTCTAGCACACTGACCCTGATCCAAAGAGAAAGAAGAAAAACCTTGAGCAGAGAACACCATTACAAAGAGTTGTGCCCCAGAACTTGGCACTGTGCTGGCACCTAGCAGGTGCTTCATAAATGTTGATCGATTGACTGATAGTAGGCGCTTAATAAATCTGTATCAATTCATTAAGTCAGTGAAGGAGAAGAGGTGATAGGTCATAGAACAGACCATCATTTTTTTTCTCCTCGAGCTCTTCATATAACATTGTTATGTTTGGTATTTGGATTCAAAATGGAAGGCTGGGAAGAAATTGAGAGGTCACCTAATCCCACCACCTCATTATAGACATGAGGAAAGTAATACCCATGGAGGGGCATGTAGGAAGGTGCCCACGTTCAACAGCAAGTGTTAGGAGCTCCTCCCTGTAGCCTTGACCCTCCTCTCAGGCAGGCTTAGGGAAGGACAAGCTGGTATTCCATCGGCTACGAGGAAGGAGAAGGCAGAAGAGGGAGATGCAGCGAGAGACCGCCAGCCCTGTTGGTGAGGAGCAAGGCAGCAGCTTACCGAGGACGAGATGGCGATGGCCGTCTCCTCGGCAGCCGGCATCGGGCACACATCCTCCACAGCTGGCGTCGTCGGGCTCTTGTCTTCGGCAGCTGGTGGGGGGTACACTTCCTCGAAAGAAACCTGCATCGGGTACGTGTGCTCTCCCCAGACGGGTATGGGGCACACGTCCTCTCTCGAAATGCGCATCAGGCACACACCCTCTTTATAAACTGGTATCAAGTACAGCTCCTCAGCACACATAGACTCCGCTGGCCAGGAAGGGACGTTCTCTTCCACACTCCTCCTCCCTCTCCTGCCCTTCTTCTTTTTCTTCAGGCCATCCTGCCAGCTGGAGGTCCGAGGACCAAAAAGGGAAAAGTGGAATGAGCCCATGGCGGGCCTCTCACCATCCAAGGCACCGTTGACCCATTAACTGCAAAGCACAGGATCCTCCGGAATGGCCCCGATGCTGCCCATGGGGCTCCAGAACCCAACTGGGGCCCCAGATGCTGGGCTGCTTCCTGTGGCCCTGCTAATTGTTTATGTCATAGAACAATGGTGCAGGCGGGGAAAGGGGGAGGGAAAAAGAAGGTGGGAGGCTCTGACCCGTCTTTGTTCCGGCATCACAGACCCACACTTCCAGGAGCCAAACAGTCCTCCATCTGGGCCAACGCAAACCAAAACCCCTTTGAGACCCAGTAGAGAGTTTCCACGGCTAAAAAAGCATCGCCTCCCTGTGACTCGGCTCGGGAAGCACTCCTCCCAACTTTAGGGAAGCTCATCTTTGAAAGGAGAGACGCAGACCACCACCAGCCCAGACTTGGCACCCCCTTCTTTGGTACAAACACTGGAGGGGGATGGGATGCTTTCGGGTTAAGAATGACAGCCAAAGGGGCAGCCAGGTGACGCAGTGGATAAAGCATCGGCCCTGGATTCAGGAGGACCTGAGTTCAAATCCAGCCTCAGACATTTGACACTTACTAGCTATGTGACCCTGGGCAAGTCACTTAACCCCAATTGCCTTACAAAAAAAAAAAAATGATAGCCAAGAAAACTGGGTAGAGGAAATGCTCTGGAGTCAAAGGAAATAGCTAGAAGCCTACCTTTGTCACTGACCAGCAGTGGACACTGGGCATGTGACTTCACCTTCTGGGTCTCAGTTTCCCCAACTGTAAAATGAGAGAGCTGGGCCAGATGACCCCTCAAGGTCCTTTTCAGGGCCTAAAAACCACACACAGGTCTGCTGTTTAGGCTCTGTTGGACATCAGGTGATTTGCTGACCCACTATGGACCTCAGTCTCCTCCTCAGGAGGTCTATCTCTAGGGCTCCTCCATAGTTAAACCTATGATCTGGGACTTGGGAAAACCAAGCTGCCGTGGATAAAGGCCAGGAGGATGCAAGACCGCCTCCACATCAGAGAGAGCAGTGAGAAGAAGAATTGTGCAGAGTCTTTGTAAAATAATCAAAACACCACTTTTAGGGGGCAAAAAGAACTAAGAGCAACGGTGAGCATTTTCGTAGCCTTTTCATGTTTGCAAAGCACCACACATTAGCTCATTTGATCCTTAGAAATGAGAAAACTGAGACAAATGGAGGTTAAGCCCAGTGTCATACAGGAAGTGTCTGAGACAGGATTTGAACTCGGGTCTTTCTGACACTATGTCCACCATTCTTACCCACTCTGCCAAGACCTTATTTTTTTGGAGGGAGGGAAAATACAGAGAGGAAAAAGCATCATTCTGTAAGCTATGATAAAGAAGCGCCGTAGCCCACCTTATGAGCAGACCACAAAGCATGTCTCTGAATATGATCCTCATGGAGCAAGATGGTACTTCATGTGTCCAGGCCCTACTGGCGTAGCTGCATTGGAAGCAAAGCCACCCACAGGACACTCGGCCCCAGTGGCCCCTTGGTTTCCAGGGTGTGCTGGCCCAAAGGCGCGCGCGCACGTGTACACACACACAGTCACACGCACACACACACACACACACAGTCACACGCACACACACACAGTCACACACACACACACACACACACACACACACACACACACACACTCCCTGCTGGTGCCTCACCTTGAGGACAGAGAAATCATTATAATGGATTGGGAAATGATATATGCAGCCAAAAAAAAGCCCAACTTCATCCATGCCACCAGCTGGCAAGCCCAATGCCTCTTCTTAGCACCGGGGTCTAGGAGGGCAAGGCTGAGAGATGATGCACACAGGAAGAAGAGCGAAAGCCATCCCCTCCAGCTAGGCCATGGTAGGTAAATCACTAGTGATGTGGGTAACGGTCCAGACGGCAGGGTTTGGGGGCCTATAATCATGGAGGGGTGAGGTTGAGACCCTGGGAAAAGGAGATGCTCATTCCTAGGATTTGAATTCAGGTCTTCCTGACTCAAAGTCCCACCCTCTATCCACGGCACAGCTTGATGGCAACATATCCCATGTTAGACCGGGCTGATGCAGAAATCTGTTTTTCTTGGCTATGCACGTCTGTTACAAGGGTTTCCTTTTTCTTTTCCTTTTTCAGTTGGAGAAAGAGAGGTGAAAAATAACTGCCTGACAATTAAAAATAAAATTAATTTTTGTTTGTTTGTTTGTTTGTTTTGCAAGCAATGGGGGTTAAGTGACTTGCCCAGGGTCACACAGCTAGTAAGTGTCAAGTGTCTGAGGCCGGATTTGAACTCAGGTACTCCTGAATCCAGGGCTAGTGCTTTAACCACTGTGCCATCTAGCTGCCCCCTAAAATTAATTTTTAAAAGAATTCTTTCTCCGATGTCCCTGAGAAGTGGTTATCCAGCCTCTGTTTGAAAGGTCCTCATCGATAAAATAAGGGGCTTGGACGAGATGATCTCCATGGGCTCATTCAGCCCTAAATCTACTAAAGGTGGGCTCTGGAGACCAAGGACCTGAGTTCAAATCTCATCTCTGGCATTTCCTCACTGTGTGACCCTGGACAGGTCACCTAACGTCCTTGGGCGAGATGGCCTCTCTTTCAACTCTGACCCTCATAATCATTCTCCAAATGAGCAACATTTGGGTTTTGGCCCCAAGACTGGGGTTCTTGGAATCCAATACTGATCTCATTTTAAAACCCAGAAAATCATCAACACTGACAATTTCTCACAAGGCTGGAATAAAATAGGTAACCTCAACATGCTAGTCTATGAGATAGAGAATAGAATTTTTAATCGAGAACTTCATGGGGAACTCTCAAAACTAAGCCATTTGCATCTTATTAAAATGAAACTTTTACAGTCTAAGATTTACTTTTAAGTCAACTACAGAGTTTCATCCCAAAGAAAAGAAAATGGCCCCATTTTCACCCTTTCTTAAAAGCTCATCTAAATGTAAATGTTGGCAAAATTAGTGGGATCAGGGAAACTCCATTCACGCCCTCACTAGTCAGGGACCAACAGTGCCTGGGGAGCCAGGAATCTCTCTCTAGGAGTGCCAACTGAACCCCAACACACAACAGAACAGACAGCAGCAGGCATTCTGTTCACGGCGAAGGGAACATCCCACCACCGACTGGGTCACATCACACCCAGAGCGTTGTGGGGCAGCTAGGTGGCACTGCAGTGGATAAAGCACCAGCCCTGGATTCAGGACGACCTGAGTTCAAATCCGGCCTCGAACACTTGACACTTACTAGCTGTGTGACCCTGGGCAAGTCACTTAACCCCCACTGCCCCGACGAAAAAACCCAAAACAAACAAACGAACACCCAAAGCGATCTCGGGGCCACATTTTGGGGAGGACACTGTTAAGCTTGGCAGCCAGGAAGGATCTGGAGATCATGGATCCTCAGACAGGTAGGTCTACCATGCCAAAAAGTGACTGGACCTTTGGAGGGTCGTTTGAGGGAGGTGGAGATGTGTAATTTGGAGAAGAATTGGAGGAAGGGTGATGGTTATTGTCTTTAAGCAATAGAAGGCCTAAGATGAGAACAAGGGATCGAGCTTTTTTCTGCTTGGGCCAAGAGAGCACAACAAGCATTAGTAGGTGGATGGCAAAGTGCTAGAGCGAGGCTTGATTTCAGAAAATATTTCCCCAGAGGAAGAAAGGTCGGCCTCAGGAAGTACGGGCCTCCATCTTCCTCCAGGTCACAAGACCACTTGTGAAACTTCTTAAACTGTGGATTGCAGCATAACTGAATGTGGGGGTCGTGGAAAACGTGCCAACAGTAAAAGGTTACAGATGCCCATTTTATACACCTAGAGACCCAGGGTTGTGTAAAAATTTCTCAGGCGAAAAGGGGGCATGAGCAGAAAAAGTTTAAGAAGCCCTGGGATAGAGGAAAGCATTTGCCTGGCATGACCTTTTCCTCCCTTCCATACATGAGAATCTCTTGCTTCCTTCAAAACTCAGATCAAGCACCATTTCCTGTAAGAAACCTTTCCTGATCCCCCCAGATGCAACTGCCTTCATCCTCAAATGATTTAGTACTTATTTTTCACATGCAAAGTCTGTGTAAGTGTGTGTGTATATGTGTATATGCATGTGTACATAGGTTGCTTGCCCCATTAGAATCCAACAGGCTTCCTTGAGGTCAGGATGATTTGTTGCTATCATCATTATCATTATAAGTAGCATTTCTATAGCACTTTAAGGTTTTCAAAGTACTTGCCAAATATCTCCTTTTATTTTCACAACAACCCTGAGAGGTAGGTGCTATTATTATCCCCATTTTGGTGCTGCTTAATCATTTCCATCCCATCTGACTCTGTGTGACCCCATTTGGGGGTTTTCTTGGCAGAGATCCTAGAGCAGTTTGCCATTTCCTTCTCCAGCTCATTTTAAGATAAGGAAACCGAGGCAAACAGGGTGAATTGACTTGCCCAGGGTCACCCAGCTAGTGTCTGAGGCCAGATTTAAACTCAAGATGAATCTTCCTTATTCCAGGCCTGGCACCCACAACCAAGGTCAAATGGCTCCTATCAGAGGTCAGATGAGAACTCAGGTCTTTCTGACTCCAGGGCCGGTGTTCTATCCACTGCACCACCTGCTTAATTTTTATTTTTGTATCTCAGGTGCTTGGCACACATGCATTTTTTGAATGTTTGCTGATGGACTGATTCGTATTTGGATGCAGTCACTTCATCAGCGACCACTGTCATGGGACACTTCTCAAATAAATGATAGCTATTATTAGTAATGGTGAGGGAGCAGCTGGATGGTACAGTAGATAAAGCACCAGCCCTGGATTCAGGAGGACCTGAGTTCAAATTCGTCCTCAGACACATGACACTTATTAGCTGTGTGACCCTGGGCAAGTCACTTAACCCCCATTGCCCCACAAAAAAAAAATAGTAATGGTGAGGTCCCCATCACCAGAGGTCTGGGAGGAATCAGACCCTTTTTATATTGCAGGCACTGGAGATCCAAATTCAAAACAAAATCCCTGCCCTCGATGAACTTCCATTCTAATGGGAGGTGAGATATGATGGGAAGGGGCAAATGACTGCCTGATATGCTGACCTCATTACTGATCTCTGAGAGATGGAAAGGCACACAGGACCATGTCTGGCCTGTAGATGGCTGACCAGATGGACACTCATCAATCAGAGCCTAGGACCACCCCCACACATGGGAGGTGAGACCAGTCAATAGTCCAGCCTCTCCAGTGTAATTCTTTACACCAGGCTGACCTCACACTTTCCCCGGCACCTAATACAAGGGAAGAAAGCATCCCATTTCTATTGTGACTAAATGCTTCCGGTAAATCCTGACTGTCACAAACTTTCTTTTCGAGTTTGACTTCATAAAGCCACATTCCCTCCTAGCAAAGCATATGAAATTAATTAAACGCAGTGGGATGATTCTCTGGGTAATCGCCTCGGGGAGAAAGAAAAGTTATTTTCAGTCATAAGCGGCAAGCACACAATAATTGCATTGGGCCCAGGGTCAGAATGCTGATAGTCCCAAGTCTTTATCCATCATGGGCCGACAGACCCCAAATCAGGCATCAGCTGCTTGAAATCCTATCTGTGGTGAGATACCATCTAAATAGACGACAACAGAAGGGGAGACAGTACCAAGAAATAATTGTCATTACCTTGTTTTTCTTTAAAATTTGTCACAAATTATGATAAAACTGATGCCTTCCAAGGAAGTCTATGGGTAACTGGGCCGGGGTGGGGGGTCCCTTCTATGTTGGGGGGGGGGTCTTTGGGACAGGAATGCTTCATACTTTCAGAATCAATGTATAACAGTGGATGGAAAAAACCAACTCTGGTGTCAGGAATAATATTGAAATATTCAATCAGTGAACACCTACTATGAGTCGGGCACTCAGCTGAGCACTAGGGATACAAAAAGAAGCAAAAGATAGGCCTTGCCCTCAAGGGGATTACAATCCAATGAGGAAGAAAACACACAAACTAAGATATATGTGTGTATGCATATACACACAATATATGAAGGAATCTATATTCAGAATAAATAAGAAATGATTAAGAGAGGGAAGGTCCTAAAAGTAAGAGGGGTTGGGGAAGGCTTCCTGTCAAAGGTGAGATTTTAGTTGGGACTTCAAAGAACCCAGGGAGGTCCGAGGTCAGAGTGGAGAAGGTCCTAGGTATGGAGGACAGACAGAGACAATACCTGCAGCTGAGATGGAGGGTCTTGTTTTCGAGATAACCAGGAGGCCAGTGTCAGTGAATCCAAGAGGATGTGTTGGGGAGTAAGGTGTAAGAAGACTGGAAAGACGGGACCGGGTGGCCAGCTTAGGGAGGGCTTTGAATGTCAGGCAGAGGGTTTTGTATTCACTCCCGATAGGAAGCCAACAGTTTATTGAGTGGGGGAGGTGACAGGACCAGACCCGTGCTTTAGGAAAAGCATTTTAGTGACCAAATGGAGGATAGAGTGGAGTGGGGGGAGTCAAGAGGCAGGCAAGACCGCCCCCCCCCCAGCAGGAGTGAGGTGAAGAGGGTCTGTAACAAGGCGGGGGCCTTGTCAGAGGAGAGAAAGGGCTGTATTTGGGAGATGTCACAAAGGTGAAACTGATAGGTCTTAGCAACCGCCTGGATACTGGGGGGCATGAGGGGGCGTGAGAGAAAGAGGAAGGAGTCCAGGACTCCCCCTAGGTTGTGAGCCTGAGGGCCTTATGAGGATGGTGTTTTCCTCTACAGGAATAGGGAAGGTAGGAGTGGGGAGAGTTTGGGTGGGAAGAGAATGGGCTCCATTTTGGACACGCTGGGTTTAAGATGTCCGTAGACATCCAGTTCATGATGTCTGAAGGCAGCTAAAGATGTGAGCTGGGCAGAAAACGTAGATCTGAGGATCGTCAGCATAGAGATGGTCATGAAATGCATGGGAGCTGAGGAGATCACCAAGCGAAGCAGAAGTAGCGGGCGGGAGAAGAGGGCCCAGGAGGCCCCGAAAACCTAGGAGGAAGGGACTATTGTGGAGGAGAGGGTGATGCTCAGTGTTACCAACTGGAGAGAGACAGACAGACAGACCGAGACACAGAGAGAGGTCAAGGGGAATGAAGGTTGAGAAAACACCATTAGAGATCACTGGTCACTCTGGAGAGAGCAGTGTTGGTGGGACAATGAGGTTGGAAGCCGGCTTTAAGAACAGAGTGAGGGGCAGCTAGATGGTGCAGTGGATAAAGCAGCGGCCCTGGATTCAGGAGTACCTGAGTTCAAATTCAGCTTCAGACACTTGACACTTACTAGCTGTGTGACCCTGGACAAGTCACTTAACCTCCATTGCCCCCCACACACACACAAAAAAAGAACAGAGTGAAAAGAGAGGGGCCAGATGTACACAGACAGCCTTTGAGTTTATCCACAAAGTGCAGAAGAGAGGACAGCTAGCTGGGATGGAAGGGTCAAGTGAGGGTGTTTGTAGGCAGTAGCCAGGGAGAGATTGAAAATAAGGGAAAGAGCAGGGATGATAGAGAGAGGGGACAATCTGTTGGAGGAGGAGGGATGGAAGGGATTACCTGAACAAGGAGAGGGTCAGCCTCGATAAGGAGGAAGGCCGATTCATCACAGGAGACAGAGGGGAGGGGGAGATGGTGGCCAAAGACATCTGAGCAACAGGAGATGGGGGGGGGGGTCTATGGGTAGGGAATACTGCATACCTTCAGAAACAAGAGGGTAGAAGAGTAGAGAAAAAAACTGACTGGTGTGAGAAGACCCAGATTCCAGCCCACCTCTGACATCTTCACATGCAAAATCAAGTGGTTGGAGTAGCCGCTGAGGCTCCATCCAGCTCTAGACCCGTTTGTCCTGTCAGTTGCTACATCATTAATCTGGCCTGTTTTCCTGTGGGTTAAAAGGGGGTGGGGGCTGGATGGGGAGTTGACATAACCAGCCATGACATATGGACAAACAAAAAGCAACAATGAAGCCTATTTTCTTAATTTTAATCTAATTTTTACTTTCACTTGCATAGTCTCTCTCCCTCCCTCCACCCCTTCTCCCACCCATTCAGAATGCAAGAAACACCCTGTCCACTGTACACCCCCAGTCATGGAAAGCATGTTTCTACATAAGCCACGTCCCCCCCAAAAAGGAAAAATATGTTAATGAAACTTATATGAAAAAAAAAAACCACCCTCCTCTGCCGGGGTGGCCTTTCTCTCTCTCCCCACTGTCTTCTCTTTCACATCTCTATGGTTTTGAATAGATTTCTAACAATAAAGTTTGTCTGTGCTATGGTTCCCTCAAAAAAAAGGAAAAGAAGAGAAACTTCTATGGAGACAGATACATATATATGCACACACATCCATCCATCTGTCCACCACTACTCTCCCTTTCCTCCACAATATTAACCTCAACTCCAGTAAGTAGAGCCTGAGGAGGGAAGGGAGAGATGCTGGAGATCCTTAGAGGCTGGGCAGCACAGTTCCCACCAGGCAGGGTTCCCACCTGGATGTCAGGGCATCATTCTTGTTAGCCTGATGTACTATTAAAGGGTTAAAACCGTCATTGCTACATTGCACGATTTCACCAGAAGCAGGGAAATTCCTTATGAGATCGAGCTCTCTCCTTTACGCCCCTCTCCTTTTCTTTTATTCTCAGAAGACTTTTCCCCATGAGGACCGCAGCAAGCTTATCAGAAAATTAAACTGTATGATTTTCCCAGGAAGGTCCATTTGGCTTAATCGCTGCTGCTCAGGCTGTTTGCAGGGAGGGATGGGATGGCGTAGGGTGGCCTGGGTCATCCTCCAAGCGTCCAACCTCATCTGCCTATTAAACAAATGACGCCACGTCTCTCTGCAGAGCCAGAGTCTCCTCCACCAAGTGGAACACACCAAGAGCCTCTTTTGATGATTTCAATCCAGCCCAGCATTAGCGGCTTGAAATATGGCTCCCCTAATGGGGTAAATGGAGAAATATTTCATTTCCACACTGAGCTACTTCTGTCCTCAGAAGAATGGAAGCTGTGAGATCACTGCCTTTGATAACAGAATGGATTCTGAGTCTCTTTGGACTCTTATTAAATACATACTAAATTGTCAAGCTTTTTTTTTTTTCTGTTGGAGAATGGAACAGAACAAGTTCCAAAAAGAAGCATTTTCCCAGACATCTATGAATGGTATCCAGGGCTGAAATGGGGGGGGTGGGGTTGGAGAGGGGAGGAAGAAACTGGGAAAAGGCAAGGAGTATTTTGTTGCTGTTCAGTCTTCTTAGTTGTGTCCGACTCTCTGCAACCCCATTTGGGGTTTCCTTGGCAGAGATCCTGGAGTGGTTTGCCATTTCCTTCTCCAGCTCACTGTAGAGGAGGAAAGTGAGGCAAACAGGGTGAAGTGACTCATCCAGGGTCACACAGCTAGTAAGTGTCTGAGGCTGGATTTGAACTCAGAAAAAAGAGTTTTTCTGACTCAGGGATCTGGTGCTCTAAACACTATGGAGCCCTTAGCTGCCCCAAGGAGGCTCTTTGTATTTCCCAATTTCTCTCCCAAAATGCTTGCAGTAAGATGCCAAGGACAGTACCAGGTACACCTTTATCTTAGGAGCATCACTTCAAATGTCTATATTTTGTCTGATCAACAAGGAATTGGATTTTGAAAATGAATGGCATTATAAGACATGTTCAGATCCAACACAACGATGATGGTGGAGATGGCGATGGATGATAATGGGGGTGGGGGTGATGAGGGTGATAATGGATGGTGGTGATGCTAATAGGACTTACTACATAGCAGGCATTGAGCTTGACAACTACTATCTAGTTCAATCCTTAAAATCAGGGAGGGTAGATACTATTATCATCCCCATTTTACAGTGGAGAAAACCAAGACAGAAGGGGGGTGACCAGCCCAGGGTCACAGAGTCTGGATTTGAACTCAGACCTTCCTGATTCCAAACCCAACCCTCTGCACCACCCAGCTGCCTCATGTAAATTCCCTTCTTCTCAACATGCTTCACAAATTTCTAAGTCCAATCTAAATGTGAGTGGTGGAAGTGATCAATAAATAATCTACCGAGTACCAGCTATATGCCAGGGATTGTGCTAGGAACTGGGAATAAACAGGAATCAGCCTCGCTTACATTCTATTCAGAGACAAATATGTATGTGTATAGTCCCTCTCTCTGGGGCTACTACTGCCCTAAATCAAATGCGGGAATGGTGACCTCCCCCGGGGTTCAAGGTATTCTGTAGGTCTTCGGCTTACAAGCCCCCATCGGTGGGTTTGCCTTCATACTTGATTGAGTGGCACAAGTGGCACCAAGCATCTCATGACATGACCTAGCATGAACATCAGTGACAAAGCAGGTCTCCTGCACACTCTCCCACAAATACACAGAGCAACAGTGAGAAAAGTGGGCATGAATTCCAACCAATACAAAGGCATGGAAATGGGAGATGGAGAGTTGTGTATGAGGAAGGTGAAGAAGGACAGTCTGGCTGGACCATACATTCTAGAGAAAGGGAAGGAAGGAGGCGAAGCAGGAGGAGAGAAAGGAATCAGAGAGAGGGCAAGGTCAACAGACTTCAAATCCTCAGGCCAGAGCATGAGTCTCAAGGAAAACAAAAGCCCAGCATCCTTAGGCCCAGCTGAGACTGCTGTGCAAAGGACCAGAGCCACTTCTAGGCAGACACTCTCCCTTCTAGAAGCAGTCCAGGACATCTTTTTTTGGGGGGGGTGGCGGCAATGAGGGTTAAGTGACTTGCCCAGGGTCACACAGCTAGTAAGTGTCAAGTGTCTGAGGCTGGATTTGAACTCACGTCCTCCTGAATCCAGGGCCGGTGCTTTACCCACTGTGCCACCTAGCTGCCCCAGTCCAGAACATCTTACATTCCCTCTAGAGTGAAAGGAGTCCGGTTAAAAGAACAGCCCCAAATGCTTACTTTTCTAGCCTAGGAGATCAAAGGCCATAGCCTGAACTGACCCCTTTAAGAAAGTTAGAATTAGGTAGACTTGAAGAATCCAAGAAAATGAGAATTCTAAGAGGTAGAGGTGAGGAGGGAAGGCATTCCAGACACCACAAGCAGCCAGGGCTAAGAGGGAGAGGTGGGAACAGCAAACAGGTCAGGCTGATGGGAGAGCTGAAGCTTAGGGATGAGAATAACATTAGTTGTTATGGGTCCTAGGGGAACTTCAGAAGTTTTCTGGGGGTAAATCAAAGAACCTTCTCCTCGAGAAATTAAACCAAAGGACAGACACATCTAAAGAGATCTTGACTGAGTTAGCTCCAGGACCACCACCCTTCATTCCAGTCTCCCCTACCCCTCAGGGAGATAAAACTAGGTGTGGCTGCTGCCTTTGTGTCTACCCAACCTCCCCCAGCCACCACCAGTGGGGGATGGTTCTCCCCCAGTAAAGGAACTTTCTACAGTCTGAGGATCACCTCATCCAGCCACCACCAGTCCTCTATAAAAGGATCTGCCTGTCTCCTGCTCCTCGGAGAGAAAGGTATCTCAGAGAGCCACGCCTCTGTGCCACGCCTACTTCCCATGAGAAATCCAAGGATTTTTCTCTTGGTTTCCTTTCCCTAGCACCTAAATAAACTATTATTTTATTCTAATTGGATTTGTGTGCAAGAGGGTGTAGTGTATTCCTAAGAAGCCCTACCCCAAACCCCCCATCAATTTCCCCCATGACATTAATTAAGCCTAGAAAAATGGGCTGGAGCCAGACCACAGAATGCGCTGACCAGGTACTGAAAAAGACAATTAAAGATAAAGACAATCGATAATGTCTTTTCAGAGACAAATAATGAAGCGTGACTGCATCCTCCTAGTGTCAAGGTAAGGGTTTGGAAAACGTTGTGTAAACACCTTAGGGCGCTCTAGAAATGTCACCTATTATTACAACAGCTACAGATTGTGAATGTGTGTGTGTGGGTGTGCATACACACACATATGTATGTATCACACACACAGATATAGATATATAGAAATGAAATCCTTTAAATTTAGAAAGCGCTTTACAAATATGATCTGATTTGACCCTTCCCACCATCCTGGTAGGTAGGTATTATCATAATCCCCATTTTTACAGATGAGGAACTGAGGCAGATAGGGGTTAAGTGACTTGTCCAGGGTCATACAGCTAGGAAGGGTCTGAGGCTGAATTTGAACTCAGGTCTTCCTGACCCCAAGTCCTATGTTCTCTCCACTGTGCCACCAAATAGTCTCTCCTATTATGTCCATAACATTATGATTATTATTCATCACACTATTATGATTATTAATAAATTAGATTAGAATATGATTGTTATTAAACACATCTTTATAAAATGTTTGCTCTTAACTATCTCATCTACTATTTGTTGCCTAGTTGGCGCTCAGGAGCTATTTGATGGGTGACTCAGCATGAAATCTACAGTGATGATATCATGGAGCGCCATCTCTGAAACTGACCTAGTCTGCTATTTCACTCCCAAAGATAAATCAGCCCTTTGAGACTCACTGGGCTTCTGGTGAGCCCTGCAAAGTGTCCTACACATAAAATGGTCTCATCTGAAACCAGGAGGCGTCTCTGACACATAATTCTAGGACCCGCACAGTTTTCCCTTCATTTCTAGAAATCACCTAAAAACAGCAATAGGAAATGTGCTGGTACACACACACACACACACACACACACACACACACACACACACACAGAATAATCATCATACAATGCAAAGTAAAAGGAACAGGAGAAAAGTGGGTCCTTGGCCCCTTTTCAAAGGGAAGAACTTCAGGCTATTTGTTACTTAGGAGACAAGTCTGGGCAGATGACAAGAGACCACGCCTGTTTGTACTTATCCAAGCCCAGCCTGGAAGCTCTGGTCAGCCTCACTCACCACTGACAACATAGTCCAAGAATGTTTTCCAACGTTAAGGTCCGTGGGAGCCCAGAGTCTGGCACAAGAGGCCCCTGCAACATTTCAGCACCTGGTCCACAGCATGTGGCCCATCCATGCTGGATGGGAGGGAGGCACTGGCTAATTCAGCCATGGCTATCACGCATCACATTACTTTGAACTGAATGGAGCAGCTATTATTCAACAGAGCAACGTAATATATTACAAGAGCCCCCATCGTGTCAGTGGGCAGCGTTGTTAATGGGCCCATTAGAATTCTCCCACTGGCACTTAAAATTATTCCAATTTCAATGAAAATATGAGATTCATCACTCATAAACTCACAATTCATCCAGTGTCTGACAACAGTGTCAGCCTAAGGAGAGGCATGCACAAAGCTGCAGACTTCCTCCCAGCAAGCCAGCTTTTAATCATTCTGCCCCCCCACCCCCACCCCCAGGGAAAAGACGCCCTTGCTCACTTTCTTAACCAGCTACAACCCAAGATGTTAACAGTGAGCCACTGCTTTTGAAAGGCGCTTGACTCACCTTGGACTCTGGCTTGGACGGCCCATCTTTGCTTCTAGTGGAGTTGGGTAAGGTCACCCACGTGACGCTGGCGCTGGACGGTGGCAACAAGCCCACTGCCCCGTTTTTCAGTTGGTCTATGGAATGTGACTTGGGCCTATGCCATCCAAGGTTTTCTGAAATAGAGATCTAGAATGATGTCAAGCATTTTCTACCTTCAACATTTACAGAGTCCCAGATTTCATCTTATCAGGATATCGTACAGGCTCGACTTAACACGTGGTACCTTCACAAGGGACCTGCTTTAAGCAGGACACCAAGGGTCTGTTCTCACTCTGTCCTCATTCACAATTACACACCCTCAGGTTAGACATTAATCTCTACCCATCCTCACAAAACACAGTCTTATCATTTCAAACATCCATTTGCTCAAGTCTGGGGTCATTTTACTAGATACCAGAATAAAAAACAAGCTCTTCAGAATTTTTTTAAAAATGCCATTTACACAACAACCTGCACATTTGGATAAGGTTTCTGGAAGTAAAATCAAATCCTCTCCTATCAAGTATGTGATGGCCAGAGTTACTGAAAGCCAACTGGATGAGAGGTGTGGCACAATGGAGACAGCTCTGAGAGTCAGGGAGACCCATGTTCAAATCCACCTCTGACACACATTGTCTCAGTGACCCTGGGCAAGTCACTCAGTGATGAGCATTTTCAGATAGAGGACACAAAATTAGCAATTCCCCATGGGAATAGTTCTCAAAGGGTGGCCCAGAAACTCAGGAGGGGTGGAGGAGAGTCTGAGACCCTTCCAGCAAATCTAGAAGGTCAAAGCTATTTTCACAATAATACTAGGACATTTAATTTCTAATATGGCAAATATCAGTGGGTATAGCCACCTTTGGGGAAATCGTTAATTTTTAATGTAAAGGGGGTTCTGAGACCAAAAACTTGAGAACTGCTGGACTACACCGTCAAAAGCACTGGTCTGGTCCAACCCTTCCCTTCCTTCCCTGAGTCCACCTACCCGCCCCCGTCCACCCCACCTAGTGTGATTGGCTGGGGGGGGGGGCCCCCCGCAATGAAGGTTAAGTGACTGGCCCAGGGTCACACAGCTAGCAAGTGTCAAGTGTCTGAGGCTGGATTTGAACTCAGGTCCTCCTGAATCCAAGGCCAGTGCTTTATCCACTGTGCCACCTAGCTGCCCCAGTCAATTACTATGATCTTAAACTATATTCAGTCCCGAGGACTAGGGAGGGGAGGATCCTGCTGGTCAGACCCTGCTGGGATTACTGTGCCTAATTTCAAGGATCATGTTCTAGGGAGGTCTTGGGTAAGTAGGAGGGAATCCAAAGGAATGTATCCAAGGGTGCCTAGTTCCGATCATCTCAAAGAAATAAAGATGTTAACCCTGGAAAAAAGACTTGGAGCCTTCATGTCTCTGCAGGGCTGGTGTTTGATTCAAGCCTTCCTGGAGTGCCCACTACATACCAGGGAGTCTAGCTGGCAATGAAAATACCAACTAAAAAGTGAGGCCATGCCTGCTCTCAAGGTGCTCCCATCTCCTGGAGCCCACATCCTAAAGCCATATGGAGACAGGAACTCATCCCCTATGGGTCCAACTGGTAGAACTAGGAATAATGGGGAGAGAGGGGGAGTTGTCACAAAGAAGCCCGTTTAGGTTTGACGGTAACCACGGGAGAGGTCCCCCAGCAGGAAGGTCTGCCTGCTGAGCTGGGACATCCTCCTACACACAATAGCTGGATGCTCTACCTGTTCTTGGGGCAGAGCAGGGCCACAAGCACTCCTCCCCACTCTGAGATGCTGTAAATCTCTAATATCAGATGAAGCCCCACTTCCCACATATACAACCTTTTTTTCAAAGCGTTTCTTCTGAGCTGACTGGGCTAACTTCCAAAAATCCCCCTCACCTCCCCCCACCAACACATCAGCCAATCAGAAAACACTTGGAGGCCTTTGTGACTGTCCCAATACTGAAAATGATGGAGAAGAGGAATGGTATGGGTTTGGTTCTAGCCACAAGAGAAGGGGGTTGGTATGTGGTGTAATGAGTAGGGAGCAAACCTGGAGATCAGGAAGACCTGGACTCAGATGCCACCTGGGACACACACCAGCCATGTGACCCTGGGCAAGTCATGCTCCCGGTGCCCAGGACAATTCATGGTGGGAGCTGCAGGTGCTGGTGGGGAGCTCCAGAAACTAATGAATCACACAGGTCTGATAGAAATAGAATACAATAATATATAATTAACTTAATATGGGCAGCTCGGCGGCTCAGTGGATACAGCACCAGACCTGGAGTCAAGATGATTCCTCTTCCTGAGTTCCAATCTGAGTTGGATACTTACTAGCTGTGTGACCCTGGGCAAGTCACTTTACCCTGTTTGCCTCAGTTTCCTCATCTATAAAGTGAACTGGAGGCGGAAATGGCAAACCACACTAGTATCTTTGCCAAGAAAATACCAAATGGGGTCAAGGAGAACAAGACGTGACTGAATAATACAATACATTCTATTATAATATGATCTCAGAATTGGTGGTATCAAAAATGGATGAATGAGTGAAGCGTTCATTAAGCACTTGCTAGGCGTGAAGCAAGCCATTCCCTGCTCTCAAGAAGCCCACCCTCCAATAAGCAGCGACGGGCACTGAAGGGGTTTGAGCAGCAAGTCGGACAGAAAGCTCTTTAGGGGGCAGCCGAGCTTTGAAATGAGCTTCGGGCCGCCCTTCCCTGTTTGTCCAATCCGTCCCACAAATATTAACCGAGATCCTTGGGTCACAGACTCAGAGGCAGAAGGGATTTCTGAGATGATAAAGTCAAAGTCCCCATGTGGCAAACGAGGAAACTGAGCCCTGGAGAGACTCGGTGACTTGCCCAAGGTCACCGGAGGAGCCCTTGGCTGAGGTGGGCTTCTGACGGAGGCCCAGGCTGTCGGCCCTTGGCAGACCCTCTGCATTTCCAGTTCTTACCTGTGGTTCAGCAGCTGCTCGTGAACCCACTGTCCAAGGGAAGCATCTTTCTCTAGTAGTTTCCCCAAGTACCTCCTCCAAGAAGACTTCTTGATCCCAGACCTAACGGCCACGCCCCCTTTAGCCCTCAAGCACCACCCACACCTCTCTGATGCAGGGGTCCTATTTCTGATGGGGACTGGAAACCAGAGCCCCTCAGGAAGCTCTGCGGCTGCTTAACCCGTTAAGAGGCTCAGAGGGCTGGCTTCCTAAGGCACTGCAGAGGGGGAGCAACTTACCTGGGCTCCCTGCTGGGCTGAGGCCAAGGCCAGATCTCCCGAGCCCACCACCTCGTTTTACAGATGAGGAAACTGAGGCCCACAGGATCACAGGCACAGACGTGGGAGGGACCTCGGCGGCCAGTTGACCCGACTCTCGTTTTACAAACGAGGCACCTGCTATTCTCCTTAGACAGTTCATTCCACTTTGGGATACTTCAGACAGTTTTGTTCCCCTAACACCAAATAGATCTAAATTTGTTTTTCCTCCAAACACCATGCTCCATGTGCAACAATTTAGGTTATTTTATGTTTTTTGGTTCTTGGATTTTTTAAAAGTCTGTCTCCCCATATCCCCCAGGCTAGAAAAGTGGGGGCTACTTGTGGGTCTGGGCCCACTACCAACGGTCACGGAAGCTTCCACCCGCTGGGTTTCTGACCTGGGCTGGTTTGCCTCTTCCTTAAGCCAGCTGGTGCCCCCCGCTCCCACCCAGTTCCAGGGGCTCCCCATATGGATGAACTTAGCCCAGAGACGCGATCAGCATAGCCCGCTGCAGCTCAGAGGCCCAGCAGTCTCAACTGCACAAGGTAGCAGCACCTTTTCATCTTACAGATAAGGAAAATGAGCCCCGGGAGGTAAGAATAACTTGCCCACAGTCAGAGGAGCTGTAAATGATGGAGCCAGGATCTGAACCGAATTGAATTGAAGACCTTTGGGCGAACATATTCATCATCCGGGCTTGGAGTGGGCAATTCACTTTAATATTTCATTTTAATGATAACTATTTCACTCCATTTAATTCAACAAGTTTTTATTAAGGTATCAAGCACTGTGCTGGGGACAAGAAATTTTTAAAGTCTCCTGGGACAAGGGGGGCACTAAAACCAACATTTTCCCCCAGGATCGGTACGCTGTGTAAAAGCAATCATTGTTTAGTTTATTATTTTAAAAGAAAACACTAGCCAGGGCCACCAGCCCAAGGAAGGAGGAGACGGAAACACAATTCAAGTCAACCAACATTTATTAAGCGCCTCCTATTTACAAGGCACTGAACCAGTGCTGGGGATACAGAGGGGAGTCGGACCGCGATACCCACAGGGATGCGCTAGTTACTCCCAGCAGGAGTCCTGACACACGGGCTTTTCTGTGCCCTCCACAAACAGTGGTGCGGCACTCGTTTCACCCAGAGGACTCGAGCTCACGCATCGAGGAGGCCTGAAAACCGACAGCTTGAGCCAAACATCTTGCGGATCGGTTCTGGGCGGGGGAGCCTCTGGCTGTGACGTAAATGGCCTGGGAAGCATGGATGCCCAAGGGAGACAGGCAGGGACGAGACACGCCCCAAGAGCAGCAAGGACACGCAGCTCTTCTGGCGGAGCAGCGGCCCCTGCTGGGAGGCGCCTCGGAGGCTCGCCAGAGGGCTGGTTCAGGGATGGCTCCAGTGACCGAGTCCTAAAGTACCCTTGTAAAAGGCCCACCAGCGTGACCGCCGGAAAGGCCAGCAGGAGGGACGGCCTTCAGCAGTGGGGAGGAAGCTGCCTCAGAGAAAGGTCGTGAAGGAAGGGAAGGCTTCCACAGGCAGAGACGAAGACAGATGTTGGGTGGGCAAGAGTCAGCATGAGCCGGTCACAGAAACAAAAGCACGGAGGGGAGCAGCAAGTGCTTCTAATTTGATTGTCAAGAGAATTTGTCAGGGGAAGAAGCGAGATGGAGACGGCAAGGTAAGGTTGGCCTTGAATGCCAGGATAATGTTGAGGTCTCATGATCAGACCCAGAAATCAGGAAGAATCCTTGAGTACCAGTGGAGAGAAGACCAGCTCCTGAGGTCCAGCTCGGGCCCACGTCATAGGGGCCTAAACTAAGGGAGTGAAAGGAGGGGGCACAGGCTGGTCCGGAAGGGTGAGGCAGAAAGAACAGCCGGAAATGACCCTGAGGATCGGGAGGCTGGGGGGACCTGGAAGGATGCAAGGAGAGCCCAGGAACAGAAACAGGGAAGTCAGGAAAGGAGGCAGGGTGGGGGTGGGGCAGAGGAGGAAGATGCTCCCCACATCAGGGCCATTGGCTGTGTTGGCTTAGAAGCGGGAGCTCTGGAGTCTGAGGAATCTTGGCAGAGTTGTCATCACTGAAGCCAGAGGCAAGGGTGAGCCCACCCAGGCAGAGGGGAGAGGACGATGGAACCTTGGGAGGCCCCCAAGGTGGGGAGAGGAGAAAAGGAGGCAGCAAATGACAACAAGAAGGACCAAGCAGAGAATCAGAAGAGGAGCATGGGGTCATAGGAACAGAGAGAACAAGGAATTCCAAACAGGCTGAGGAGGAGGAGCAAAGTTAAGTGAGAGTAGATGTAGCGGAGAGCTGAGGGTCTAAAGACAAAGGACCACGGCTGAAGACTCAGGCACATCAAAGGGTCTCCCACCCACCCCCACCTCCATTTTGTGTGGGGGGGGCGACATTTGGTGCTATTCCAGGGAACCGGAAGGTGATGATTAGAAACATCCGGCAGGCTCCACCCTCATGTGAAGGAGGAGGGGGCCGGGGCTACAGCTCAGACTGAAAGATGACAAAAGACTCAAGGGCCATCAGGTCAGGGAATGACAGTCCTTCCGGCCTCTCTTCCTGCTTCCTTGTCAGCAAGGGCAGCAGGCGAACTCCAGGCTCCCCAGGATGAAGGTAGCCAAGTACAGCTGCCGGGGAGGGGGCCCACTATCCCCCCATCCCCCCAACGGCATGGACCCTTCCAAGGCCAGGGGGCTTGGCTGGCTCTCCTAGAAGGAAGGTGCTAGAAAACGTTTCAGCTCCCAATGTAAACACTAGGTATGTCTGGCCTCCCGAAAGGGAACAACGGGTTTGTTTTTTCAAAGAAAAACAGGATTAAAAAAATACTTTGTTAGAGGTCGGGAGTTCAAAACTGCATGCTCCTCCTTGTTCTGTCAACCCCAGCACTGGCTGTTCTCCCATCCCTTTGGGGCGGGATATGCAGAGTTTGTGGGGGGCTTTCCATGCCACAACAAGGTGGGGTAAGATAACCAAGGGCTCCCAAGAAGGCAAAAGGGGAATGGACGACGTCTCCCTAACGAGACCACTAAGAGGACACAGACACACGGACTGCGGCTTCTACATTTCCACCTCCCCAGGACTCATCTATCTTATAGGTCATAGAAAATAGGGTCGGACATAGAAGGTGCAAAACATTGTTGACCGACTTAAAAAACTACCGCCTGTTCTCTCGACTGCCTACACTGGGGGTGTTTGGCCTGCAGGAGAAGACTCGGGGTGGGAGGGAGAACAGCCCTTCAAGGATCCAAAGGGCTTTCCCAGGGCAGTGGGGTTGGACTCGTCCTGGCGCCACCCCCCCACCCCCCAGTGCAGACCCAGGAGCAGTAAGGAAGCTGCAAAGAAGCAAATCCAGGCACAAGTTCCGCAAAACCCTTCCTAATCATCCCAGCTGTCCCCAAGTGGAATGAATGCGTTGGGGTGTCTCGGGAGGTAGTGAGCTCCTCCTCATTGGAGGTCTTCACACAAAGGCTGCGTGGCCGGGCCGGCCTGCTGAAGGGAGGAGTCTTGGTCGGAGTGGCCACTGAAATCCCTTCCAAGTCTGAAATGCTGTGATTCTGTTATTCTGTGATACGCTGGAAGCACAGACAGACAAGACAGCAACAGTTAGATGCTTTCAACACAACTCATCACCCTGCCGCGGGAGGCAAAGGGACTGGCCTAGGAGGCCGCCGCTACTTCTCTCTTGTGACTCGGCTCCCTGCAGCCGGCCGCTCTCAACAGCAGGCGGAGGGATTGGGGGAGGGGGCGCTACACCATCATGAGTGTAGATCTGTCGATGAGAGAGTGACACGGCTCGAAGGCAGGACTGGAACCCAGCTACCTCCATTTTTTTAAGCCCCTTCAAGTCCAACACTTTCACTCTGGCTCTCGAGCTCTTAATGAGGCCTTGGTATGTGGTGCCAGGCAGTAATTACACCCAGTTAAGGACTGTCCCTCCCTAGGTCACCAGGGGTAAACGGGGGCTGTGTAGAATATTAGGTACCTCTGGGCAGGGACCGCTCCCCCTTTTGTCTCTGCATCTCCAGGGTCCAGCACACGGCACATGATTAATAAATGTGGGATCGTGTCAACAGGTGCTTTGAGCACAGGGGCTGCCGGACCCTACAAACAACACTGGCCATGCCGGGGCCCCAAGCACCCTCACTGGACACGGTCACGCACGTTCCCAGGGCATGAGCTGCCCTCCACCTCCCTCTCCATCTGCCCTTCCCATTCTCCACCCAAGAGGGCAGACTTCCCCACCATCCTCTTATGGATAAATTAAACAACGAGTCGTCGACGGGGCCATTACGGACAATTCTGAAGAGCTTGGGAGGGAGTAACAGGTCACATCTCCGTCTGTGTGGTATGGTTATTAGCAAAGCACTTCCCTCTTGGCAAACCTACCCACTCAAGTACCCTCATGCCCATTTTACAGATGAGGAAATCGAGGTCTGGCAGGATTCCACCGAGGTCAAATACGGTGCCTGCTGCGCGGGGTCACCTTGCTCGAAGGTCGCAGAACCACATGGGACCACAAGATCTAGGTAGAGGCCTCGTCCAAGGCCCTCACTGTACAACTGAGGAAACTGAGACCCCAGGAGGTGAACCTGCTCCAGCTCACAACGTCGGAAACGTCGGAGGGGAGGATCCGAAGCCAGACCCTTTGGCTTCCACTCCAGTGCCCTTTCTATCATACCAGACTCCCTCTGCCACAAAAGAGCTTGGAGAAGAGGGAAGTTAAACCAATACCAGCCAGGAGGGCGCGGGGAAATGCATACTGTGCCAGCCCTTCGCACAGCACCTGCTTATTGACTGACTGACTGACCAAGCCTGGTTAAGAGATGGGACCAAGCAGCCAAGCAAGATTCTAGGAGAGTGCTGACAGTGACCAAGCAGGGAGGCCCCGGACAGGCCAAAGAGGGGGCAGCCGCCCCAGCACAAGGCTTCTCCAGTGGGAGGGGGAGAAGGTGTGATGGATGTGTCTGGCCAGAAGATTCCTATGGCTCTGCCGCCATGGCTACAAGGATGGATGTCACGGCCCTAGGCTAGATGAAAGAAAACTGACCTGACGCTGCACCCCTTGCCCACTGAAGCGCCAGAATTGGCTAAAAGCGGCCAAGTTCAATGCTGGTGGGCCCAGAAAGCTGCCCGCCCCCCTCCCCCTAAAGCCACACAACTGTATCCCACGGGCTGCTGGCACCGCCACTGATGGTGCCGAGAGGAAAAAAAGACCCGTCGATGCCAGAACGTTCAGTCACTTTATTCACAACCTCAAAAAAAGCTGGAAAAGACCCAGACGTCTAATGTGGGAATATTCTGACCTGAGTCAACTAGAGAAAGAGAATGAGCATGTATCTGGGGCCGGCTATGTGCCAAGCACTAGGGATGCAAAGAGAGGGGAGCTCACCGTCCGAGCACAGGAAAGAAAGGAGGACAAGGGGCTTCCAAAAAAAAGTCAAGGCGGGATGGAGTGGGAGCAGCCTCGGAGGGAAGGTACCAGGAGCCAGGAGGGTGGGCCAAGACTCGGAGCATGTTGGTCAAGAGGTGAAGGAAGGCAGGAAAGCTTGGGGGCAGAGAGGGGCAGGGAGGGCGGCACCCCTGCGTCACTCCCCACCCTGCGTCACTCCCCACCATCACTCATGGCAGGCACTGTGGGCACACTAAACACAGCGCAGATGAAGAACACCAAGAAACACAGACGGCAGAACGTCAGGAGCAAGCCAGCGGGTCTGGGGGAAAACCCACCGGCAACAACAGCTACACAGAAGGAGAAAACAGCCACACAAGGGAAGAGGTGGGTGGCTTTTTAAGTGACCATGTACAATGCCACAAATGAGAGACAGCTGAGAGCCCATCCCTTCAGGCAGGGTGATTTTTAAAAACTGGTTTGTACAAACAGTGGATCAATAATAAGAAACCTGAAGAGACAAAGTTCTTAGATCGGAGGTGAAGCCCTGTCTAGACTGTTCTGGAAAGTTCTCTGCTTCTCCTGCAGCTGCTCTGCAGACCCAACCCTGTTTGAGGCTCACCAGCCACACAGCCGGAGGAGGGCTGCTTATTCTATCGCCAAAACGGCCGGGGGGAGAGAGAGAGAGAGGAAGGAGGAGAGAGGGAGAGAGGAAAGGAGAGGGGGAGACAGGTAGGGGAGGAGAGAAAGGGGCAGAGGGAGAAGCTCAGCTCACCTTTGAGAGCCATAGAGTCAGCGGCAGCTATGCCCGTCGCGGTCCCCTCCAGCTCCAGATGTGCCCTTCGGAGGATGGCCGTGCCAACAATTCATAGGAGTGAAGAAGGGATGGGGATTTTCAGGGTGATGACGCCTCCAGGGCGATGTGGAGGGAATGACTCTGAGGGCCAGGGTACAAATTCCAGGTTGGTTCTGACAGTCCATCAGGAGACCCCTGCCACTGTGACAAAAGGCCTGGACTGAGGGCGTTCTCCGTAAGCAGAGAAAAAGGACCAGACGTGAGAACGTGACTCAGAGCAGGCTGGAGCCAGGTCAGGGGCACAACCCCTGCAGGGAGAGGCAGAGGCCCCGGTTCTGCTTAGCTCAGCTTCCGCATCTGTGACACAGGGCAGGGGGTGGTCATTTAGACCTCAAGGCCCGTCCTGGCTGTCCAGGACGCAGGGAGAGAATGAAGACAAGGAGATGAGAGGGCATCAGGGTGGGCACGGAGGAGAGAGCTGTGGCAAGGAGGTGCGGATGTAAAGCCACAGTGATTCCATGAGAGGACGCCAACCTCGTCAGAGGGGCCCCACAAGATGTTCTTTGTTTAGAACTTTATTTTCCAAATTACAAGTAAAAGCAAATTTTGACATCAATTTTTTAAAACTTTGTGTTCCAACTTCTCTTCCTCCCTGCCTTCCCACCCCTCATCCTAAGAACTCAAGCAATTCAATCTAAGTTATACATGAGCAGTCATGGAAAACATCTCTACATTAGCTAGGTTGTGAGAGAAAACAGATCAAAACAAAACCTCAGATTAAGGAGTTGTCAAAAAAAAAATGTGCTTCAGTCCGTTTTCAGACACCATCAGTTCTTTCTCTGTTGATGGATTTCAATTTTCATAAGTCCTTCAGGGTTATATTGGATCATTGCCTTGCTGAAGATAACCACATGCTTCCCAGCAGATCATCTTACACTAATGCTGTTATTTTGTATACAGTACATTTCTCTCTGCCTCAGTTCATGTGGGTCTTTCCAGGTTTTTCTGATAGCATCCTGTTCATCATAACTTTTATATAGTACCTTAAATTTGATAAAGAATTTTCTTCACAATAGCCCAGCAGAGTAGGTACCATATGTTTTGCCATTGTAGTCAATCATCATAACTATTTCCCTCCATCCTATTCCCTTCCAATGATTTTTGTTTTGTTTTGGTTTTTCAGGGCAATGGGGGTTAAGTGACTTGCCCAAGGTCACACAGCTAGTGTCAAGTGTCTAAAGCCAGATTTGAACTCAGGTCCTCCTGAATCTAGGGCCGGTGCTTTATCCACTGTGCCACCTAGCTGCCCCCACTACACCACTGGTCTCAGGCCAAGGAAGCACTCAAAGGGGACTTTGAAGAGAAAGTAGGAGAGAGAGAAGGAAGATTTAGAGAGGTGGAGGAAAAAATGGAAAGAGAAATGAAAGCAATGCAGGAGAGTCATGCGAAAAAAGTCAACAGCTTGAAAAGTCAAATGGAAAAGGAGATTTAAAAAGCTGTCTGAAGAAAACAATTGCCTAAGAATTAGTATTGAACAAATGGAAGCTAGTGACCTTATGAGAAACCAAGACACAGTAAAGCAAATCCAAATGAATGAAAAAGTAGAGGGCAATGTGAAATATCTCCTTGGAAAAACAGAAACATAATTTGAAAATCATTGGACTACTTGAAAACCATGACCAAAATAAGAGCCTAGATATTATCTTCCAAGAAACTGTAAGGGAAAATTGCCCTGATATTCTAGAAACAGAAAGCAAAATAGAAATTGAAAGAATTCACCAATCACCTCCTGAAAGAGATCCCAAAAGGAAACCCTCCAGGAATATTAAAGCCAAATTCCAGAACTCCCAGATCAAGGAGAAAATATTGCAAGCAGCTAGAAAAAAGGAATTCAAATACTGTGGAGCTCCAATAAGGATAAAACAAGATCTAGCAGCATCTACATTAAAGGACCAGAGGGCATGGAATATGATATTCCGGAAGGCAAAGGAACTGGGACTACAGCCAAGAATCACGTACCCAGCAAAACAGAGTATAATCTTTCAGAAGAAAAAGTGGGATTTCAATGAAAAAGAGGAATTTCAGGCATTTGTGATGAAAAGACCTGAAATGAATAGAAAATTTGATTTTCAAATACAAGACCCTGGAGAAGCATAAAAAGGTAAACAAGAAAAAGAAACCATGAAGGACATTAAAAGGTTAAGCTGTTTACATTCTTACATGAGAAGATAATACTTCCAATTCATAAGAACTTTCTCAGTAAGGAATACACAGAGGACATAGGTCTGAACTGAATATGAAGGGATGGTATCTGTAAAGCCTTCATTTTTTGTTTATCCTTGTTCGTTCTGAGAGCAGAGTTCAAGTCCTGGCTCAAGCTGCTGGCCAGACATCCAACCCTGGGCAAGTGGACTCCCCTCCCTGAGCCTCAGTATCCTCATCTGTGAGCCACCATAAGCCCTTCACGGGCAAGGTCACAGAGCCCCGGAGATGGGGGGCCCACACCTAGGACTTGACAGGTGTGGGGACCTTCTGGTGTGGAGACTCCCTCCACCCACCTGTAAGTGGTGCCTCTCCCGCTGGCTGGTGGGGCACTGAAAGACAGTGGGAGTCACAGGCAGAACCTGAAGCCAGCCATTCCTGATGCCAAGGCTGGCGCTCTGCCCACTGCTCCCTGCTGCCTCTTGGCTCACAAACAGAAGGCGCATAATAAATGTCTGTTGGTATTGGCAGACTCAGGGGACAAGGCCTGAACCAGACTAAAATGGAATCGGAAAACATTGAACAAAATAAAGTTTGACAATGTAGATAATGTTAATCTGTGGTTTTCCAAGTCAATAGGATACCTCTGCAGGTTCCATGGCCCATTTCTATTTGATTTTGACACCCCTGGTTTAGGGGGTGAAGAGTTGAACTTGGAATCAGGAAGACCTGGGTTCAAATCCTGCCTCTGACATTCACCATCTGGGTGAACCTGGGAAGGAATTTCATAGCCCTGGGCCTCGGCCTCATCTGGCAAATGAGAGGGTGAGCCCCTAAGACCCCTCCCACTCCACATCTCGGATCCCACGATCCAAAGAGATGATAAAACTCCAGAAGGTCCCACTGTGCCTCAAGTCAGGACCAGAGTCACACCTATAGATTCTGGGGCCCATCCTGAAACTGCACCTTGGCATGAACTCCATCATTCATGATAGGAAACCAGCACAAGAAGCAACTCAGACAAGATGGGAGGGAAAATGACTTACCACAGTGGCTCCTGCAGGGTCGTGCCTACCTTTAAATACCTAACTGGTGCTAAGCTCAGTGATTCCTAAACTGACAAAGGGAAGCATGTGTCAAATCTGGGCACCCTTTAAATTGTGCTGCCCTGGGCCAAAACACCACCTGCCCTATCCTAGTGATGTCTCTAAAGCACCACAAACCCTGAAGACCATGGGGCCTATGGTTCAGAGGAAGGGGCTCCTGGGGAATTCAAAAGTTGATCCCTTTAGTCCTGACCAGCTTATCTCATTCTCTTTCCCAACCCTGGACACTAACTTCCTGCCTCTCTCCTCCCCTCACGCCCCAGGTGAGGTGCAGCGATGGGAAGAAATGGAGAATTCAAAACGCTGCCTTTACTCTAGAGGCTGCATATCTGAGGGAAACCGTGTAAATATTCTGAGGGGTGCTGTAGTGCAGGGTGAGCACAGTCCCCCGGAGTAAGCTGATGGCAGGCCTCTGTCCCCTTCCCCGTCTGTCTGTCTCTGTGTCTGTCTGTACATCTCTCTCTCTCTCTCTCTGTGTCACACACACACACACACACACAGAGCATTTTCAGAGATCACCTACATCAGGTCACTAAGCATTGACCACAGGGCTCTCTCTGGGTGAGGCCCAGGGCTAGGGGCCCAGACCCTGCCCTCCAGCAGCCTAGAGCCCAGCAGGGAACAGGAAGGGAGAGGGTAAGCTACTGAAGGCGGGGAGGGGTCTGCCATCTTACCTGAAGGCCCTGTCCTGTGGCTATATTGGCCCACCTGGTGTATGCTCTGTTGTAACAGGCTCAGGCACTCTCCGAGGCAGCTGAGGGTGGCGGCCGAGGTAGCTTTGAGCAGCAGCAGGTCCTGATCTAAGGCCGTGAGGGGGCCCGAGCCTGGCAAGGCCTCTATGGCTCGGACGAGGGTTTTCTGCTGCCCTTCCACCTGGTTCATCATCTGTCAACAAGTCAGAAAACAAGGGGAGTGGGTCAGGGCTGGCCCAGAAGGCACGGTGGTGGCCACGGGCACCAATTCTGCAGCTCTGTTCCGGCAAGGGACCAAAAACTCAGAGCCGGGAAGAAGCAAGGCGGGCGGCTGCCGGATTCCCGCACGCCCTGAGAGCAGAGGATGGCACGCTGGCCCCAGGAACTAGACAGAGTTGTAAGAAAATAACAATCCCCGTGGTAACAGCTAGTGTTTACAGGGGCCTCAGGATGGCCCAGAGCTTGACATACGGGATTTCTTTTGATCCATACACCAGCCCTGTCAGAGGAGTATCAGAGGGTCACACGGCCAGTAAGTGTCTGAGGCAGGATTTGAACTCAGCCCTTCCTGACTCCAGGCCCAGTGCTCTAGCTCCCTCAAGTCATTCACCATCCCAAGCGTCCATCCATCTTGTGGAACACTCTGGCCCCTTGGGTCCTCAGTAGGGATGGGCACCCCTGCTAGGTGACAGGGGGAGGGGGCCTGGGACACCGGGGGCCAAGGAAAGTGTGCCAACCCAAGTCTGACCATCTGAGACCCTTTTCACAGCCAGATGCCCCATGGACACAGACAGAATCCTCACCGCTAGGAGACAAAACAGCGATTCGGCAGAGTCTATGAAAATCAGCTGGATCGGGCCAGTGATGATTGCGCACCTGTCATGGGCCAAGGACTGAGAGCTAGATGAGGACAACATTTCTAACGTCCCCGCCCTCAGGAAGGTGACATGGGGGGGGGGAGACAGATAAGATGAGGTCATCTGGAAGGAAGACAGGGAGGGAGGAGGAGGAAGAGGGAACACAGACAGTGTGGGGAGGGGGGAGTACGGGTAAGGTGGGTGTGAAGGGGCGGGGAAGGAGCCGGGGCAGGGGAGGGTCAGGAAGGGAAGGGGGAACAGAAGATGACATAGAGAGGAAAATGACTGAAGGATTAAGTTCCCAGGAGACAGGAGGGGCTGGGATCAGGGACCAGAGCAGAGAGGGCCGGCCTTGACTAGGAAGGGAAGGGTCATCCCATCCTTAGAGGCTGGAGCAAAGGAAGAGAGAATGAGGGAGGATTTATCAGGACTTTTAAGGTTTGGAGTCAGAGAGAAGAGGGCCCGCTCTAAGAAGGCAAGCAGAGGGATGGCACGGGGGACAAAACCCAACTGCCGCCAGCCAACTCTGGACAAAACCATCCAAAAGCACTTTGTTTTTAGCCTCCTCCCAGGATTCTGAGAGCAAGGCTTAAGGTAAAGATGATGAAAATAATAATAACACCTACGTCTGTGTTGTACATTCGAGTCTGCAAAGTGCACACACATAACCAGGGAAGAATGAGTCACTGTTATCCCCACTTTACTTCCCATGGACAAGACCAGAAGGTGCCCAGGAAGCCCGAGATGCAAGAAAAGTGACCCAAGAGAGAGGCAGAGATGCCCAGCTCCGTGCGGGCATCAGAAACCCTGAGGCCCCATAAAAGGGGGCCACCTGTCCTGGCCTCAGGACGTGCCTGGGCTTCTTACCATCTCACTGAGCAGGACCCAGAGACAGGCCAGGCCGGCGCAGAATGATGACTGTGAATCTAGAGGACTTGAGTGCAAATCCTGCCTGGCATGGTTACTCCCTCTCTCACTAAAGGTGGCCGTCTTCACCTCTGGAGGCCTTGGTTACTCACCAGTAAAATGTGGCTTCCTGCTTGGTAGGCCATCTTTCACCCTGCCAACCTCCTTTTCCTCCCCTCAAAGCAGATCTGTGATTCCATCATTCTCATATCGAAGTGCCAGAAATCCAACTTAATCACTGGGCACACACACAGCAGGGATGCCGGAGGGTAGGCCCTGGTTACCAGGCCTGAGCCCGTTTTCTTTCTTTCTTTTCTTTTTTTTTTTTTTCAGGGCAATGAGGGTTAAGTGACTTGCCCGGGGTCACCCAGCTAGTAAGTGTCAAGTGTCTGAGGCCAGATTTTTAACTCAGGTCCTCCTGAATCCAGGGCTGCTGCTTTATCCACTGCATCAGGGGCAAAGCTAAGGGGAAAGAAACTTCTGGGTAACAGCTGCTATCTAAATAAGGAACAAGAAGCTCAAGGAAGGGGGTCTATGAGCGGAGCCTGAAGAACGGTGCTCAGAGACGCTGAAGATGGGACAGGCACCACGGGCCCGCACACCCAGAGCAGAGAGACCCTGGAGGTCCTGTCAACCCCTTCACAACCCCAGAGGGGTGACGTGGCCAAGGCGACAGACAGGCCCAACTCGGATGGTCCCTGACGCTCCTTCTAGTTGTGTGACTCTGTACTTCTGTCACACAGGGTGAAAACAAGAAGAGAGGCAGAGATGCCCAACAAGAAGAGAGGACAGAAATGAAGCGCCTGGTGGATATGGAGCGTGGCGAGGTCTGAGAGCAAGGCCCCTTCAACCCCATGCTGGGGGTCGCCTCTTCCCACTTAACCTCCACCAAGGAGGCGGCTCCCTCAGGACGGGGGTCTAGAATTATCACACAGGAGCTGCTCGCTCGGGCTAGGGATGACTGCGTGCTCTACTGAATACTGATCTGCTGCCTAACCCAAGGGGCAGGAGACAGAGGACTAATAAATTCATTTAGGAAGACGGAGCGGGCGGATCCGTGTATCCAGCAGCCATGATGGATTGGTCCTCCTCCTGCTAACGGTAAAAACCGCTCTCTTTGTGGGAGAAGGGAGGAGAAGAGGCTCTCTACAAATGAAGAGACTGAGGCTCCCAAGGGGTCACCCTCTCACTGGGCTTCCCAGCCAGCATACCAGGGCCGGCCAGTCCCTGGGGCCACAGAAGGGATCTGTGAAATTTAAAATTGGATATTAGATCATAAATCTCCCCTACTTAACTTTTCCCTTAATTTATCTCCCAGACTAGTAAATGGAAGCTTCTGGTTTTCTAGATAGAGCCTTTATTGTATATAAGGTGTTGTTGATTAGAAGGATAGGAAAGTAGAAATACAGTAGAAATCGTCTTAAATCTAGGCTTAGTCTATATTTCTTATAAAAACTCACCAAACCAAAAAAGGCCACCTTTGGAGTGAGGGAGACCGTCTGTCCTGCGCCGCCAGGAGTCCCGCCAAGCAGGCAAAAAGGCCTCTTCCGTTCTCTCCACCCCGGAAGTCAAAAAAAAACCCCGGCAGGCAGTCTGACATGCGCAGCAGGCGGACTGCACCCGGCAGGCAGTCTGACATGCGCAGCAGGCGGACTGTTCATCTCCTCCCCAAAAGGGTGGTCCTTGAAAAACTGGCGTCCTTCAGTTATCCTAACCGACTGTTAAAAACTTTCATATTTTACTACATTTCCCCCCTTTGCTTCCTCAAGAAATGGAATGTTTCCTTGATGGAACAGTAAAAAGAATATAATAACCTTTGCTGACTAATAATATGCGAACAACAATACAGAAAAGGAAGAGAGGAAAGTTTTGTCCAGAGGGGCGATTTTTTTTTCTTTCCTCATGAACCGACGCTTTGACATTTGTCTTGCAAAGGGAGAGCCTCTGCAGAGAGTACATGTTACAGATAGTATATAACAGAAAGGAGATAGTAAAAGCTAATAAAGCAAAACAGTTCATATAAAGTCTCTGAGTTCTCTTGTCTTCTTGAAGTGGTAAGATGTCATCAGGAGGAAACTGGATTCTGGTCTGGAAAACTGGATTCTGGACTCTGGTCTGGATTCTGGACTCTGGACTCTGGTCTGGAAAGCTGGATTTCTTCTTTAACTGTTTGAATTGCTGTATTTTTTTTTTTTTAACTAAACCTTAGCATAGCATTTTGCAATCAGTAACACTTTTTACCACCATGTGTCTGGATCAAAGCAAATTTAGTATGTGTTCATGACACCTGAAAATGTTATGGAAAGGTTATCATACCATATCTCATGGTTCCGAGACAGCCAGTGATTGTGCTAGGCCACAGGTGAGTTCAACTGAGTGAGATAAAAAGATAAATAAGTTCAGTTAAATTAGGTTAAATTAGGAGGGAGAGAGGATGAATACTGGACTGTGCCTAGTAATTGTGCTCTACATAGTCACCATCATAAGCAAACCATGGACTTATGTATACCTGTCTCTCCTTATATTCTCTCCAGGGCCTGCATCAGAGTTCACAGCAAGTTAGTCTCTGAAATGATAAGTTTCCATATTTCTGAAATCTCATTAATTTCACCAAAGACAATATGATGGTAAAAATGTGTGCTATGCTGCATAACTGAGAATATATTAGTGATATATACAATAATTCCAAACCATACCCAGAGTATAATGACATATAAATAATAAATGAATGTAAATAGCTGATTATATTAGACATTGTTACATAATCTTCTTTTAGACATTATTACATAATCTTCTTTTAGCAAGTAGACCACATCATCTTATACATGAATTCTCTAGTATAACAGTAGCAGATACTTAAAGTGGTGATTAATTCATCAAAAAGAAATAAGACTTCAATTAGCAAGATTCGATATTCAATAGCATATACTTAAAATGTCTTTGAAAAGTCACTTAGTTTACAAAATCGGGTTTTTAAAGAAAAGCAAAAGAAACAAAAGTAAAAAAAAAAAAAAAAGCAAAACCAAAAACCAAAAATAAAAGGCAAAAGATTCGCTAAGCACCCTTTTGTGCTCTTAAAGAATTTAAAGGTGTGGTGAATTCCAGGTCTTTTCAGTGCCTTTCAAAAGTCAAAACAAAACAAAAAGCAAAAAGGATTAAAAAAAAAATAGGTATAGGGTAGGGAAAAGGGTGGGAGAAATTGAGGTGGGCCAGAAAACTAGGCCATGTGCTTCAGTGCTTTTGCCTGTGGAAGGAAATGCTTGTTAAATTTTAAGGTATTTAAGCTGCTAGAGTTTGGGGTATGCCACATTGTTTTAACTGGTTCCCCAATTCTCTGCATGCCAAAGTGGCAGGGGTTTCTGAATTGTCATTGATCTTTCTAATGCTGTCATAATGTTCTTTATGGTAGAAAATGTGGAGTTCTCTAGCATCAGTTTTGTCTGTGCCACTGATTCTCAATAAAGGCTGATTTAATTGATGAACCACAACATTCAGCTGATGCTGCTTAGCAAATGCTACAATTGTATCATTTCCTCCCCACTTTCCAAATTTCTTTAATTCATCAACATATTCTTCAAAAGGGGAGTCATTTACTATAAAAGACTCAAACTCTTGTCTATGGTTAATCATATAAGAAGCAGCTTCTTGTCTGTGTCTGAGATGATTTCTACAGTGACCTTCTAGCTGGTCTGCTAAAGCCCTAAAAAGGCAATTTCCGTCTCCTGATACTTTACGAAGACTGAGTCCCAAAGCATTTAACTGATCAGTGGGATTCTTAAATGGGAACTGCCTGTTTCCTCTGAACTTTCTTTGCTCTTTAACAGTTGCTATCGTTAGGGTTTTTACCTCTTTAGCGTCTACCTCAGGTCTATCTGAAATGTCTTCACCTATGAATGGTGCAGGCTTTATATGAGAGCAATGAATCCATGAGTCTTTTTCACCAATTTTAATGGCAGTAGGAGTTGTCAATAATACCTGAAAAGGTCCTTCCCAGGCAGGTTGAGTTCCACTGGTTCTCTGAAAATTCTTTACATATATTTTATCTCCTGGGTTGAAGTTATGCAATGAAAAGTCTAATGGTCCTGCCTGGACCACAGCTCCTGCCTCATGGAGTTCACGTAGCCTGGTTTGTAATTCCTGTATATAGGAAGCAACAGAAGTATCACCTCCCACCAGTGATGTATAAACTGGGGAAAAAGTTTTAGCTTGGATAGGAGGGTGACCAAAAAGCATTTCATAAGGAGATATATGAAGTTCTCCTCTTGGTCTACTTCGTAGATAGAATAATGCCAATGGTAGAACATCAGGCCATTTCAAATGGGTTTCAGTACATAATTTGCCAATCATACTCTTAAGCTCTTTATTCATACGTTCAACTTGGCCTGAACTTTGTGGATGGTAGGGCGTGTGGAATTTTGGAGTCACTCCCAAGAAAGAGTAGATTTGGGATAAAATCGAATCAGTGAAATGTGTGCCTTTGTCAGAATCGATGCGGGCTGGTGGGCCAAAACGAGGTACTATCTCTTTAAGGAGAATTTTGGCAACAAAGGCAGCTGTGGCTCGGGGGCTGGGAAAGGCCTCCACCCACCGAGTGAGCTGATCAACTATAACAAGGCAAAATTTATAATGTCCTGCTTTTGGCATAGTAATATAATCAATTTGTAAGTGCTCAAAAGGTGTATATGCTAGAGGACGCCCTCCATAAGCTTTGGCCTTAAAAGCATACTGATTATAAGACTGACATGTGGAGCAGCCCGAGCAGATTCGAGATGCTGT
This sequence comes from Dromiciops gliroides, assembly GCF_019393635.1. Classification (NCBI taxonomy): domain Eukaryota; kingdom Metazoa; phylum Chordata; class Mammalia; order Microbiotheria; family Microbiotheriidae; genus Dromiciops; species Dromiciops gliroides. Next base: position 22,702,950 of record NC_057865.1, on the reverse strand, counting down.
ATTAGTCACACCTGGTGCTATCCAGGTTCTCTTAATAGAGTCTACAATGCCTTGTGTACCAAAATGGCCTTTTCTGTGAACAGAGAGGCATACCTGGTGGTAGAATTTCCGGGGAAGAAATGGCTTACCTTCCGGAGACACCCAGATGCCATTGATCTGTTTCGCCTTAAATTTCTTTTTCCACTTTTATACTTCAGAATCGTCATAGGTTAGGTTGGAAGGAATATCCTCAGAAGGTGAAAGGTTAAATACATGTTCAGGAGCTTCTAATGCAGCAAGCTTGGCTGCAGAATCGGCTCGTGCATTTCCCTTTGAAACAGGATCACTATTCCCTGTGTGGGCAGGGCAATGTACAACAGCTAGGGAAGAAGGCAGTTTCAGGGCATCTAAGAGGTCCTTGATAAGGTCCCCATTGGCAATAGCCTTGCCCGAGGATGTTAGAAAGCCTCGTTGACGCCAAATCATACCAATAAAGTGGCATATGCCAAAGCCATATTTCGAGTCAGTAAAAATAGTGGCACTCTTACCTTTGGCTATATTACAGGCCTGTGTAAGAGCCACAAGTTCAGCAGCCTGTGCACTAAAATGGCAAGGCAGAGAAGCTGCCCAGAGGGTGTCATAATCAGAAACTACAGCAGCTCCAGTAAAACGGGTTCCCTCTCTCATAAATGAGGAACCATCTGTATAGAGGACAAGATCAGGATTTTCTAAAGGTGTATCAAAAAGATCATCACGGGGTTTTTCAGCCATATCAACTAAAGAAGCACAGTCATGCAACGGTTCCCCCGAGAATGGTAAATTAGGGAGTAGTGTTGCTGGATTAAGAACTGTGCAGCGTTTTTAAGTGATATTCTCATTACCTAACAGGGTTATTTCATACTTAGCCAGCCTTTGATCTGAAAAGGCTTGTGTCCTGTGACGTAGTAAGAGAGCCTCCACTTCATGAGGGCATTGCACAGTTAGAGGGTTACCTAGGACCAAATCAGAGGCTTTTTCTACCAAAAGCGCTGTGGCCGCCACTGCTCTAAGGCAAGGTGGCACTCCAGCCGCTACAGGGTCCAGCTGAATTGAATAGTAGGCTATAGGACGCTGGTTAGGCCCCAGTGACTGAGTCAGGACTCCAGAAGCCACCCCCCTTTGTTCATGCACAAAGAGAGTGAAAGGCTTACTATAATCTGGCAGTCCTAGGGCAGGTGCTGATAACAAGGCCCGTTTTAATTCTTTTATGGCTGAGAGATGCTGGGGATCCAACTGTAAACTGTCTGGAACAGAACTTTTTGTAAGAGCTATGAGGGGTTTAGTAATTTCACCAAAAGAGGGTATCCATTGTCTACAGTACCCAGCTGCTCCCAGAATGGCTCTCAACTGCCTCTTAGTAGTGGGGGCAGAGAGTTGTTGAATGGCCTGGACTCGCTTAGAAGAGACAGAGCGAGTTCCAGCAGCCAAAATAAATCCTAAATATTCTACCTGGGGCAAACACCATTGTACCTTTGTCTTGGAAACCTTGTGTCCTCTCTTGTGCAGCTCCAGCAGTAAGTGACGGCTATCTTCCTGACAAATTTCAGCATTAGGAGAGGCCAAAAGTAAGTCATCAACATATTGTACTAGTGTGGAGGCTTTAAAGGTAATAGAGGCCAGATCCTGCTGTAAAATTTGGGAAAATAATGTGGGACTGTCTACAAATCCCTGTGGGAGTCTAGTCCAGGTCCACTGTCTATTTTTCCAGGTAAAAGCAAATAAATATTGGAAGTCCTCATGTACTGGTATGGAGAAAAAGGCAGAGCAAAGGTCTACCACTGTGAAACATGTAGATTCATAGGGAATTGAGGAAATTATCATAGCCGGATTTGCGACTATAGAATGTCTAGGAATAACATAATTATTAATCGCTCTAAGATCTTGCACAAAGCGATAAACAGGTTTACCATCTGGCCCAGGCTTGGGTTTTTTAACTGGCAAAATGGGAGTATTGCATGGAGAGTGATGACATGGAATAATAATACCCTGGCTTTTCAAAGCCTCAATTATAGGGGTGATCCCTTCTATTGCTTCCCTAGACAATGGATACTGTGGAATGGAGGGGGGTGGTCCCCCCTTAACTTTAAAGGTAACAGGCATGGCAGACTTAAGGAGCCCCACCTCATTAGGGGATGAGGCCCATAAAGACTCAGGAATGTCAGAGGGGATTTTGGATACCTCCCCTGCTGTTCCTTGAGCTTCTGTAAGTAAAATTGGTAATAAATGAACAGTATCCTCTGGCAATTGTAAGGAGACAGCCCCATCTGGAGCACAAGATATGGTTGCTCTAAGCTTGCAAAGGAGATCACGACCTAATAAATTTACAGGGGCATCAGGCATGAGTAAAAATGAATGTTCTACTGTTAAGGGCCCCATAGATACCATGCGAGGATTCAATTTTGCCACTCTCTGGCTCTTTCCTGAGACTCCCACTACATTCAAAAATCCTACAGGTCTACACCCAGCATCTGGTTTGCTTACTAATACTGATTTAGAGGCTCCTGTGTCTAGCAGACAATCATAATAAGTCTCCCCCACTTTTAAGGTGACATGTGGTTCATTACTCTGGGGAGGTGAATGGACTGGCACAAGTGCATTCAAAAAATCCGGATCTGGGAATATATGGCTTTCATTATCTATGTTCCATTCCTCCCCAAGACACCGTCATTCCTGTGTCCTCTTCTGAGGGGGACCTTGGTTACCATTATTCTGGTACTGCCTTTCTGTATTCCTCCGAAAAGATCTATTTCTATTTTGATTTCGCCTGTAATTAGAATTAGAATTTCTTCTCCAAGTCCTACATTCTCTCAATTCATGCCCCTCCTTACGACAGTAACAACACACCTTAGTGTCCTTGCTCCGGTGTTCACATGGCTGACTAGGAATCGCTGGTGCCAGAATGCTCTGTTTAGGGTGATCTGGATCTTCCTCACGTGAGTCAAAGACATAATTTGCAAGTTCCTTAATTCTATCTACTGTGAGATTTCTCCAGTCTGGACATTGTTTCAGAAAGTATCTGCGTATTTCTGGCAGTGAATTATAAACAAATGTGTTGAGAACGATATAGGAATCTCTTAAATCTACTGGATCCAATCTGGTGTACTGTCTAGCGGCCTCACAAAGTCTATCATAAAATCTGTTTGGTCTTTCATTAGCTTCCTGAGGTAGGCTTAAAAATTTCTGCCAGTTTTCCGGTTTTCTAGAGCAAGATTCCATTCCCTTCAGAAGTGTTTCTCTAGCATCTTTTAATCTTTGGAAATCCCTATCATCATTATAATTCCACTCTGGATCCTTTAGAGGCCATTCCACATTGGCCTTACCTTTCGCAACAAGGGCATTTCCTGCTGAGATAATATCTGTAATCTCAGTTGGGGACAGTAAAGTTTCCAAAAGGCAAGTAACATCAGCCCAACTGGGTTGATATGCATTAAATATAGTCCTTAACTGTGAAATTACAGTGTTTGGATTTTTCTCAAAACTAGGGATGAAAGATTTCCATGCGCTCAAGTCACTTGGTCTAAAGGGGCTATATTTTCTGACTTGAATTGGCACTCCCTTTTTACTATGTTCTATAGCTTCCTGCAGAGGGAGTAGTTTCTGTTGATCTGATTCTAAACTTGGATCATCTCTAGTAGAAACAGCCATTTTGAGGTCTCTCTCCATATGTGAGAATTTCATTTCGAGGTCTCTCTCCATATGTGAGAATTTCATTTTGAGGTCTCTCTCCATATGTGAGTATTTCATTTTGAGGACTCTCTCCATATGTGAGAATTTCCCCCATATCATAACAATGATAATAACAAAAACAAAACAAGACAAAAAAAAACCCAAAAAAAATAAAATCCTTAGTCGTATGAACTATGGATGTGGTATTAAAAGGTATTTCAATTGCAGGCATAAAATTTCTACTTATATTAAACGTATTTTCCCAAAGATTCTCACTTATACTATTATACAAAAAACTTTTTGCTGCCTGAATGAGGAAAAAACCAATAATGTTTTGAAGGACCATTGAGTAAACTATTCCTCTAAGTCGGGACGTTATGCTGTCCCAATACATTCCGATGAGAAAAATCAAAGGGATAGTAGAATATTCGAGCATCTTGCCCTTTAAACTGGGCTGGCTTTTCTGTTTAAAGCAAGACTTTTAGAGGCTTAAAGTCTTTAAGGGAGATTAGACAAAGGGAAAGTCCGTGGCGGGGGGGGGGGGGGGGGGGGTATTCGGAAAATCCACCGAATTAGCCGGCTTATGGCCAAACTAGGGAGGGTGGGAGGGTCCTTAAGGTCCCTTCGGGGTCGCCAAACTGTGAAATTTAAAATTGGATATTAGATCACAAATCTCCCCTACTTAACTTTTCCCTTAATTTATCTCCCAGACTAGTAAATGGAAGCTTCTGGTTTTCTAGATAGAGCCTTTATTGTATATAAGGTGTTGTTGATTAGAAGGATAGGAAAGTAGAAATACAGTAGAAATCGTCTTAAATCTAGGCTTAGTCTATATTTCTTATAAAAACTCACCAAACCAAAAAAGGCCACCTTTGGAGTGAGGGAGACCGTCTGTCCTGCGCCGCCAGGAGTCCCGCCAAGCAGGCAAAAAGGCCTCTTCCGTTCTCTCCACCCCGGAAGTCAAAAAAAAACCCCGGCAGGCAGTCTGACATGCGCAGCAGGCGGACTGCACCCGGCAGGCAGTCTGACATGCGCAGCAGGCGGACTGTTCATCTCCTCCCCAAAAGGGTGGTCCTTGAAAAACTGGCGTCCTTCAGTTATCCTAACCGACTGTTAAAAACTTTCATATTTTACTACAGATCTGAATCCGTCCCGAAGCCACGGATCCTTTCCTAGTTTTTACAAAACTGCCCCAGATCCCCAAAGACAAGGAGGCTACAGACAATTTCCAAAAGAAAAGCAAACCACCAACAGCCACCTGAAATTTTTTTCAAGTTGAGCAACAATTTAAAGTGACAGCGTCACCACTTCATATCCTTCAAATGAGCAAAAATGCATAAGACAGGAATGGAGACTGGTACTGAGAAGTCCCAGGTGAGGAAAGTACCTCCATGCCATCAGGTTAGCAGCTTCTTTGCAGCCTAAAAATCTTGGACTGCTCCCCAGAACACTGAGAAGGCGTCTTGCTCAAGGGTCTCACCCCTAGTAGAGACCAGAGGCTGGCACTCAAAGCCAGGTCTCACCCATTTCGAGGCTGCCTCTCTATCCACTACCCCACAATGCCTCTCAGGGGGCAGAACTGAGAATCATGCCCAGCACTTGAGGATATCATTTGAAACAATGATTCGGGGCAGCTAGGGTGGCGCAGTGGGTAAAGCACCAGTCCTGGATTCAGGAAGACCTGAGTTCAAATCCAGCCTCAGACACCTGACACTAGCTGTGTGACCCTGGGCAAGTCATTTAACCTTCATTACCCCACAAAGAAAACCCAACAATGATGCAAGAAACGTCCATACATTTTCTTCCCCTTTGACCCAGAGAGCTGTGCACCCTGACGACAAATGACATTTATACAGGCATGCAAAGAAAGTACCTTAACACCCATTCTCTCTTTTGGGCTCACAAAAATCCCATGAGGGAAGTACTAATGTTCTTATTACGCTTTTTTTTTTTAACAGATAAAGAAACTGAGGCTTACGATGCTCTGCCCAAAAACACACATCCAGCAAGGAAGCACTGTCATTCCTAACTCACATGGAGAAAATGTGAATAATGCCAGAAAACACTCACCATGGAAGCTATTATTATTAGACTTTCTGTGGCTTGGGACGGGGTAACTTGCTCTCTCAATGGCCTCCTGAGACAGGGAGATTCCAGCAGATTCCTAGACAGTAGCTAATATCTTTCTTTCTTTTTTGGTGAGGCAATGGGGGTTAAGTGACTTGCCCAGGGTCATACAGCTAGCAAGTGTCAAGTGTCTGAGGCCGGCTTTGAACTCACGTCCTCCTGAATCCAGGGCCGGTGCTTTGTCCACTGTGCCACCTAGCCGCCCCTCCATTTCTTTTTTAAAGTCTATTTTTGTACTCATTGATTTATAGTTTGGGGGCAGCAGAGAACTGGACTCAAGGCAGGTGGCCAGTGATTGGGAATGAAGGCTGAGACCACTGTGCCCACCCACGAATCCCTATGGATGTACACTCACAAATGTGGAGCTGGACAGAACCCTCACGTCAAGTAGTCCAGGGTCCCTGACCCCCACATGTCCCCAGACTCTGAGAACAAGCCCTGTCTTTGAACTCGGGGCGCTTGCTGAAACACCACCTGGCCCACACAAACATCCCAGAAGAGAGGAATCCTGAGCCAAGGGCTCTTTCCCACAATCCTTGGTCCACGGTTCCTGTGTACGCCACGAGTCCCCCAAAGGGGGCGGGTCCCTTGGTGCAAACCCAAGTCTCCATTTAGGCAGAAATTCCCACCACTGGACATCATATCCAGAACAGGGATGTGGGGAGGGGGCCTAACAACCACCAAGGAGAACAACTGTCACTGCTCGGGGACATCTGGCAGGTGCCAACTTCCATCTGCATCCTTCAGGAAAGCCCAGGCAAGCACGTCGTAGGGCACTCCTCACTTTACAGGGGAGCAAACTACCACCCAGAGTGACCGATGTCATGTAGTACGGGGCAGAGCCAGAGTTTGAACCCAGGGCCTCTCATCCCAAATCCAGAGCTCCTGCCATTATACCAACCCATCCACGAGGACGGACTGGGGTGTCCAGGCCTGGGAGAAGACACCCTTGCCAAACGAGGGGAGGGGAGAAAGAAAATATGGAAATACTTTTCAAGTGAATCTTCAAAGTCCAGAGAAAGGCCCGTTGAATCAGGAATCAAATCTCAGCTCGGTGGGCAGTTACGTGAATGGTATCTTAGGGTGACATTTTCACCCTTGGGACAAACCCTCATGGGGACATTAGTCACTTCCCTCTGAGTCAGCTAGACGCAGTCAACAGAGCAATAAACTCGAAGTCAGGAAGACCTGAGTTCAAATCCTGCCTCAAGTCCTAAAAACAGTACGCGTGCGCGCGCGCGCACACACACACAAACACACACACGGCATATTGGGTTAGACTTTCATCTCAGACCCTGGACTGAGGCAGCCCCATCAAGCCAGTGCAGGCCTTTATAGAAGCCATTCTTCTCCTGAATGCATGTCTAAAACCCAATTATCGCCTTCCCTAGTCTTCTGTACCTTGTCCATTTCCCGCCATCTTCCCACTAAGACTTTTCAGTGCGTGTGCGCCTACATTAACAGCTCTTCCATACGCTTTTCTCCTGTCTCCCAACTGCAAATAAACACACAGTCTAATCGGTTCCTATACTACACCATGAATACAGAGTGGGGGTGGGGGGAGGGAAATCTCACTTCCTCACGGTGTGCCCTTCCTGCCTGGAAGCCAGAAGCCCAGAAGCTGCCTCTGGATTTCAGTGTGGTTTGTGCTCTGCTGGCGTCGGCCTTGCCGGGTCATTTGACATCCCCAAGCCTCAGTTTCCTCATCTCCAAAACAGGCACATTGGCCTGGTGTGGCTCTAATTCTATGATCCCCAGGAGCTTCCCAATAGTACAGAGGAGACCCCTGGGTTTTTGCCGACCTCTTGTGTGGTACATGGAGCCGGAGGCTTGGTGACATCATGTGGGTGGGGTGTCAGTGTGGGCCTAAGCAGGTGTGTGCGGGTGTGTGAGTGTGTGCATGCCTTTGCATGTATGTGTGGGTGTGAGAGGGTGAGTGTGTCTGGGTGTGAGTGTGAGTTTTTGGGGGGGCACTCATCATCCATAGGGTACCTCTCCCTGCCCCACCTTGTTAGAATGCAAGTTTCTGGAGGGCACGGGCTGCCTCACTCTCTTCTGTGCATCCCCAACACCTGGCACACAGTAGGTGCTCAACAGCTGCCTAGCGACTGACTGAGGCCCAAACTTATAATATATACATTTTAGTGGTGCAATGATGGGGTTCTGACCCAAAAATGGAACATTTCTAGCTCAAAACAAACGAGTTATTTAAGTCCGGCATGCATGTGACCCCCCTCACTTGTGCACATGAGTCTAGTAAAGAGCAGCCTCTGAGTTTGAGAGCCAGGATAAGAAAGGCTTTATGCTTTTATAGCTGGACAAGACCCAAGATGCATTCCTGTAATACTTGGGCCGAAGATCTTCCCAGCAGCTTTAAATAACTTAACAGAAAAAAAAAACGGCTTCATGCATTACAGAGAAAACCGCAGTTCAGAGGAGTGAGATGCAGCCCACCCATGCCCAGCGCTGAGGGGCGGGAAGGCGGGTCTGCAGTTCAAGAAACAACCCATGCAGCAGAAAGGCTGTTTGGAGAATGATTCAGCCCCCAAAAAGCCATTGGAAGAGTCTTCTCTGACACCCAGATCAATACAGCTCAAGCTGTCTGGGAGTACATTCTCCTAGGCCTCAGTAATGGTAATGCTCAAGATGGTTCCAATTTGTTCATCACAGAGAACTTTAAAATAATTAAGTCAAGTAAAGCCAAGGGTTTAGACAAGGTGAAAACCAAGCATCAGTGAGGGATTCCCCCCCCCCAATAATGAGGGAAAGCCACAATTGTGTGTGGCGAGATAGCAGAAACGAATGCCTGCTTTTCTACTATGTGTGTATGCATGTATGCATGTATGTGTATATGCATATATGTGTGTTATGTGTCAAGTGTTTATGTGTGTGTGTTTATGCGTGTGTGTATATATATGCATGTATATGTGTGTATGTATGTATGCATGCATGCATGTGTATATATATTCCCCACCCCGCCCGAGATATGTCTTTTTTCTATTAGTCTAGATCCTTTGGTTTTAAAACCAAATGTGGTGGTTGTTTTTTTTTTTTTCCCCTTCCAGTATCTTCCTCGATAAAGTTATTTAAGATGTGCTGAAGACGCAAGCCCACCCCAGCGAGAGGCCAGCAACATGAAAACACACACACAGGAGGACGGGTGCTCCGTGTGTCGTCCACACTGGACACATCAATAACTGGAAAATGGATTTCGTGGTCTAGGGTTCCATTATCACAGCCACGGGGACCCTATAAGTGATTTGGACCAACGCATTCATTTTACAGATGAGGAAACCGAGGCTCAGAAAAGTTAGGTGACTTGCCCAAGGTCACACGGATATAAGTATGCATCAGAGGTGTCATTTGAGCAGGGAAGAGACAGCCCCTGCACTCAAGGAGTTTACAGCCTAATGACGGTGACACACCATGAAAACAAGTAAGACCTAATCCCAACCCCTTATTTTGGAAAATCTTTATTAAAAACCTACCGCTGGACACCACTAATAACCAAGAATAAGCTCTGATTAAGCAGTCCCCGTGTGCCAGACACTAAGGATACAGAAACAAAGCCTTCCCAGCTCTCAAGAAGCTTATATTCTGGGCAGGGCAGGGACACAACGTGTGCACACAGATACCAGACAGATCGAGTCCCTTCTCTGGGAAAGGCCTCGAGGAAGAGGTGACACTTCAGCAGAAGCCAAGGATTCTGAGAGGTGGAAGTGAGCAGAGCCTAGTCCAGGAAAATAACCAGGCTCAGGGCCTTCCCTCGGGCCGGCCGCCATGCCTGGACCCCAACCGCTGACCTCCCCAGCCTGACGACAGGAAGTCGTCCCAAGCCCTTCCTCTGTTCATTCCTTCCTGTTTGTCGCGCACAGATCTGCCTGCATGGGTCGGCCCCATTAGACTATAAGCTCCCTGAGGGCAGGGTCTCTTTCTGGATACCAAGCACGGTGCCTGGCACATGAGAACTCCTTAATCAATGCTTGTCAAATTGAATCAATCTGCACTTCAGAAGGTCATGCCAGTCCCAGCCCCCACCAGAACATTCTGCCCATCCATTCCAATCTCCTTTTGTTCATACAATAACGTGGGGGGAATAAAGGAGAAAGAATGGACAGAGAGGTCTCTGGGGGATTTGGAGGGAGGGCCTGGAGGCACACACATCAGAGTATCCCTTCCACTAATGCACCACCATTTACCCATCCCCCACTGCTGGACAGCTCCCAAAGCCTTCATTTTACAGATGAAGAAACAGAGAGGAGATGATGAAGAACAGGGCCCAGCCTGGGACGTGCCTCATCCAGGCAGTGCAGGGAGCAGATGTGCTTGCTGGCAGGGATGCTGGTCCAGGGGCTCTCACCACCTCGCCCTGCCTCCCTGAACAAGGGAAGAAGCCTTCAGGAAGGAGCTGGTGGCGGCAGAGCCAGACCACACACACAGGGTGTGGAAGGGCATTTCAGGTGAATAGGACAACGTGCAGGAAGGTACAGAAACCAAAAAGGTGAGTCGCCTGACTTAGCCAGGCAGGGGCTGGGGTAGTCACAGAGAGAGGGGTCAAGAACACCAGCATTCAAATCCTGCCTCAGTTTCCTCCTCTGTAAACTAGGGACAATAATAGCACTTAGCTCTCAGGGTTGTCCTGAGAAACAAAGAAGACATATTCAAAGTTCTGTGTAAATGCTGTTGTTATTCACGGAGCCATGATTATGTGGGAAGAAGAAAAACAGAGCATCAGATTATAAAAGTGGGTAGGGATCAATGGCAGGAAAACCAAGTGGCTCAATGGATAGAGCACTGGGCCAGGAGTCAAGAAGATCCGAGTTCAAATCTGGCCTCAGACATTTACTAGCTGTATGAACCTGGGCAAGTCACTTTACCCCATTTGCTTCAGTTTCCTCTTCTGTAAAATGAGCTAAGCTGGAGAAGGAAATGTCAAACCCCTCCAGTATCTTTGCCAAGAAAACCCCAAACGGGATCACCGAGAGTCAGACACAACTGAACAACAGCAACAAAAGGAACCACGGTGAGAGTTTCATTTGGTAGCAAGAGGGAGCCAGAAAGGGCTACTGACAGGGCCAATGACCGACCCAGAGCATGGTTTGGGTACAAGATTGAAACAAGATGTAAAGGATGGACGGCAAGTGTTGGAACAATGCTGGCTTCAGAACAGTGGAAGAAGCCAGGACTGGAGGAGATTTGGGAAGAATGATTAATGACCTACTAAGTAGCGCTCATCACATCATCTAACGCGATAAATGTTGTACACCCGACTTACTCTCCACCAGTCTGACACCAAACGGATGAACAAGCTACATCTCCGGGGAACGTCAGAATGAGGCCTTCTCCACAGGCCCAGATTTCTCCAGTCTCTTTACAATTAAAAAGAGAAACAATTAATGAAGAGATTCCCAGCAGGAGCCAGTTCTGCTGACTCTGGTCTTATAGTAGGCTAAGTCCCAAGGGACATTACGGGGGGCTACTGGGCACCCCACCTACAAGGCAACAAACAGATCCAACAGCTGCTCTAAAATCTCAACTATACCCAATATCCTTGTTTGTCCAGGCTCCAGACAAGGAGGTGAGCAATTATTTCTGAACCAGAGGCAGCTCTGGACTATGGCATGTGCACTGAATTTGGGGTGCTGGCTAGAAAACCCAAACATGCCCCTATGGGGTTCCCTGTCAAGCAGAGAAGTCTCAAAGGGCGCAGACTCTCATCACACCCAGAAGTGTGCCTGGGCCTTCAGTGTCGGAGGTCTCAATCGTATTCTACACATGAGGACTTACACATCATCTATACTGGGTGGTTAGAAGGCTCTGCCATGACTTTGCTGTTTAACATCAAGAGTCAACAACAAGGGGCAGCTAGGTGGCGCAGTGGATAAAGCACTGGCCCTGGATTCAGGAGGACCCGAGTTCAAATCTGACCTCAGACACTTGATATTTACTAGCTGTGTGACCCTGGGCAAGTCACTTAACCCCTATTGCCTCACTAAAAAAAAAACAAAAAGAATAGAAGGCTCTGCCATGACTTTGCTGTTTAACATCAAGAGTCAACAACAAGGGGCAGCTAGGTAGCGCAGTGGATAAAGCACTGGCCCTGGATTCAGGAGGACCCGAGTTCAAATCCGACCTCAGACACTTGATATTTACTAGCTGTGTGACCCTGGGCAATTCACTTAGCCCTCTTTGCCCCACCAAAAAAAATAAACAAACTAAAAAACCAACCAAGCTCCTCCCCAACAGGGCCTTGCACATAGCCTTCAGAATAATGATTGCTACAGTCATATGCCTGTTTTTAATTCCAACTCCCTTCAGCCAACCCCACCCCCCATGTCATGAGATCGTCCCTCGTGTATCTAATACCTGGGAGTCAGGAAGGCCAAAGCTCAAAATCAGCCTTAGACATGGGTCACATGTGTTACCCTAGGCAAGTCACCTTATGATTGCCTGCCTCGGTTTCCTCAACTGAAAAAAATGGGGTTTAAAACCATACTTACCTCCCAGCATAGTTGTGAAGATCAAATGAGCTAACACTTTTAAAGTGCTTTGCAAACATTAAGGCAATATGTAAATGTTATTATTGTTATTATTGTTATTATTATTATTATTATTATTAATAATAATAACATGGCTTACTTCAGTTTACTGAAGGTTTAGAAAAATGACTTAATAGAAACACGAGCACCAACAGTCAGAAACTGTAAGGGAAACTGACTGTGACCAGCTTCATCATCTCAGCACCTACTCACCATGAGCCAGGTCCTCTCCTCGGCCCAGACGATGCAAGGACAAAGAATGGAATAATCCCTGCTCACAAGGGGCGACTGTGTCAGCCACTACATCCTTCCTCCTCCTCCATCTTTCTGGTCCCTGCAGCTCTAATCTTGGATCTCTCACCACCAGCCTATAACTTAGGCTAGGGAGTAAATGCTGGGTTGGGGTGGCTCATGATGTTAAGCGCCATGCATGGAGTCAAATGACAAGAGGATACATACAAAAGGTGCTGGCAAACCAGAGAGTAAAAACATGGGACCCTACAATGTCCAAGGTAACAGTCTTCACTATGTAATAACAGCTCACCTTCAAATCCAAGAGCAGTGCTATTATTATACCCATTTTATACATGAGGAAACTGAGGCAGACCCAGATTATGTGACTTTCCCAGGGTCACACAGCTAGTGAGTGTCTGAGGTTTAGATCTGAACTCAAGTCTTCCTGACTCCAAGCCCAGTGCACCACCTGGCTGCCTCTGATGCTAATGGAAATGCTTTTAAAAGGCAAAATGAATAGCCCTCTCATATTTGTAATTCCCAACCCAGGGTATAAATAAACAACCCTAAAATTAGCCATACTGCAGCGAAATACCTCCATAAATATCTGAGCCAGATGCACTCATTTGTACAGTCTATTTCCCCATCCCTGGGCAAAAATGTCCTTTTGGGGAAATCTAGCATCAATGAGGAAATTTGTCTTGTCCTATGCAACGGCCCTTGACCAACGTGATTTTCCCTTATGACACTCCATTAACGGCAGACCCCTAAGAGGAAGCAGACAAGGTAGGTGACCTCAGCACCTAGGATTCATACGTGGACATGCATCTATGTGCATTTATATATTGCTCACAACACTCAACAGAGGTAGGGGGACCAAAGAGATTTCCCACTGAAGACCATTATCAAGACATGATGTCACAGATATTGGCAGTGTTGGGTACAGTTAACCCTTCCTTAGTTTTTTTTTTTTTTAAGTGAGGTAATTGGGGTTAAGTGACTTGCCCAGGGTCACACCGCTAGTAAGTGTTAAGTGTCTGAGACAAGATTTGAACTCAGGTCCTCCCGACTCCAGGGCCGGTGCTCTATCCACTGCGCCACCTAGTTGCCCCAAGCCTTCCTTATTTAGGAGCTGACCCAGACCCCTCCTGCATCCCTCTGCATGCCTGTTAATCATTTTACATTCAGTCACTAAAGGGGACAAGAACAGAAATGATAAAATTTCAAATGAATTTTTTTCATCCCTCTAGGAAGAAGTTTGGTGCAGACCAAAATGAGACTTCAGAGCCAGCTAGGGAGTTCATTTAGCCACAGTGACATGGATAATTGAGGACTGGATACAGAGACGAAGTTGGGGTTGGGAGAGACACACCTTGAAGGCCTGGAAAAGACTGTGAAAGAAGAACAGACCAAAAGAGGGGGTGGGGAGAACATAAAAAATAAAGTGAAAAACAGTATGCTTTTATCTGCATTTAGACATCATCAGTTCTTTCTCTGGAGGTGGATAGTATTTTTCATCATGAGGCCTTTGGAACTTCTTGGATCACTGCATTGCTGAGAAGAACTAAGCTGTTTATAGTTGATTATTGTACAATGTTGCTCTTACTGTGGACAATGTTTTCCTGGTTCTGCTCACTTCACTTTGAATCGGTTCATGTAAATCTTTCCATGTTTTTCTGAAATCCACCAAGAAGGAATATCTGAGGCAGGTACTGTGTGTGTGTGTGTGTGTGTGTGTGTGTGTGTGTGTGTGTGTGTGTGAGAGGAGTGGGGGGGGAGGTGTGGGTGTGTTAGGTGACCTGGGTATAGCTGACCAAAAAACAGACGCAGGTAAATCTGTGGTTAGTGGGCCTCCCTCTGGAGAGCTCCAGTCCCTGGGGCTGGGATGATGCCGTGCATGCCTACAGTCCTAAGGCCCACGCTGGACTCTCCTTGAGTCAATACCTTGTATCACCTCTAGTATAACACCCGGCAACCAACTCTCCATTTCAGAAGGCTGAAGATTCTGCCTGGCCAACTTGGGATCCTTGCCTGACAAAGAACTAAAAAGTCACCCATTAAATGAATGCTGCAGCAACAGTCTTTTCAGGGTAACAGGCTTATAACCTTCCAAACAGATTAGCCAATCCCTACCTCAGACAGTGATTCTGTGTCTGAATGCCATATGGTGCAAAGAACAGATCTGTGAGGCGAGAGATGGGTTGGCTGGAATTTGCTTTATCCTTGAAACCTAAGCCATATGGTGAAGGATTTCCTAGATGACTGGTGTGACAAACCAGCTGTTTTAGATACAAAGGCACTGTAACATTTCAGGGAGAAGGTAGTGAGGGAAAGAAGCCAATTAGCTTCCATTTAGAGTACAAATACGAACATACTTTTACAAAAATACCATCATGACCTTATTGTACAACAACACATTTTTGCTTGAAAATAAATGTGTAATTTCTAACACAAAAACAGTCTGTTCCTATGAGGTCGCCTCTTATGCCAAACCAAAAAAAACAGCATTTCTTTCCTAATAAAAAGGAGAGGATAGAGCATTTTTTTAAACCTTAGAAACTCTGACAGGTTTTGTTGGAGGCGATAACAGGCTGTCCTTTGGACTCAGTTTTGAGATGCTTATGGGACATCCAGGGGATACATCTAGTAGTGAGCTGAGGAGCCCAGGAGAGGGTTGAGAACTAAATATGCAGAGATGGATATCACCTGCACAGAGATGGTAACTGAACCCACTGGAGCATATGAACTCCCAGAGAGACAATCCTCCAAGGGTCTTTGAACTATCTGCCTCCCTCTGTGATGGACAGCTAGGTGTTACAGTGGATAAAGCACTGGTCCTAAAGTTGGGAGGACCTGAGTTCAAATCTAAGACGCTTACTAGATATGTGACCGTGGGCAAGTCACTTAACCTCCATTGACCCGCAAAAAAGAAAGAAAGGAAGGAAGGAAGGAAGAAAGGAAGGGAGAGAGAGAGAAAAAGAAAGAAAGAGAGAAAGAGAAAGAGAGAGAGAGAGAAAGAGAGAGAAAGAAAGAAAGAGAGAGAGAGAGAGAGAGAGAGAGAGAGAGAAAGAAAGAAAGAAAGAAAGAAAGAAAGAAAGAAAGAAAGAAAGAAAGAAAGAAAGAAAGAAAGAAAGAAAGAAAGAAAGAAAGAAAATGGGCAGGAGAACCAAATGGCACCCTACATCTGAGCAAGTAAAGCAAATTCTCTCACCAACCCTTTCTAAATGAAAATTCACAGTCAAGCCATGCTCTTCCCCAGGTCATAAAAATTGACGGCAGACACTAAATTTTTATCTTTCAGAAAGTTATCCCGGTAAGAGTCGAGGACCCATCAAAAGCACATGAGTCTTTAATAAGAAAACATCACCTGATTGTGGCCACCTCTCAGGTTATTTCCCTCTCTCTCCCTGTGGAAATGTTGCTGGCCTAGGCTACCAAGGAACTTCTGGTTCCAATCGTCTTCTTGGGTTTGAATCAGTAGTTCTCGGTCCCCAGAGTCCCCCTCTGTCCAGGGATATGAGGAAGGTCTGTTTCCTCATTTCTTCTGCAGAGCCAAAACCAGACAACGTTCAGTTTGATCCCATCCTTCTCGCTGACATCTTCAATCCTTCTTTGTCCCTCAGAGTCAGCTCATATCTGTCACCCACTCCCTGAATTTCACATGTCAGGGTTTCTTTCAGCTCAATACCCTTGTAGCACATTCACATGCTGGGACCCCACAGCCCAGGCCCCCAAATGAATTCAAACACAGTCCTTCAAAACAATTTGTAAAAGTCTCTCCATCCTTTCTGGAAAATTTCTCACAGTCTATGTGGACGAGTCAAAGATAAATGGTAGAAGCTACCAGGAAGGGTCATCCTCTCCTCTAAGAAGGAAGGACAAGCTGCCCACTTCTGCCAAGAAAGGGCAGAGCCCCTCTGACAGAGACTTTGGTCTGATATAAAGGCTCTTGGCCATTCCTGTAGAATAGTCACATTCTGATGATATGCTTGGGAGGAAAGGGGAAGGCGGGTGTGGCAAGGAGGACAGAGCCATCACTTTATCCTTATAGCAAGAGACAAGAATGAGTGGCATCTCCACATCAAACAATCCCTGGCCCTCAGAGCCTCTGACTGTGGCATCCTGGGTCTCAGGCAGGGTGAGTAACCAGAGAATCAACTTGTCTTGGGCCCTACACGTGCACGCGCGCGCGCACACACACACACACGATCCCAAAGGACCACGTCTGTCCTAATCCTGTTGCATATAGTCTCCCCCCCCCCAAGAATGTAAGTTCTCTGAGGACAGGAATGGTCTTATTTTTGCCTCTGTATATCTCCCCCATCTGGTACTCAGCCTGACACACAGAAGGGACTTAGAAACAACACTAGAACACAAGCTAAGCAGGGATTGTTTTCATCTTGGCATTTGTAACCCTAGTGCCTTTCCCATGTTCCCTCCTTCCACCCAGGCAGTGGGAAGGTGCCTCCTATTTACACCACCTTCACATACAGTTGTCTCCATGTTGTCTCATCAGACTACACAGATCTTCTTTGTATTTAGCTGTCTCATCAAGACTGTGAGCTCCCCAAGGAGCCACAAAGCCCAGCCCATAGTAGGCCCTCATTAAATGCACAATGCCGGGTACATAGTGGTGTTTCATACAGAAACTCTTGTGGACTGATGGATCCCAAAAGGGATGAGCTCAGAACCATCTTGGTCTCAGAAAGAAGGGGCTGAAACAACTTCTTCTTAGAGAGATGGGGGCTGATGTTGCATATGTCATCTGACACAGTCACTGTCAGTTGGGTTTGCTTAATTGTCTTTCTTTGCTGCAAGATAAGCTTGTGGGGAGATGGAGAGATGGGGAGAGGGAGGGAGGGAGGGAGGGAGGGAGGGAGGGAGGGGGAGAGAGAGAGGGGGGGGGGGAGGGGAGACCCCAGGAAATTGCTATGATGTAAAACAAAACAAAAAACATTAATAAAACTTCTTAAAAGATTAAAACTCAGAGGAAGGGGCAGATGGAGGCTAGCAGTTTTTGATAGGCAGGGAAAATGAGAGATGCACAGGCAGGGGAGAGGATGGTCCTGGAGGCAGTCAGCAGCCGGGGGGCCGTTAGTGGGAGCTGTGGGGAGGGCACGCCAGGCAACATTTCAAAGGATTTTAAGATCTTATCCGGTCTCCAGTTTACTTCTGGATCCAACCCAGTAACCAGTTGCCTTAGTAACCAGATCTCCCAACCGAGGTAACAAAATTACCCAGCTCACTAAATAACAAGCGTCTCAGAGAAACACAAATCTGGCTCACTGCTAAATAATAAAGGCTTCCCAGGCCCCCACAACAAAGCAGACATCAGACAATGGGCAGCGGCCAGTGGGTACAGTCGTGGCATCCTCTGCAGGAAGCAGGATGGAAGGAAACGCTGGCATGGGAGGTGTGGGGCACATAGCTAGCAAGCAGCAAAGTTTCTTTTTTCTAAGGAGAGAATAGGGAAATGTCTCCAAATTGACTGAGGCTAGGTTATAATTAGTGAGCCTGTATCATACCCAGCGAATGCCCAAATGCCGCACGGCAGTCACCACCTGTGAGCTCTGCCCACCACCAACCCAACGGTGCCTGACCGAAAGCTTCGAGCACATCCAACAAGCTGGCCCATCCATCGCCCTGAGCACCTCACAAAGTAATTCCCAAGCACCGTTATCATGACGGATGTCCTCACGGGGGCACAAATCCACAAGGAGACCAACCCCGCTGTCCCTCCTGGGCTCGCCTCACCTCCGCCTCCTCTCTCGGGAGGCGTGAGTGAGCTGCCTGTCACAGCTTGACTTCAAGGATGCACTGAAGCCTCCTGAACAGGACCACAAGGACTTCAAACGCCCACTCACTGCCGGGTGGGAGGCGAAGCTTTATAAAAACAAGTGACGACCGCTCTCCGTCAGCCCCCAAATACAAGCCAAGGGTTTCGTCGGCAGAGTCCCCTCCTTTAGTCAATCAACAATCATTTATCAAAGGTGCCTGGCATTGTGCCAGCCACAACGAAGCAGTGCCCATGTTCACATCGCTTTCACTGCAGAGGGTGAGACAATCTGGGTGTGGGCTGCTAGAAAGAAAAGGAGTCCTCCATCACATAAATAGCTGAATCCTCCTCTTCACAGACCTGCATTAAGATGATGTCCTTATGAGGGTGGGAGCTCAGAAATAACAGTGAAATCAGGCAGAAATATCCCCATTTCACAGAGCGCGGGGGCAGATCACCTCCTGCCAATTTGAGTTGTACATCACAGCGCCTTGGTGTTCTCCCGTAACTCTGTGTGTGTGTGTGTGTGTGTGTGTGTGTGTGCATGAGTGCTTGTGTGTATGTGTGTGTATGTGCGTGTGTGTGCATGAGTGCATGCGTGTGTGCGTGAGTGTGTGCGTGTGTGCATGTGTGCATGAGTGTGTGTATGTGCATGAGTGCTTGTGTGTATGTGCGTGTGTGCATGAGTGCATATATGCATGAGTGCGTGTGTGCATGCGTGTGTGCATGAGTGCGTGTGCATGAGTGCATGCGTGCATGAGTGTGTGTGTATGTGCATGAGTGTACGTGTGTGCATGAGTGTGTGCGTGTGCGTGCATGAGTGCTTGTGTGCATGAATGTGTGTATGTGCATGAGTGCATAAGTACGTGTGTGCATGAGTGCATGTATGCATGAGTGCGTGCGTGCATGAGTGTGTGTGTATGTGCATGAGTGTACGTGTGTGCATGAGTGTGTGCGTGTGCGTGCATGAGTGCTTGTGTGCATGAATGTGTGTGTATGTGCATGAGTGCATAAGTACGTGTGTGCATGAGTGCATGTATGCATGAGTGCGTGTGTGCATGAGTGTGCGTGCGTGTGTGTGTGCATGAGTGTGTGCGTGTGCATGAGTGTGTGCGTGTGCGTGTGCATGAGTGCATGTGTGTTTGGGGGGTGCGGGACGGAGGGGCCCGACTTCACAAGAGTTTCCCCAGTTACACCAGCTCATCCGAGGTCACACAGAGTCGGAGCCCAGACCCTGTGACCTCTGATCAAGGACTCATCCTCCCATGGCCTTCTGAAATGTTAACCTATGTCTTTAGAGGTCATCTAGTTGTTGTTTTTTAGATGATCAAACAGAGGTCAAGGGAGGAGGAACAAGCTTGACCAAAGCCGCCTGCTGGTTAGTGCTGGAATGGCCAGGGCTGGTCTGGACACTCATGAGACAGGCTTCTGTTCCACTCTCTAAAGCTCTATTTCTCCTGCTTTCCAGCCCCACCCCCAAGACCCAGCGGGGTTAGAGGAGCCTGGGAACCACACTCTGGGCTACCCCTCACCTAACTCGGCCAGATCCAGTCCGTTGACCCAAACAAACCCGAGCACGTTAGGAGCCAGGCCAGCCTCCGCCTCTGGCAAAGCACCAAGGAGATTCAGGTTGAGCACAGGAAATGAGGAAGGATTTGAGGTGGGGGTTAAGCAGCTGAAGAATGAAGATTGCCCGAGCTGATCAAACAGGACAGTGACCAGGGTCTCTCCCTCTCATTAACAGGCCTCAAATTGGGGTGAGGAATCCCCCTTGGTCATAATGAAGGGTTCCTGCCCATTCAGGCTTCCAAATAGTCAAATGAATTGCTCAAAAACAGAAACAGAAACAAAGCCTGGCAGACGTCTCTTGTGGAGAGATCTCCAAGATCAGGAACCCACTGTCTATCTCAGATGGCTTAAGTGCCCAGAGGAGAGTCACCAGCCCCTCCCACTGGGTAACCCTTCACCTAAATCTCCCATCCAGTGAGTTCCATTAAGCCCTAGAGCTGCCAGCACTTCGAAGCATCGCTTTGCATCCATCATCTCCATGGACCCCAAACAGCTGGGATAGCCTTCCAGGGCTGGATCACAAAGGAAGCTGTCACTCAGCACCCCTTTCCTAGAGCCAAGACACTTATGAAGCAAAACCCTGAGCTCTTCTGGGGTCCCAGACAGCAAAAACACAAATAGAGAGTCCATCTGTCTCTATGAAATGGTCCAGAATAGCAGACCATCTTCTGGGCCCGATTCTCAGAATCCGGCCCAGAAAGGGTAAACTGAGGCACAAGTTCAGCTCACAACAGTACCTTAAAGCTGAGACTGGGCGATTCTCACCGTGTTCTCTGGAAGTAAGAGCATTAACCAGAAGCAGCACAACAGGCTGCTCCCTCGATGCTGCTGCTGCTGCTCTGCCCCTTCCTCCTCCTCTCTGCTAAGGCCTCCTTGTTCACTCTGGCCCTATACCAACTCCATCAACACGCCCACCTCGGGCACGGCTAGGAGCACTGTGGAGCAGCTCCAGAGAGGTGATGGATGCTCACACTAAATGAAAACTTCCTAACAGTCACAGCCCCCAAAACCGGCAGACGCAGTCTCTGGAGGAAGTGGGGTCTCCAAGCTGAATCGTCAGAGATGTGGCAGCGGGAATCTGAGCAGCAGCAGAAGCGTTAGACCCAGAGACGGGCCCTGGGTTTGAATCCCGGGCCTGTCACTTTACCGCCTTTGTAGCCTTGGACACTTTGCTTCCTCACCTGTAAAATGGGAACATTGGCCTGGATGACTTCTCAAGTCCTTTCCGACGCCAATATATTTTTTTTTGTTGTTTTGGTTTTTTGGTGAGGCAATTGGGGCTAAGTGACTTGCCCAGGGTCACACAGCTAGTAAGTGTTAAGTGTCTGAGGCCGAATTTGAACTCAGGTATTCCTGACTCCAGGGCCAGCGCTCTATCCACTGCGCCATCTAGCTGCCCCCCGATGCCAATATTTCACAGTCTACTCTCAGGGTCAACCATGAGCTCTACAGGCTGTGTGTTCAGTCGTGTCTTCATGACCTCATCTGGGGATCTTGGCAAGGATACTGGAGTGCTTTGCCATTTCCTTCTCCAGCTCATCTTAGAAAAGGAGAAAACTGGGGCAAACAGGGTGAAGTGATTTGCCCAGGGTCACACAACTAGGAAGTGTCAGAAGCCAAACTTGAACTCAGATCCGGTCCTTTTGACTCCAAGCCCAATGCTCCATCCACTGGGCCACCTAGCTGTCCCAGCATACACACACGCCTATATTTAAAATGCCAAACAGCAAACTCTTTCCCCCCCCCCCTCCCCTCCATCTGCCCAAAGCACAGAACAAAGGCCTAAAGTGCTACTGGATTCCCCTGGTTCTACATTGGTCACCCCATAGAAACCAGGGGCAACACAGAGATTCCTCCAGCCTTTCTGGTAGAAGAATTTAGGATCAAAACATCCTAGACTTTAGCTGTGAGTGATCTCAGGTGCCGCCTGAGTCAAACCCCTCCTTTGACATATGAGGAAACTGAGGGAGGCAGAGGTTAAGTGAGCTGCCCAGGGTCACACAGCTAATATACATCTGAGGTTGGATTTGAAGTCACACATGCATAAGCCAGGATGTGTTTCTGAAGCCGAGCTGGGCCTGAAATGCACAGAAAGCCTTCAACTAAATGGAAAAAAAAAAAAAAGAAAGAAAAAAATTTTTTAAAAGACCCTGAATCTCGGGCACTCGTTCTGGTCCTCACAAGCAGTCATTACTCACTCCCCTAACTAGCATGTTTGGATTTAAAGGGCGGGTTTGGGCTCTCGTACTTACAGATTGTTTTGTTGACTAATCCAAGAAAGGATACATGGTTTAATTTAATTGCCTCTTGCTGTGTCTACTAATTGAATAGCTCCTCATTTTAAAAGATGGCTGGACACTTAATAATGGAAAGCCTGCCAAGTCTACGTGTAACAAATATAAGTAGAGCAGCATGAGTCTCCTTAGGCAGAGCAGGGACCAAGGAAACAACATACGCAATGACTGCTCCAATGTAGAGAACAATAACCGCAAACAGCCAAAAATGATGGATGCCCCAAAGGAGAGATCCAAGAGGTCCCCTTGGTGGGGGAGGGGAGGAAGAAGGGTTGGGGTCCAGGGGTGTGGAACAGGGCATATGTTGGATTTATTTCAATATATTGTCCAGTTTTGCTAATTATTTTTCTTCCTTTCAAAAACGTCTTTGCAATAAAGACGTTTTCTGGGAAGGGGAAGAGAGAGAGACAAGGGCCATCTAGGGGATGTCTAAAACAAAAGGTGTCAATAAGAAGCTGGAGATCCGAGTGTAAATTGAATCCCTATAAAGTGAATTCTATTTTTTCACCAATTTACAGAATAATTTTGAAGATACATTAAAAGGACCACACAAGCACTGCCCGCTCCCCCCTATGAATCAATATTCGGTCAATGAGCACCACCCACACGGGGCAGTAACTTCAGTCAACTCCAATTCTTGTTTATCGAGGCTCATTGTTGTCATCGGCAGATGCCTTGGACACTTTCACTCGGCGTTTTCCCCACTAGTGAGAGGGGGAACCTACACAGAGAGAGGCCCAGCAGACATTTTCAAGGAAGACTCCAATCAAGAAACTTCCAGGATAGACCGTAAGTGCCCTGAGGGCAAAGACCATGTATCACCAAGGCTTAGCATGGTGCCTATGGCAGGATTGAGGTAGAGAGGTGAGCACTAGAGACAAAACCTCCTCTATGCTGCCAAGCTCTGTCCACTACTCTGGCTTAACTGCTTTAATTTGTTATAAGGAAGGCTCAGAGCTGGGGGTGGAAGCACTAAGGAGACAGAACTGTTATAAAAAACAACAAACTGGGGGTCGCTAGGTGGTACAGTGGATAAAGCACTGGCCCTGGATTCAGAAGGACCTGAGTTCAAATCTGGACTCAGACGCTTGACACTAGCTGTGTGACCCTGGGCAAGTCACTTAACCCTCATTGCCCCACAAAAAAATTTTTTAAAATAAAAAAAATAAAAAATAAAAAACAACAAACTTTTTAAGAGGAGGTGGAGAGGAATAAGGTATAAGAAGAGTGGAAAGGGAAGAAGAGAGGAGGGGGCTGAATATTAAGGGCTCCAAATACCAAATAGAGGGTTTTGTATTTTAGCCTGGAGGCAATAGGGAGCCAGTGCATTTTAAAGAGTAGGGAGGGTGACCTGGTCATACCTGAACTTGAGGAAAATCACTTTAGTGGCTAAATGGAGGAGTGGGGGGGGGCAGAGTCGAGGCAAGCAGACCTCCCCCAGCACGTACAGGCATGAGGTGATGAGGTCTGCACCAGGGTGGGGGCCATGTCAGAGGAAAGGAGGGAGCATATTCAGAGATGCTGCTGAGGTGAAACTGATGAGAAATGCTACAGAGGTGAAATCAACAGGCCTTGGCACCATATTGGATAAGGGAGGTGAGAGAGTGAGGAGTCCAGGATGATGCTGAGTTTGGGAGCCTGAGGAATTCAGAGGATGATGGTGCCCTTTACAGTAATAGGGAAGGTAGGAGGGAGAAGGGGAAGATTTGGAAGATAACGAGGTAAGTTTTAGATACGTTGAACATAAGGTATCTGTGGGAGGTCAGGAGAGAAGTTAGGGTGGCCTAAATAGACACGTGAATCTTCTACGTAGACGGCTAATTGAATCTGTGGCAGCTCATGAGTTCACCAAGCAAAATAGCGAGAAGAAGGCCCAGAAAAGAACCCAACAGACTCCTGGGGCTGGCTTGATCGTTATCATTACCCAGAGTTGAGTCTTGTTCTGTCCTTTCCATCTACATTGTTGTCATAAATGCACATGTCACTTTTCTAATTTAGATCACTTCATTCATTAGCGCCTATAAATCTTCCGCAATCATCTCTTGATAGAAATTATGAAGAGGATGTTTCACTAGAATGAATTTTTTAAATGGAGACAGCCTGAAAGTCCAACAACAGGAGAGGTCATTCCACCACATTAATGCAAGGGAATATATCGATACAATTAAGATTAAGGCAAGATGAATGCTTGTCTGGGGTGTTGGGGTACACATCCATTTTGGGCACAGGCTGGACTACATCGGGGTTCTTAACCCGGGGACCACCGACTTGCTTTTTCATATTTTGAGTTGGATTCTTTGCAATTCTATTTTATTCATTTAAAAACTTTTTTTTTTTTGAGAAGAGGTTCAGAGCCTCCATCGGACTCATCAAGGTGGTCCGCAACACAAACATGGTTAAGAACCCCTGGAATAAATCAGGCCTTCTTAAACTTTTTCTGCTCATGACCCCTTTTCAAAGACCCAAGAAATATCTACATGACCCTGGGTATATAATACAGGTGTACGTGACCTCTTTTACCTGTTGGCAAATTTTTCACAAACCCCACATTTAGTGACATGACCCCATATGGGTCAGTGACATGACCCCATAGGGAGTCGCCAGGCACAATTTAAAAAGCTTTGTACTAGATGACAGCCAAGGTCCTTTCCTACTCCCAAGGTTCTGGGACGCTAACCCAGCTGCCCATCCCAAGTGCACAGAGAAACTGCTTAGGATCAGGAGCCTTCACACAGCTAGATGTAAAAGCCAACATGAAATCTGCCTTCACTTTCCAAACATGCACAATCTCCTTGCACATAGTAATTCCTCAGTAAAGGTCGGCTGAACTGAATTACAGGCATCGTGCACACTTTGCCAAATGCATGTGTTGTTTTTTTAAATTTACTTCATTTTCTTTTTTCTTTTCTTTTTTTTCAGGGCACTGAGAGTTAAGTGACTTGCCCAGGGCCACACAGCTAGTGTCAAGTGTCTGAGGCTGAATTTGAACTCAGGTCCTCCTGAATCCAAGGCCAGTGCTTTATCCACTGCGCCACCTAGCTGCCCCTAAAATTTTACTTCATTTTGAAAGATGTTGTTCAACATGAAGGGCCACCAATGCATACAGGGGAGATATTGCCTACAAAGTCCTTTCTCCTTCTGAGAAGAGTTCAGAAACCAAATTAGACCCGTCAGAGAAGCACATCTCCTAATTAATTGTTCTTACATGCCTGAGGCGCCAGAGCCTGCAATATCACAAAGTTTGATGCATTTGTTTTTTATTTCAGACAGCAAAGCCAGGGGAACAAGGAATCACTGAAATGGGAAATCTGGCTCGTTTCCTCTCCCAAATCCCACAACCCAAGCTTACCAAGCCTCGGGCTTAAGCTTTTGAACTCCAGTTGAAAGGGGCATCTCTCTGAGGCAAGGGCCACAGGGCAGAATCAGTCACCGAAGCTGGGAGCCAGAAGGGACCTTAGCAGCCTCTAATTCAGGCCATAATGGACAAGAATCCCCACAACTATGTGCCTGACAAGTGGTCATCCACACTCTGCCAAAAGGCCTCCAGGAAAGGGGACCCCCCCCCCCTCACCCCAGCCCATTTCACTGCTGGACAGCTCACCTGGCTAAGAAGATTTGCCTTTGTAACTTCCACCCGGGTCCTTTGGGGCCCAAGAGAAAAGAGGCCTTTCAAATTCTTCAAGCCGGCGGTGATGCCCCTCTCCCTAGTCTTTCTGCTTTTTTCAAGTTTTTCTTTGTACGGCACTATGTAAAAATATCACATGGAATCAGTAAGCACATACACTCCCTCGGTGGAAGGTCAACTTCTGGAGGGTAGGAATGCTTTCCTGTTGGGGGTCTCTGTGTCCTAGAACACAGTAAAAGCTTAAAAAATACCGGATTAACTTGTAAACACACTCGGAACAGTGGCTTGTTTAGAAATTATAAAAGGATAGAACAGGCACTATATAATTTCCATTTTTTTCCAGGCTATGTCATTGAAAAGAAAATAAGTATTATCACCTATTTAAAAGTGGAACAAAAGGTAGAAAGCACTGTACACGACCAGATGCAGAGGAATAAACAGCAGCACTGAAAGTCGGGAGACGGGGTAGGTTAAGACTCCCCAACACTTACTAACTGTCTGGTCGAATCACTTCATGGTCCTAGGTATCAGTAGGGGCAGCTAGGTGGCGCAGTGGATAGAGCACCAGCCCTGGATTCAGGAGGACCCGAGTTCAAATCTGGCCTCAGACACTTAACACTTACTAGTGTGTGACCCTGGGCAAGTCACTTAACCCCAATTGCCTCAATTAAAAAAAAAAATCTTACCTACTTTGGGGCAGCTAGGTGGCACAGTGGATAGAGCACCGGCCCTGGATTCAGGAGGACCCGAGTTCAAATCCGGCCTCAGACACTTGACACTTACTAGCTGTGTGACCCTTGGCAAGTCACTTAACCCCAATTGCCTTGTAAAAACAACATAAAAAAGAATCCCTCTCCAGCTGATAGGATGGGTTGGAAAGGCAATTATTAGACACTTAGTCTAATATGTGTGAAGTGCTGGGAATACAAAGAAAAAAGTCCCTACATACAGCAGTAATAGCCTCCAAAATAAATCCATAAAATCTCTCCACTGTAAATCATGTGCTCATATGTGTATGCATACATGCTTACACACTTGTGCACACACACGCGCACCCCTGAGTGACAGCCACCAGTTATTTCCAGGAGGAGCCTGGGAAAGAAGAGATAAGAGAATTCATGTCGCTTTTCTTTCTTTCTTTCTTTCTTTTTTGTGGGGCCATGAGCCCAGGATCACACAGCTAGTAAGTGTCTGAGGCTGGATTTGAACTCAGGTACTTCTGAATCCAGGGTCAGTGCTTTATCCACTGTGCCACCTAGCTGCCCCCCATGTTGCTTTTCCAAAAAGAAAACCTATGAGTTGGTATCTTAAAAAAAAAAATCCAACTGATAATATTAACATCAAACAATTTTAAGACTAAATCAAGATTCCAGCACTGCAAGTTGCATTTTAGTTGCCAGTTCTCAATCATCTGGAGAGGGTGGGCACCTACCCCGACCCTGAACCACCTACTGCCCAGGTCAGCTCTCAGGCCACCAATAGCATGCCTAAGCTGTGAGGAGAGAGAACAGCAGAGAGACCAGAAATCTCACTGAAATAAAGACTGGCCCCGCCAAGCCAAAGAGGGGGTTTGGGCGTGATCTCCTTTTCTGCTCTCTCCCTTCTCCCTGCTCCACACCACAGCCTGGATAATTTCACCGACTGTCCTAGAGATGAGAAGCTCAGAAGCCCTTGGGTCCAACCTGTCCATAGATACCCCCACTCAACAAGGGGCCATGGAGCCTGGTGAGGAAGCACATGAGATGATAACTCTGGAAGCAAAAGGAACCCCAGGGTCATATACCCCAACCCCCCATTTTTACAACAGAGGAAACTGAGGCCAAGAACAAAGTGATTGTTTCCTTCCCGTCCTGTTTTTACTGTGTGGCTGTGTGTTAAGGCTGATCAAAAGTCATTCATGGAATGAAAAAAGAAACAAATGTTAATATTACATAAAGACTTTTCTAAGGGCCAGGATTTCTACATGTATGTGACTGTGTGTCCCCAATCAATCAATGGGTGAGGGTCTCCCAGAAGGCACCAAGCCATTCATTCTTCCAAGAGCCCTGAACATGGAATGATGGAGTAGCCTACCTCTCGGACGTCATGAAGCTGGGCAGAATACTGACTCTTTGATCTTCGGGCGGCAGCAGGTGACTTGTGGTGGGTGACGGTGACCACGGTGGGGGGCACGGGGGCGAGATGTCTCTGGCTACTGGGGGATGACGAATTAGATGTTCCGTGGGGGAGCAAGGTCAGGCTTCGGCTCCGTGAGCTTGGAGGGCTCTAGAATAAGTAGAATAGAAATCTTTTAAGAGATGGGCATGAGAGGGCAGGACACAGCTCCCAAGCATCTGGGGGGACCAGATGCATTTGGTTAGGTGTGGCAGTGCAAGCATGCAGGAATGTGTGAGTGAGCTGGGCAGGAAGGGAGGCAGTGAGTGGGGGCTACTCTAATCTCTTTAATAACATGAATGAATGAATGAAGCAGCCTAAGCACTGATTAGCATCTATATAGGCAGCAAGACAGTGAAGTGCAAAGAGCCCTGGACTTTTAATCAGGAAGACCCAAGTTCGACCCTGGGCAACTTCTGTCTGCCTCAGTTCCCTCATCTGTAAAATGGGAATAATAGTAGCACCGACATTGTAGGGCTGTTGTGAAGATCACATGAGATCATATTTGTAAAGTTAATGAACCTTAAAGTGTATAGAAATCTAGCTCTCGTCAACCACCAAGCAGCATTTTTGAAAGTATTTGCTATATGATTAACCCCTTTCGGGATAAACTGATCACTGGCAGTCTCAGCACCACGTGGCTAACTCAGGCCTTGGCTACCACCTCCCTCAGCCTCTTCTCCCCTCTGGGTGGCGGTACAAAGCACTGGGCAGAAAGTGGATGACTGTCCATCTGCAGCTCTACCACAGAACTTGGTGCCCCCACACCAGGGGCCAGCCTCCCCCACTCAAGGCCCTGCCCAATTTTTCCAGCTTCCTTTTGTGTGTTGTCTTCCCCATTAGATGGTAAGGTCCTTGAAGGCAGGAGCTGCACCTTGGCCTCATTTGTAATCCCACGGCTTAGTACAGTGCCCAGCACACGGTAGGCACCCAATAAATGTTTACTGAAACTGAACTGAAGCGTCAGGCACTGTCCTAGACACTGGGAACACAAAGAAAAAGCAAAAACAGCACCTGACCTCAGGAAGCAGACGTGCTAAACATGGAGAACACAGGGAGGCACAGAATAGATGCACGGTCACCCCAAGGCTTCTCAGCTTCCCGAGGGCAGATAGTGGCTAAAGTGCAGCTCAGCACAGTCTAGCCAACACCTATCATGATTATTACTATTATTCAGGCTTCAAGGGCTGTCACATGGAAAGCTGTGAGACACACTCTGCTGGGCAGAATGGAGGGCCCCCCATAGTGCTTACAGGAGGCAAGCTCCAGAGCTGCCTAACCATCTGGAGCTGTCCACACGGACAGGGTGCTGAACTATGGGATCCCCTAGCCATTTGGAAACAAAGTTCGATTCTCACCTCTGCCACTAAAATGCTGGGTGAGAAGAACACTGAATACAAAGCAGAAGAGACCTCAGTGGTCATCTGGTCCAACCCAGTCCTGACCAGAGTCCCCCCTGCAACACTCTAGAAAATGCCCCCAATTATTCCCAAGTCAGCCTTCTCCATGTTTTTTGTACAGTTCTAATTTTTAGGGCAGCTAGGTAGCACCACAGTGCACAGGGTGCCCAGCCTGGAGTCAGGAAGACCTGAATTCAAATCTGGCCTCAGACACTTACTAGCTGAGTGACCCTGGGAGAGTCACTTCACCCTGTTTGCCTCAGTTCCTCATCTATAAGATGAGCTGGAGAAGAAAACAGCAAACTGCTCCAGCATCTTTGTCAAGAAAACCCCAAATGGGGTCACAAAGGGTCAGACACAACTAAAATGACTCAGCTACAACCAAAAAAGACGAAACTGCTTTGTAATCTGACAGAAATCAGGCTTGAACCAACATTTTATATGACATATGTAACCACTGGAATGACGCCCCCTGCTGGAGACTTGCTGTAGAAGAGCTCCGCCCATGAGGTGAAGATCTTGGAGGGCAAGACCACGGGTCTTTTCTTTGGCGTCAGGAAGTGACGTTTGTTTGTGGGAGGAAGAAGGGGGAGCCTGGCACTCTGACTTGGGCTCTTTCCTGTGGACGCTGACGGAGAGCAAAGCTAGAAATGCGCTCTCCCTTTAATAGATAGATGAATGTAAGCCTCTCTCTCTCTCTTTACCAAATTCTTATTCTACTTAATAAACGCTTAAAAGTCTAACTCTTGCTAAAGCTTATAATTTATTGGCGACCACTCATTAGATATTTTAGACAGTTTAGCTAGAATTTTAGCCTTTAACACATATGAATACAACATAGCATCACTGCATTGCTAAGAAATGAATTTAAAGAACTCAGAGAAAACTGGTTAGACTTATGAACTGATGCAGAAAGAAATGGGCAGACCCACACAGGAAAGCAACATCAACCAAAACACGGATAAATGCAGCACCAAACGTGGCTTCAAAGGATGACCTAACGAGTGTGTCTGCTTTCTCCTGCCTCTGGGTAGAGAGCTGGTGGGCTGGGGGAGTGGAACGAAGGGAGCCACTGACAGACGCAGCTAATGAACAGAATATAAGGAAAGAGCATCAATAAGATGTTCATAAATAAAACAGAGAGTGCATGAGAGGGATCTTCATCTGCAAGCACCAACCACACCAAAGCTAGGGGAAAGAAAGGCACCCCTGGGCAAGAAGCAACACTCACTCCCTGCGTGCCCCATGTGGTGCTCTATTGATAAGTCCAAACTTTGGGATCAATTGCTAAATCTGTGATAGACAAAAGGCCAACCTTCAGTACCCAGAGTGAAAATCAACACAGGCCTGTGGGAACAAGCTCTCAGTCTGATAGCAAAAGGAAGCCATCTGAATCCACACAGGGTCCCTTTAGTAATGGGAATCATGCGGTTGACATAACAAAGAAGCAGTCACAGGAGAAATTCAAGGCCAACTCAGCACCCATCTCATCTTATTCTCAGGACAATGGAAGGCCACCTAGTGTGACCTACAGACAAGTCTGGGATAAGATGGATGTTGTCAAAACTACCGCCAAGTATATGATTGTAATGGAATATTATTGTGCTATAAGAAATGACAAGCAAGATTGTAGTGGGACCCCAAGAAATCCAAAAGATTCAAACCCCCTCAGTCAAGGGGAAAAGGGCTCTCTCCCATCTCAGGAATGAGGTGTGGTAGGGCGTGGCCCCAGTGTGCAGTGCTAAGGTGTGCAAGATGATGTGCAAGACCTGGATGGGTGCTGCACAGTCCACTCGGACCCTGCTACCAAAGGCCCCTCTTAGTGATCTGGCCCCAGTTCACTGTGTGTTGCTTCCTGCTTTGTGATTCCCCCCCCAGTTCTTTGTAACGTCCTTCCCTCCCTTTTGTCTGGCAAAAATACAAAAGACCAGTCTTCTCTTACTCCAGCAGGACAGTCACCAAGGCGGTGTGTTCCCCAGCCATATTTCTCTCTCCTAATACATCTCTTTTTCTTTTACTAGACTTGTGATGAGCCTCCAGTCCTCTGGGCGAGCTGGCCCTCCGATCCAGGTCACAAGTCTGCCCCAAAAAGGATGATTTCAGAAAGGCAGGGAAAGACTTGTATGAACTGATGTACAGTGAAATGAGCAGAATCAGACCATCGTGCACAGTGACAGCGATATTGTTGGATGAAGAACTGTGAATGACAACTATTCTCAGCAATGCAACAACCCAGGACAATCCCAAAGGACTGATGAAGAAGCATACGATCCACCTCCAAGGAAAGAGCTGATATTGATTGAACACAGAGTGAAGAATGCTATTTTTCACTTTCTTTCATTTTTTCCCTTTATTCAAGTTTTCTTGTACAAAATGACTAATATGGTAATGCCTTACATAATAGCACGTCTAACCTATATTTGACTGCTTACCGCCTCAGGGAGGGGGAAGGGAAGGAGGAACAAAATTTCGGTTTTTCTGTTTTTTTGTTTTGTTTTGGTTTGGTTTGGTTTGGTTTTTTTGTGGGGCTATGGGGGTTAAGTGACTTGCCCAGAGTCACACAGCTAGTAAGTGTCAAGTGTCTGAGGTTGGATTTGAACTCAGGTACTCCTGAATCCAGGGCCAGTGCTTTATCCACTGTGCCACCTAGCTGCCCTCAGGAGGAACAGAATTTGGAACTCAAAACTTTAAATAAAAATGTTTATTAAAAAAAAAAACACACAACAACCACCTACCACCAAGGAGCAGCACAAACCTTTTCCCTTTATGCTTCCTAAATTTTGGTTTAAAATCTGGTTTAGTATTCAAGAAGAATCCACACAGCCAGGTGGTGCCATGGAGAGCGCACCAGGCCCAGAGTTAGGAAGACTCCAATTCAACCTCAGAGCTGTTGGCCGGCACCCAGGGACCAGGATCCCAATCACAAAATGTACTTTTGGGGCTCCTCACTTCAGTGCATGGAAATAATGAGAGAGAACAGGGTCAGAGGCTGGGGATCCCAAGGACTGGGTCACTGGAGCCAAGGCCAGCAGTAAAAGCTTTGCATCTTCCTATTTTAATTCCAGTGGGCCTCTTGGACAAAAGTCTCACCACAAGATTCCTTAAAAGATGAAGCTCTTCTCATACATAGTCAATGAGATACCACCAGCAAAGCACACCGGGTGTGGTGAAATTTTCTGCTGGGGCAGAGGAAATGCATTGAATTCTGTAAGTTAAAAACAACAGTAATGATAAAAATAAAGAAGAGGAGGAAAGGACACACATTTGCAGAGTGTTTAAGGTCTTCAAAGTGATTTCAATCAATCTTCTGAAATAGCATGTTACAAACTGAGCTGATCACTACCTACTAATGGGTCCTATCAATAAGAGCATACAAAATTCTCCTCAAGACTTATTGGGGGGTGGGGGGGGGAGCTAGGTGGCGCAGTGGATAAAGCACTGACCCTGGATTCAGGAGGACCTGAGTTCAAATCCGACCTCAAACACTTGACACTTACTAGCTGTGTGACCCTGGGCAAATCACTTAACCCTCACTGCCTCACAAGAAAACAAACAAAACCAAAAGAGGGATGAGAGGGAGATGAGGTAAGGAGCAGTATGTTGGCTACTTTGAAATACACAGATTATTATTATTTTTTTAATTTGGGGGAACGGGGCTTGGGCAATGAGGGTTAAGTGACTTGCCCAAGGTCACACAGCTAGTAAGTGTCAGGTATCTGAGGCTGGATTTGAACTCAGGTCCTCCTGATTCCAGGGCGGGTGCTCTATCCACTGCACCACCTAGCTGCCCCACACATTATTTTTTAAGCAGTACATTCAACTAAATCCTTCCACTAATGAGCTTCTCTGAAGCCTAATTGTGGTATGGAGGGGACCCTGAGGTCCTGAAGGCTGGGCTCACAAAGCATTAGATCCAATGAGTCATCCCCGTCCCCACAAGCCAGAGACTCAGTGACCTGCCCAGGGAGAGAGAGAGTGGGCATATGTCTGAGGAATGAATTTAGGGAGCAAATGACTCACTTCTTTAAGGGTGTGGAGGGGGCCATGATTCACAGCCCCCCCCCCTTACACACACACCCCTTACCATAAAAGCATGGATCTCTGAAGCAAGAAACACTAAATTATTGACGATAATGGGCCTCAGCAAGGAGAGTCTGCCCAGGAGCCCAGAGCACACTGCTCAAACCTCTCATTCCGCACACCTCTCTCTCCTCACAGACCAGAGACAACATCTTCAGAGAACCTAGGAGATGATGAGGTTCCCCAAATAAACCAAACCTGACTCAAAATCACCTGAGCAATGGGTACATTAAAATGGCTGTTCTGTACTTGATGTGGTGCTAGGGAAGGAGGGGTTTAGGCCTTACAGAAGCGGCTGGGTGGTATGGCGGAGAGAGCACTGGTCCTAGAGTCAGGAAGACCCGAATTCAAATTCAGCCTCAGTCACCTCCTGGCTGTGTGGCTTTGGTCAAGTCAAACACCCTGAGATGTTTTCCTCAACTATAACGTGAGGAGGTTGGATTGTTCATAGCATCCCTTCGAGCTCCACAGTCTCTAAGCTCACAGAAACATGTCACTCCTCAGCCAAACTGGCGCTGAGTCTCTCTGGGTCTGCGGACAGTCTGGACCCTCGGCAAGCCCTCCCCAGTATCCAGAGGCAAGCTCCATGAGCCTGATCGTCCTCAGGGGATTTCTTGCTAAGGCTTTGCTTCACTTTCTCCAAAGAACAAAAATCGATTTTCTCTGCCTCCCCCCTTCCTCCACCCACTGCGGGGAAAACCCTGCATTTGCCATGTCCAAATACTCCGCCTCCTTGTGCACCCACACTCCAGGGAACTCTCAAGGGGAAATTCTGTTGCTGCCACCCTGGCATGATCATTCCTTCTCCACTCCCTTCTACTCTCCCTATAGATAAGAACCAGCCCGGATTATCTCCATCGGAAACACAAGGCAGGAAAATAACCAATCTGGCCAAGGTAATTCTGCTCCCGTCGAAACCACAGGCGCATTAAAGTGAACGGCGGCATAAATGTTTCCTGTTTTATGGAAAAATGCTTTTTGCAGCCTGCTCCTGAGCGAAGCCTGCTATAATTACCAGCAGCCAACGTGACTCGAGGGTAATCAATAACCCATCTCCCCAGAAGCATTTATCTCCCCACAGCAGACAGTGGCCTTCCAGGCCTCAGAAGTCGAAGGCTCCCTCCTCATGGCGACTGCGGGGGAGGTAAGAAGGGGAGAAGGCCCCACCCTTTGGTCAGCGGGGCCAAGTTCTAAGCACCAGACTCCAGGACTTGTGAAACAAATCTGGCTAACCAGCCCTCTGAGCCTGGCGGGGTTGACAGCGGTCAGGAAAGAGAGGCAGGGGTTTGCGAGCCAGTCCATGATGCCGTGTGGGTACCAGAGAGGGCAGGGTCTGGGGGAAGGAGGGAGGCCTCACTAGCATGAACGTTATGCCAGCTGGACATTCTCTGGTACCTTCATGGTATGTATCTTTTAACTGAGTGCACACGCATACTTATCACCCCACCTCTACTACACTCTTCTTCCCCCAGTACACACACACACACACACACACACACACACACACACACACACACACACTCTTTTCGTTCTTTTTACGCTAATACACTTCAGTCAAACAGACACAGAATACGGCTAACTGAGCCAAGGCTGCATTTGCCCGTTTTATTTCTCCAGTGGGGAGAGCTATCCTTTGCACCCAACAATGCCTTGCGCACACCACGGTGCCTGGCCCTCCCTACAGCACCATGGGGTGGGGCCCGCAGAGCCCTCAGCAGTGAGGAGGACAGATGAGGTGGTACTTAGCCCAAGGGCTCTGAGACGGTTTTTAAAATATTTTGATCGCTACATGTCAATGTAATGGGTTTCCTCTGCGACCCCAGCTATTTGATTTGACACATTTAGAAGCCTGCCTCTAACAAGGGGGTGCAAAGACCTCGCCGGCCTGACAAAGGCATCCACACTTCAGAGCCAACCCTTTCCTCTTACTGCTAAGAGCAGCAGAGAACAGAGGGGCCGCAGGTCCGACCCAAGGTCCCCCAGGCGGGGCTAAGGGAGGAAGACAAACTCTCAGGCTCCATGTGTGGGGCCTTCCCACTACAGACCATGCTGGCCTGCATCTACAAGAGTTCAACGTAAAGTAAGACCATGTGGGTGAAACCACAGCCCTTCTGCAAAGACACGTAGGAAGGTGGGTGCTGCCCTCCCCAGGATAATGCTCCAGAGGGCCCAGACCACCCTGTCCTTCTCGGCAGGGTACGTGGGGACTTTGGGCGGGTCTACAAAGAAGCCCCTCGCTGCCGTGACTGGTGTTGGCAGCACGGCATAGCGGCAGGGAGCGCTGAGGGACCCGGGCACCCTCTCCATGACCCTCCAGCAGCTCCACAGGAGGCTTGGTTACAGGGGGGTAGGGGGATGTGCACTGATGGAGGGAGTTTCCAAACTGGGAGTTCTCTGCAGCAAAGAAATCACAGCAAAGAAGGGGCACAAATGTGACCCAAGAGGACAGACGGGGGAGCAACTGAAGCCTCTGGGAGGTCACAACAGCCATGCTCAAGGGACCAGTGCTATTCTTATCCCCATTTTACAAACAAGAAAACTGAGGCCGAGAGAGGCCAATGGTCTGCTCGGGCTACAAGGTGTCAGAGGCCAGATTTGGCGTCCTGTACACACACTCTGGCACCCCCTGTGCCTCTCACCAGTCCTGAAATGACTTCAGAGCTAAGACCCAAAGAGACCCCAATTAGCTCCATTTTGTAGGATGAGAGACTCCCAGGACCAGGGGCCCATATTCTTAAATACTGACACCACGTAGCTGGTGTTACATGGTTGTGAAGGTGCAGGGTTCATTTGTGACTGTTCTCCAACCACAAAATCACGGCTCCCCAACGGACTTGAACTGATATTCCTGGATGGTCTGATGGTCATATTCAGACCTTTGTTTTGTTTTGGTGAGACAATTGGGGTTAAGTGACTTGCCCAGGGTCACACAGCTAGTAAGTGTTAAGTGTCTGAGGCCGGATTTGAACTCAGGTCCTCCTGACTCCAGGGCCGATGCTCTATCCACTGCGCCCCCTGGCTGCCCCCATATTGAGACCTTTGGAGACTACCATGTGCTGGGCTTCACGACCATGTAACACCACCTATTTGGTGTTAGCATTAAAAATATGGGCCTCTGCTCCTGGGAGAAGGTTGGGGTCACCAACAGAGGTCCTGAAGAGAATCCAGCCCCCTCTGCTCCTCCTGCTTAATTGCTGCGTGTGTCCCAGACGGATACAATCCCTCACGACCAAGCTCTACTGCTTGTCCAGCTAACCGTGCTAATGGTCATCCTGCGTGGATGGTTAAGCCAAACTCTTGAGTTGCTCCAGAGCTCTTCCAAGAAGTTCTGCCACGTTCCAGGGCTCGCTGTCTGCCTGTAACACAGTGACATCTGCAGAGGAAATCTGCCTTATTCTGGGCTCGGTGGAATCGCCTCCAGCATCACTTCTGGAGGCCACCGGTCTCCCGTTTTACGTTTCACCTCTTTGTGATCAGAGGGTTTTCAGACAAAGGTTTCTCTGTTATTCTATCTTTCAAGGAATCTTAAATGACTTCTTATTGGAAGGGACATTTTAAAGGGGCCTTCTGCCCTCTGCCCATCAGTGCTTTATCGTATCCAGTGAGCATCAAGCACAATGGGAAACCATATGTATAAAAACCCTTCCTCTTTCTGTTACTTGGCCAAGAGTAAAGGTAACGTCTTTACTGTGGAAAATCACCAGTGAAAGCCTTCCTGTTTCCTCCGAATAAAGGCTGCCCACGATGTGCAGAAAGAGGATTCTCATAACAATTTTGTAAAATGAGAAGGCAGGCATCTAGGTCAGTATTAACTAAGGGTCTCTCTGCCACCCTTTTTTGGCACTATTAAGGTCTAAGATTATTTTTTCCAAACCTTGGCATTGATCCTTCCGCCCCCTCCTGACCAACTGATCCCCCAGCATGGGTCTCTTCTCTGTACCCTTGGCCAAACCTTGATGCTTTTCCCATCTTTGTTGTATTTGGAGCCATTTCTACTTTTGCCACAAGGACATTTAAAAAAAAAAAAACAACTTACTTGGGGAAAGAAAACAACTGTTGCCAGTGGCCGAGTTAACAACTGAAACCCTTTGATCCGAAGTGCCCGGTGATCTCCTTGTGGCCAAATCCAAAGGCTCTCTCTCTCGGCGGCCACTCACCCGAGCACAAGAGGGATTCATCCTACAATTCTACAGTTCTGGGTGATAAACGTGGAGTTGGACACCCCTGAGTCAAACCCTCTTCTCCCTCTGGCATTTGCTTGGCTGCAGTGACTGACAACAAGTTTCCTCATCTGTAAAGTGAGAACAATACCTGCAGCACCTGCTTCTCGGGGCGCTGGGGGAGTCAGGCAAGATGATGTTTGTAGAGTGCTTTCAAACTCAAATGCACTAATGTTATTAGTCAAAACATGGCCCACCTCCAGGAAGCAACGTCTGTCTACAGAAGCTGCCACGGGCTGCTGCTACCGCTACAAAATGCAGTGTTTTACTATCGTGTTTCCCATTAGCTGTGACACTCTAAATTGAGGCCCAATTCTCAGCCCACGGGAAAGGAAGTATTCTAGCGGT
This sequence comes from Dromiciops gliroides, assembly GCF_019393635.1. Taxonomy (NCBI): domain Eukaryota; kingdom Metazoa; phylum Chordata; class Mammalia; order Microbiotheria; family Microbiotheriidae; genus Dromiciops; species Dromiciops gliroides. The sequence continues at coordinate 22,664,900 of NC_057865.1, read as the reverse complement.
TTCTTGGTAAAGAAGCAGTCTTTCACCATTTCCTTTCCCTAGTTTTTTTGTGTTTTTTTTTTTGGGGGGGGGGAGGCAATTGGGGTTAAGTGACTTGCCCAGGGTCACACAGCTAGTAAGTGTCAAGTGTCTGATGCTGAATTTGAACTCAGGTCCTCCCGACTCCAGGGCTGGTGCTCTATCCATTGCGCCACCTAGCTGCCGCTCCCTAGTTCTTTTACACTCAGAGGACTAGAAGATAATCCCTCTTTCTTCCAGGATAGAACAGGACAAGGACTGTGTCATAAAGGTAACATTTACAAAGTGCTTTACATGCTCTCATTTGATCCTCACAACCTCCCTGGGAAGTGAGCGATTATTATCCCCATGTTCTGACTGAGGAAACTGAGGTGAACGGAAGTTAAGTGACTTTCCCAGGATCATACAACTACTAAGCGTCTGAGGCTGGATTTGGATTCAGGTCTTCAGACTCCAGGCCCCACACCAGGTACGGATAGAGAACAAATGGAGGCAATCTGAGAAGGGAAGGCACTAGCAGCCGGAGTGACCGGAGAGTCTGCTGCAGAAGGCAGGATCTGAGCCAGGTCTTGACAGAAGCCAAAGAATCTAAGAGATGGAGGTGAGAGGACAGAGCAGAGTAAGCTCTTGGAACTCACAACACGATCACTCCAAAAAACCACCAAATAATGCCACAGAACAAGTCCTAGGGTGGTGGAACCCACAAAAGAACGGGCTGAAATTATTTTCCAGCCAAAGATGGCTTAGAAGGTCGGTAGGAGGGGGCTGCTATGTCAGGGTGGGAGTGGAGCCCAACCCCGAGGTCACCCTGACACAGATGCAGTCCCAGGAAGGCCTCACCAGAGAAAGAGAACCCTGGAGCCTCTGAACCAGCTGCAGCGCAAGTGTCATCTGGAACTCAGCTCACAGTCTGGTGAAAGGGCTGAGCCCTTGGCAGGGGGCAGATTACAGGGGTCTCTACTGGTGCTGAGACAGAACTTGGGTTTTTCACCCCTGCTGGGAACCAGGAAGTAGGCTTGAGTGGCGGTGGCCCAGGTTGGGGAGGGGAGGAGGTGAGAAGGCTCATCGGTGCTAACAACCACAGCACACAAAGTTTTGCTGCCTGGTTAATTAGCAAGTTGGCCTGGGGTTATCTACTGACCAGAGAACAGGCCAGGTGAGTGAAGAACTTGCCTCTCCTTAAACACCACCTTAGTGCCCCACTTTAAGAAGGAGTTAAAAGTCAAGTAAAAGACTGTCAAGATGAGCAAACAAAGGTAAGGACTACAGAAAGTTTCTTTAGTGACAAGATCGAGGCGCACCCTCAGAAGAGGTTGGCAACATCAGGGCTCTGACATCCAAAGATTCCAAGGGAGGACAGAGCATTCCAGGAATGGGGGGCAGCTAGGGCAAAGGCATGGAGATGGATCAGCAAGAAAGCCAGTATGGCTGCATCAGAGCACAGGGAGGAGAGTAAAGTATAAAAAGACTGGAAAGAAGGGCAGCTCGGTGTCACGGTGGGTAAAGAACCAGCCCTGGATTCAGGAGGACCTGAGTTCAAATGTGGCCTCAGACACTTGACACTTACTAGCTGTGTGCCCCTGGGCAAGTCACTTAACCCTCATTGCCCCGCCCCTAAAAACAAACAAACAAAAACAAAAACAGGCTGGAAAGTTAGGAAGAATTCAGGGTATGAAGAGCTTAGAATGCCAAATGGGATTTTATATGGTACTTGATCCTAAAGGCAATGGGGATACTGAGAGGGAGGCCGGCCACATGGCCAGACCTGCACTTTAGGAAAAGCACCTTCAAAGCTGAACAGAGAATGAATAAGAATGGGGAGAGACATGAGGCAGGGCACCAATGAGCAGGGTAGTGCCGGGGCCCAGCTAAGGGGCAACATGAGCTGGTGTTGGCCTGATGGCTTCATGAGAGAGGTGCTGTGAATGCAGGGAGGACGAGATCTGGCAAGGGACTGGACACAGGGCGAGAGCGAGGCATCCAGGACGACCCTCAGCCTTCCATCCTGGGGGACTCAGCAGCATACCCCACAGTCACAGGGAAACCGGGGAGGGGGAGAGATTCCAAGTTCTGGGCCGCCCCTTATCACTTTTTACTTATTACTCCTTGGACATGCTTGGGGACCAGCCCACCCCCTTTTCTCTCTGAAGTCATTCCTGACCTCCCCCACCCAGCTGCTTGTTCCCTCCTTTCCAGAACCACTGGTGTACATTTTGTATTTGTTCCGAGTCCACCTATGTGACGTGTCCACATGGTGAACCCCCTGAGGCCAAGCCCTGTTGCATTCCAACCACTGCATCCCCAGCGTAGATCCAGCTCAGGGCCAGAGACAGATGATACAGCAGGCACCTCCTACATACCCAGCAGGGCTTCAAGTCTCCCTGTCCCAACCCTGGGTCCTTTCCCTTGCTATCACACCTCTTCTGAGCCCTCCAGGCGTCAGTGGGGAGCCCAGAATTCTGTCCTACGACTAAAGGAGAAACAACATCACATGTTCTCCATGCTATTCTTGAGTCTCTGGGAAGAACAATGACATCAGCTGTCTCTTGACAGACGCCTGGGCTACCAGGGTCTTAAATAATACAGAGCCCCCCCCCCCAAAGAGCCCCCTCTCTTCCTGGGGACCAAACCGATGACCAAGGTCTATACTCAGGCTCCCCTTCATAATTCTGGGGGAATTGAGGGAGAAGAGGCTTAGGCAGGATTCCACACTTGCCATTTCTAAAGCATGTAGAATTCTGGGGAGGGAAACTCCCCACAATGCAGACTGGCAATTCACTTGCAGGGGAATCACCATCCTATGATCCTTTCCAGTATTCAATCCAAGGGCCACCACCCTCTGAGCCGCCGCCCAGGGCACTGGGAAGTTCAACAAATACTTGGCAGCAGGATTTGCACCCAGGTCTTCCTGTCTCCGAGGCAGACCCTCTAACCACTATACCACACTGCCCCTCATCTTTCCTACAGGCTCGAGGATGCCAGAATAACTCATGCTAATTACTAATCGTTGGTGTATATACCCTTACTGTCAAAAGGTATTGTTACCATCACAATATTCTTATGATGATTAGAGACATGGGGCCGATCTTACTCATGTTTTCCAGACTGAGAAACAGAGGCAAAGGGACACTGAAAGAGGTTACTTAAAGCCACATGCTCAGTGTCCAGGCTTCAAGAGCCAGAAGGGCTCTTTGGTGGACCTGGGTTCAAATCCTGCCTCAGACACCTGCTGGCTGCGTATACCTGGATGAGTCACTGATTTTCTGTGTGCCCCAAAGGCCTCATTTGTAAAATGAGTCAGGCTTTCGAGCTATGACTCTGGCCCGTGCTGCCTCCCTGATATTAAAGATCATTGTAAACATTATGAATCCAGTTTACTTCCAAGGCCATTTAAATTGAAAGCAGTCATAAAAGTCTGCATCAAGCTCAAGAGGAGGTTTTTCAGAAGGGAAGTGGAGCCCTTGGGCGGAAGCAGGAGTCCCTCCACTCTCGTCCTCGACTTCTTCTTCAGCCTTTGTCTGAGGAGGATCCGGAGGCTTGGCACGCTCAGAGCCTCCGGGATGTCACCACGCCCATTGCCCTCCTTGCCATCAGTCACAGAGACCAGCCCCGTGTGCCCGGCATTTACCTTACATGACCTGGGACAGGGCCGGTGGCAAAAGCCGCTGCCAAGCTGCTGCCGAGGCTCCGGGGTTGAAAGCCCTGAAGAGGAGCCATCAGTCCTCACCAGGGATGAGTCACTGCAGCCCATTGGGAGAGACCAGGATCCGGCAGGGCCAGGCAATTCCAAGGAAGGCAGCTGGTCCTGCCCGGCCCTACCCCACGAACGAGTGAGGGCAGCCACTTACCGGGCAGTCAAGGAACCGTCAACAGCAGCAAGCCCTCATCTCATCCCTTCTCTGAGATGTCAGGCAAGCAGACGTACAAGGGGAGGAGAGGAGAGCAGCCTTCCAGTAAAGGCAGAATCAGCTTCTTTAGCAGAAACGAGGCTGGAACAAGCATCACAGCATCCTCCTGGGTCTATGCAAAGTCACGGCGGGAAGGCGAGGCTCAGAAGGGAGGGGGCTGGAGGCTGCGGTCAGGAGGCCTCCATCCGACACATCGCCCAACGCCCTCCCACTCGGGTGGAGGAGGATCCATCTGGGCTAATGGCCTCCCACCAAGACCATCGGGGAGACATTTTCACTGTTTCTATTTGTAACCCTAATTGGGAGACAGGCAAACAAGGGCCGGGCAGTCTGATGGATGGGTCTGTCACCTGCCTGGACAGCTGCCCTCCCAAAAGGCCAGCCAGCGCCAGTCCTGGGGCTCGCTGCCTCCATCTAGTCTCAGATGAAGCCCCGACAAAACCTCCTCCTGCGAGTTATGGACAGACAGACACACGCCCCATCCAACACAAGGGCTCGCGGATGTGAGCAAGCTCGCCCCAACTCAGAAGCGGGAAGGCCTCATTCCTAATCCAAGACACCCACTAGCTAGGTGCCCCTGCCCAAGTCCCCTCACTTCTCTGAGCCTGTTTCCTCATCTTTGAAATGGAAATACTAATGCCTATAAGCTATTTGTGAGGCCCAAATGAAATAACGGAGCAAAGTATTCTTGACACTTGCAGCCCGACAGAAATGACCAGTCCTCATCCTCTTCACCGCCACCACCACCACCATTGCTCTTGAGGAGAGCACACCACCACGGGCCTTTTCATCTGAAATTCTTAACCTTTCTTAGGTAATAGGATACAATATGTATCCCTTCTCAGATTAATGGTTTTAAATGCCCGAAATAAAATACACAGGATTAGGAAGGGAAACCAGTTATATGGAAATAAAGTGGTAATTTCTTTTTCCCAACCAGGTTCACAGCCCCCGTGCACTCTGTCCATAGGTCCACGGAGCCCGGGTTAAGAACCCACCCCACCCCCGCCCCCAATGATCTAGAAAGAAAAGCCAAGCCCCCATTCACACAGAGAAACTGTGGCTGCCTCTGGAGGGATGGAGGGGAGAAGCCTCCAGGATCTGTTGCCAAGCAGTAGAAGCAAAAAGAAATTATCTAATGTAGCCGTCAGGGTCCGTTTCCAAGTGCTGAGGCAGGCTGAAGCCAGAGGACTCAGAGTCAGGGGCCAGGACTCAACGTACAAGGAGAGCTCATTGCTTAAAGAGACTCTGGCCTCATGGAGCTGGACGGGATCTAGGGTCCAAGATCTGCCATCAGGAAACCAGGGTCTGAAGCTGCCTACCATCATTCACTGGCTGGGAGACCCTCAACCAGTCCTTCACCCTCCTTCTGGGGCAGCTAGGGGGCACCATAGTGCACAGAGCACTGGGCCTGGAGTCAGGAAGACTCGCCTTTCTGAGTTCAAATCTCGTCTCAGTCATTTAGTAGCTGTGAGACCCTAGGCAAGTCACTTCAATCTGTTTGCCTCCGTTTTCTCATCTCTAAAATGAGCTGGAGAAGGAGATAGCGAACACTCCAGTATCTCTACCAAGAATGGAGTCATAGAGAGTTGGACAAAACTAAAATGACCCACCGGATCACACCACCATCTAGCTGCTACCACACTGTCTGACTACTCTGCCTCCACGGGACAGACCCCCTTTCGTGGATGTGTGCCAGAGTCCACACTTCCTTCTGGGGAAGCAGAAAGACCAGCCAAGAGGGCCCAGGTTAAGAGCTGGAGGGAGCCCAGGAAACACCATCCAGGAAGCCAAGTTTCTCTTTAAACCTTCCCACCTGTGCCAATAAGACCTGACTGGTGGCCTCACACACCTCGGGGGGGCTTTCACAGTGAACTTGGTTTTGTTTAATCTGTTTGATGCCCTGCCCAGGACTAGTATCAGCCCAGAGAATCAAAGCTCACCCATTTGGAGCTGGGACCACAGAGGCCGCCATCATGCCCAACTCCCTCATCTGACAGATGAGAAAGCTTACTCAGAGAGATCAAGTGAGCTGCTCAGTCACACAGAAAGTCATGCCTGACAAGATTTGAACTCATCTCTTCCTGACTCCACTCACAATACCCCTTTTGTTGTTGTTGATGTACCCCATTCTTCGTGACCCCCTTTGGGGTTTTCTTGGCAGACACACTGGAGGGGTTTGCCACTTCCTTCTCCAACTCATTTGATAGATGAGGAAACTGACGCAAATAGGGTTAAGTGACTTGCCCAGGGTCACACAGGTAGCAAGTGTCAGAGGCCGAATTTGACTCAAGTCTTCCTGACTTCATGCCTGACAACCTATCTGTGTTCCACCCAGCTGCCCTATATCAACCCCAGAAGCCCATAAATTCCCAAAACTGCCCCTCCCCTCCCATTGCCCTACTCACCCTTGAATTGTATGTTCCAGTATTTGACAAAGGTACTATACTAGATACTGAAGATAGGAAGGAAAGAACCTCAAGCAGTTTACATTTTAGTAAGATAACATATACAAATAATCTCAAAATATGAGAATAAAAAGAATGGGTATTTCTAGTTTTTTAAGGAGTTAATTCAAATGCATCTTTACTTTGGAAAATCAGCTGATATTCAAAGTTGGAAAGAACTTCTGAGGTCCCAGAGCAGAGTGATATCTGTGAAGGAATTTTATCTTTTATCTGTGCAGGAATCCCCTCTACATTATTCCTCATAGGGAGATATCCAGACTTCACTTGAAGACATCCCGGGACTGGGAACCTAGGTTTATAAAGCACTGGGTCTGAAGTCAGGAAGACCAGAATTCATATCTGGCCTCAGACACTTCCTAAATGTGTGACTCTAAGCAAGTCAACTACCCTGCCTATGCTTTAGTTTTGTTGTTGTTCAGTCACGTCCAACTCTTCATGAGCCCATGGCGGGTGAGGATGGCTCTCGGCATGGAGAAGAGAGTGGTTTGCCATTTCTTTATCCAGCTTATTTTACAGATGAGGAACTGGGGTAAGAGGGTTAAGTGACTTGCCCAGGGTCACACAGCTAAAAAGTTTCTGTGGCTCAGGAAGATGAGTCTTCTTTATTCAAAGGCCGTGCTCTAGTCATTGCATTACCTGCTTCAGTTTCCTCATCAATAAAATGGGGATGACGACAATGGCAACCCCCTCTCAGGGTTATTGTGACCGTCCAATGAGATGACACCGCGTCAAAGCTGTCCCTGCTGCTGCTCTTACCCAGAACAATCTATCCTACTCTTCAACTGCTCTGATCACAGGAAGTTTCTCCCTTCATTGGGCCCCTTCCATGCCCTTTGCTTCTGGAACCAAGCAGACTGCTTCTACTCCTTCTGCCCCGTGACAGCCATTCGCCTCCCTCCTCTCTTTAGCAGCCTAAGCTAATAATAATGAAGGAAGTAAGGCAGATACTAGTGCGGCAAACTGAAATGCTCTATTTCCATCAGGTTTAAGAAACCATCTAACTGACATTATCTATTCCTCCTGCAATCATCGTGGCCAGAAACCAAGGAGGCAGCACCATCTTAGGGGTTAGCCACTTGGATAATGAAACACTGGCGTTTCTTTCTCTCTATTTCATACTTATTGTACAAATACCACTTGGGTTGTATTTAAATTGTGGGAGGAGCTTATTGTGCCTAAATATTCGTGGATTCTGGGGCTCGGGGCCTTTGGGCCCTAGACCTGAGACTGGCTTTATTGTGAGACAGGATAGCTCCCTCGATAAAACTATTTCCTTTGGCTTCGAGACTTTGATTTTTCTTCATCTAACCCTGCAACACTGTCCATGCTGGAACTCCCTATGATGGATGGTGGGGTGACAGATACTAGGGACTGAAGTTTTCCTGAATGACCGGACAAGAAAGAAATCTGATGGAATTACAGAGGGTTGGCCGCCAAATAAAGGCAGTGCCAACTTGTAGCAGGCGCTTCAGCCACAGGAGACACGCGCTTACATGCCACCTGGGAGGAGAATTTAAGGAAACACTTCTCGAACCCCAGAGTCTCCCATTCAGGAGAGAGGAGAAGGTGAATTCCCAGGGCAACGTCATCTCAGAAATCCCTGCTTCTGAGAAATATGGAGATTTCTGGTTGTTTCTGACACTTTCCTGCACCCCTCGAGCCTCATCTGAGGCCAAGATTGACTAACTTCCTCCAAGGTCGCTGGCATTGCTCTCAAAGCATCTCTTTGGAATTCAGCCTGGCTATGGAGAAGCAAGCATTTATTAAACACCAACCATGTACCAGACATTGTGCTATGCTCTTTACAAAAATCATCTCATTCGACAACAAGCTTGTTTCTCCACTTGATGGGTTTAAAAAAAAAAAAAATCTGGTCCCCAACAAGAGAAAGTATTTGCTCAAGGTATAATAAGCAACAGGGACACTAAACATGCCTCCCCTTGGAATCTTTTCTTTTAGTCCAAAGAAGTAATGTATTCCAAAAACTCTGGGACAGTCTTTCTGGACTCTACCAAGATTCCTGTTCTAAGAGAGCAGCCAGCATACTGCATTTTTACAATGATGCTCAAGAAGGCACAAGACCTAGCAATACTTTATGAAGACAGTAAAAGCTTATTCAAAACCTTTCTTGCATTGCATTTTATTTAGGTCATTGGACGGCAATGTTTTACACTCAGCTTTTAATACCAAAAAGGTAAGTAATTATCTGTAAAAATTCCACAGGAGAAATGACATTGAATTTAGTAAAATAGGAAAGTGAAATTGTGCAGTGTCAGAAAACTCAGAGGCAGCAAGAGAGGGAACTCTAATGCCCTCCAAAGAGCCTGTTTAACTCAACTAACAGGGAGTTTCATCATGCACAGGCCCAAGCATTCTACTCGAAAAAATTTCTGCCCAAGACAATGGCTGTTATAAATATGTCCTTTAGTGTCAACCGAAACAGAAATCCCCGAGGATGGGCTTACCACACAAAACACTGTGGGAAATTCCTCGGAAGATACCCTTGACCCTTGCAAGTCACTTACATCTCCTCCGCATCTTTGTATACCCTTCAAAGCAGACACTCAGCAAAATTTCATCCATTCAGGCAAACTGTACTTCTAATTAAGTTAGCGATAAGTCTAGAATTAGAGAACACAGCCCACAAAGTGTTATTTTTAATACTTTCAATGGTCTATAGCCACCGAAAGGGGGTTAAACAAGTACTGATCAACACTTCAGTCCTTGCTGAACTGAAAGGGGTCCTACCTCTAACAAATCTCTTGACATTTCTCGATTAGCCGAACAAGAAAAGATTCATTGACTGGCTACAGTCATTGAACAAACAGAATTATACATTTTGCTGTTCTGCTTCCTCCTTTCTCCTCTATAGAGTTTAGGTAGTTGAAAATGTTACCTTGGGAGGCATTTTTAAATATTTTATTTGTTCTTAATTGCACATAAAAACAATTTTTATCATACTTTTAAAAAAATTTTGAGTTCCAATTCTCTCCCCTTCCTTGAAACAGTAAGCTATTTGATATAGGTTATACATGTGCAATCAGGCAAAACATATTATTTTGGCATAAAAGGAAAAAAACATTCAATTTTCGAAAAAGAAGAAATGTATGGGGCAGTTAGGTGGCACAGTGGATAGAAAACCAGCCCTGGATTCAGGAGGACCTGAGGTCAAATCTGGCTTCAGACACTTAACACTTACTAGCTGTGTGACCCTGGGCAAGTCACTTAACCCCAATTGCCTCACCCCCCCAAAAAGAAGAAGAAATGTATACCATCAATAACCATATGAAAGAATACACTAAATAATAAGACGATGATATATGAAAAATAAAACTACTCTGAAATTTCACCTCATGTTAATCATACTGGAAACAGTGACAAAAAGTTTTAGCAAAGAATATTGTAGGAAGACAGAGACATGAAGGCATTATTAATAGAGCCTCAAATCAGCCCAATCACCATGGAAAACAATTTAGAATTAAGTATGTCATTAAACAGTTTCATACCATACCCTTTGGGAAGAAAAGCAATAACTTTCTAGTCCTCTCCCCAAATCATACCCTTTGACCCTGTAATAGCAATACTGGGTACACAACCTTGTTATAAGGAAAGGCTCTGTTAGGGGGTGAGAAGCAGGCAAGAAGGGGGTTGGGGGTCACCAAGCACTTACAGCAGCAATGTTGGGGTCAAAGGGGGAAATCAATTTCTAAAAAATTCTAAATAATAAACATTCAGGAAATCTGAGTTCTGATCTCAGATGACATAAACTAGTTGTGTGAACCTGAGAAATCCTGTCAATCCCAGAGTCTCCTCTGCTGTTACCAGATGAATTTTTGCGGTGCCAATGAACTCGTGCCTATGGGTGAGGAAAATGAAGGATGTTTCTCTCTACTTAAAGGAGAAAATGATTAGGATCAAGCCATTCTAGCAAGAATACCTGTATGGGGCAGCTAGGTGGTGCAGTGGATAGAGTACCAGCCCTGGAATCAGGAGTACCCGAGTTCAAATCCAGCCTCAGACACTTAACACTTACTAGCTGTGTGACCCTGGGCAAGTCACTTAAACCTTACTGCCCCCCCCCTCAAAAAAAAGACTTACATGTTGGTCGAGTCCCACACTAATCAGTCAACTTTGCACTTGGGCCATGCTACTAGTTATCCCTCAAAACAAACCTTAATCTAGAATCACTCAAGTCAGAGACAATAACAATGACTCCCTTAGCATTGTTACCTCTCAGCTGGGGGTCCATAATCTAGTCCAAAAAAGTCCCTACCAATGGTCTGCCATATTACTTCCCTTCTCTACAAAGAAAGGCAAAAGGCAGTTCCTGCCCCCTCAAAGGAGCTCACAGTCTAATGGGGAAGACAACAAGCAAATAACTGTACAAGCAAGATGCGGACAGATGCACCCTCCAGGCACATGCCCTCCCTCCAAAAGAGGATGCCCATGTATCCTCTGAATTTGAATTTCACCAACAACACTCAGCTGCGCAAGTCTCAAGCTTCCTGAGAAAATGGAGATAACAATGCCTTTGGTATAAGATCACAGATCAAGAGCTAGAAGGGAGGCCACTAGGTGGCGCAGTGGATAAAGCACCAGCCCTGGATTCAGGAGGACCTGAGTTCAAATCCGGCCTCAGACACTTGACACTTACTAGCTGTGTGACCCTGGGCAAGTCACTTAACCCCTGTTGCCCCGCCCCCCCAAAAAAAGCTGGAAGGAACTTTAGACAACATTAAGTCCAACCCCCCACTCCCATCCTGGACCTCGCGCGCGCGCACACACACACACACACACACACACACACACACACACACATTTTACAGCTGTGGAAGCTGAGGCATGGGGGGATTAAGTGACTTGCCAGGGTCTCCTTGCCAGGAAGTTTCTGAGGTAGAAATCGAACCCAGGCCTTCCTGACCTCAAGTCTAGCCCCAAACCAACTTCACCAAGCTGCCTCTCCTAGTCCTGACCTCAGGGGTCACTGTGATGATCAAAGGAGATAAATGTATTTTGCACATCTTGAAGCACTGTAAGAATAAAAGCTCTCCAGGGCAGCTAGGTGGTGCAGTGGATAAAGCACTGGCCCTGGATTCAAGAGGACCTGAGTTCAAATCCAGCCTCAGAGACTTGACACTAGCTGTGTGACCCTGGGCAAGTCACTTAACCCTCACTGCCCTGCAAAAAAAAAAAAAAGAAGAAGAAGAAATGCTGAACATTCACTTATTAATATGATTATACTCTTAGCTCTCCTCACCCCCCTTTCACCTGTCTGATCCTTCTTCATCCCTGTTCCTTCCCTAGTTCATCTTCCTCTTCCCATGTGGTCCATGCGTGACCTAAAGGCTCTGTCCTCAAGTATGTCTATCTCTCTCCCCTCTTCCCTTCTCCTACGTCCCCTCTCCCAGAGCTTCAATTATCACCTGTAGGCCAATAAACCCTAAGTCTCTGAATCTAGTCCCCGTATCTCCCCTGGCTTCTCATTTCCAAAGTCTAGCACCCTATAGAACATCTCCATCTAGACCGCAAAGGCAACACATCTAAAACCCAACTATCTGCATAATAAAACAAAAACAAGACTAGCCACCACCAGCCAACCTCCCAGCTTCCTGAGTGAGACTGACTTGGCTGTCATTCTCCCAGAATCACTCATCCTCCAGACTCCCCTCATCCCCTATGTCTAATCAGCTACCAACTACTGTCAACCCCACCTATGTACCTTTTAAGTCTGGATGTGAAAGGAGGAGATAAAAGAGTAGGAGGAAGAAAATGGGGTAAAAGGGAAGAAGAAATGCTTCAGAAGCTGCAGATGATCTCTGGTTCTCCCCCAAATTTCAAATGAATGAAATTGGTCAGACAGGCTTAAAAACAAAAACAAACAAACAAAAAAAAAACCTTGGAGACAAGAAGCAAAAATCACCCAGCTTCCCGGGAAGAAGGTCAAATGAAATGCTGTGTTCAGAAGTAAACTGGCCCAGGCTGGGCAATGTACCTAAGTCATGTTTCACACGGCCCTTGGCAGGAGAAAAGAGAAAGGAAAGAACAGTGAACCAGCTGGAGCCTGGGGTGACCTTTCCACAGGGGCGACATCTGTTCTCAAAGCAAAGAAAGAACAGAGACCAGCCCTGGTTGGTTATCATATCCATCAACAGGCGCCTAATGGATCCAGCTTTGAACCCGCAGCCTCAAGGGAACCGACCCAGCGTTCATTAACCCGTCCTTCGACCCTGATTCTTCAATAGGTACACACAGAACCCACAATCGACGTCACTTTTAAACCATTTAAACTGTCTTAAAATGACACAGAGACACCCCTTCACCATATATTTGGGAATGCCAGTCCTGTAGCTGAGCCCAGATCTCTAACTCAAAGGGAGAGAGGGAAGGAAGAAGGGAGGGAAGGAAGGAAGAAAGGGAGGGAGGAAACATATCAAAACATCACCTTGCAAGGGTGTCAACATCAACTCTGGAATAGGCTGTACTTAAAACCATGATGATGGTAAATGCCTGACCAGCATACCTCAATGGGAAAGTCATCCCTTTACAGGGCAATTAACACAACCTGAAATTGACAACCTGGGAAATTGGCTGTTCAGTCGCCATAGGCTGTCTGCATCCCAAGGTCCGGACCGCGAGCTCAGCCTCTCTTCTCTCTACTCATCACCCCCAAGGAGAACACAAACTTCGCTCCTTAAATCTCTGTGGATGCAGGGGCACCCCATATATGAATGCAGTTGCCTTGGGGGTAATGGGGTGATGGGACAATATAGCTACCTGTTCTCAGCTTATCCACCTGCATTCCTCTGCTCTCCTTTTAACCCAGCTAATCACCCTGTTCACCTCCCCAATGGGCACCTACCTTAGAATTAGTTTCCATGTGGTACTTGGCACAGTTCTGGAGCTGAGTCACCCAACACTGCTTTTCTTTAGCATCAGCAGCTGAAGGAGAGACAGGGAAAAGACACAGGTTGGCAAGGACCACACCCCTAGGGCCCCTGAGGGATGGTGAGGAGCAGGGATACCATGAGAGACAGGAACAAAGACCCAAATGTCTGGGGTCAATACCCCCAAGCCCCTCAGGCTGAGAACTCAGACAATTCCCAAACAAAACATCAAAAATGTAGCCTGAGATATCTCACGTGGGGGGGGGGAGAGAGAATTGACCTTTTTCTCTTCCTTCCAAGAGTCATTTTTGCTCCTTTAAAAATGCAAGAGAGAAGAAGAAAGAGCACTTATTTTAAAATGTTCCTTTACCACATGTGGCTAATAGAGGTTTTACAGCAAAGCTTTACCGGGCCTTTTGTTATCTAACACACACCATACAGTGGGGGTTATTAACATTTCAAAATAAGCTTAGGGGTGAATTACCATTTTAATATGTATTGTCTGGGGTTTTTATTAATATGGGAAAGGATAACGTAGAGGAGAAAACCTTGAAGGCCCTGAAATAATTGCAAAAGGCCAGTAAAAGTTCAAAGTGACTGCAAGTTTGTTGGCAGGGCGGTGGGGGAGTGTTACCCACTGAGGGGTTCTCCTGCACCCCCTAAATCAATGGACTCAAACATCTGGTACCTAAAGTGTGCACAATACAGATCATGTAAGGAGATACTAGGACAGACCAACAGCTAGTAGAGACAGTCCAAATAAGTAAGAGCCGGCTTACTTATTTGTTATTCCAAATATGTGTGTAAACACTATTGTTGTTATTATTAAATAAGACTTTCTTCACAGGACCTAAGATTTAGAGGCAGAAGGGAGGCCAGAGGTCACAGGGCCTTTGGAGGAGATTCCCCCATAGAGTTAGTGCTGGAAGGGACCTCAGAGGCCACCTGCTCCAGCCATCTTACAAATGAGAAAACTGAGGCTGCCTCTGTGACTTGCCCAAGGTCACGCAGCTAATAAGCAGAACAACTGAGATCTAACCCCAGGACCTCGTGACCCTCAAAGTGGGGCCTTCAAATAAAGGAACATTCAAAGGAGCCAACACATAGGATGTGTTTCTGTAGACCTTAAAGCGTCATATGAACTATCATGAACTATCACGACTGGCATTATAAATACCCAGAGTCTGGGAATTCTTATACCGTTCTCCCGTTTTATGCTCAAAGGCGGTCAGACTACCAAATCGTTAGAAATTCCCAAATGATCATCTGGAAGCTGTGCCCTACAGACCAACCGTGGAGGGTCTACGACAGGAGGATGCCGGCCCTGGGCTCGTGGCTGATACCATTCACGCCCAAGGCAGGCACCGTACCCAGGGAAGGCGGGAGCAAGCACGGTCGCAGAGGCGGGGGCAGCTTGGGCTCGGCAGCCTCCGGGGTCCCTTTACATCCACCCCCTGCTTCTGCAAATCCCCAAAGTGGCAGGAGCTGACTGTATGGAAGGGGAAATGTGGAGGCTACACGTGCATCTCTCTACCAAGGATCCAAATGGGAAGCCTGTGCCCAGGAGGGGAAAACCCTGCTCCCCTTTGCTGCTCAAAAAACCCATTTTCCTTCAAATTCCACTCAAAGGCACGAGGCCTTTTCCTGAGTGTCCTTCCCAGCTCCCAACATCTCCCCACCAAAAGTGTCTTGGATCTATTGCTCCCGTTTCCTGCATTCCTGTCTATGTAGACGGGGTGTCTCCTGGTAGAGCAGGGGCCATTTCCTTTTTTGTCTCTGTATGTCTAGCTTGGTGGTGAAGGGGAGACCCAAGTTCAAATTCAGGCTCAGACACTTATTTGCTGTGTGACCCTGAGCAAGTCACTAACCCTGTTGGCCTCAGTTTCTGTAAAATGAGTGGAAGAAGGAAATGGCCAACCCCTCCAGGACCTCTGCCAAGAAACCCCTAGAAGGGGTCACGCAGACGCAGACACGACTGAAACAAACAAACAGCAACAAATCCCCGGCCTAGGGCTGGAGCTGAGCAAATGCTTGGGGAGGGATGGCTTCCAGTCTTGCTCTCCCACCTATGGGTGATCCCCAAGACACATTTCAGAACGGGATCTGATCCCTCACACGTGGGGCCACAAAGGCCGGCCTGAGTCCACGTGGCTGGGCACTTGCTACACTTAAGTTGAATTCATCTCCGTGACTACTTCATGTAGCTAACGCAATGTTAATAAGTTAATAATGAGGCTTTAATAATCAGCTGTCTGCTAATAAATAACTAGCCTGTGCCTGCTCTCTTGCCAGACCGATTGGGGGTTTTCTCACGTGCGGCTTTGTCATTTTAGTTTTATAAACCACAGGCAGGACTAAGTGCCGGCAAGTTTTTCCACCTATTGTTTCTGCTCTGACAATTTATTTGGCAATAAACTACCCGGCACGGCCCGAGACCATATAAATCTCGACCGCCGGAGGGGATGCTGTACAAATCCCAAGGAAATGTATTCATCTCGCCAGCTCTGCCTCCAAACAGAAGCTTCACCCCCGCTTCCGTGACTGGACCCATTTTTATTTTATAGGTTTTTGATGGCTTTATGTGAGCGACTCCCAGAAATATGACTTTAAAGCAGATCATAAAAGGCATTAACTACTTTGTGGCAGACAGAGCAATACAGCAGAAAGAGCCCAGGACCAGGAGTCAAGAGACGGGACCAAACCCTGGAGCTGCTGGTCACTGCACAAGCGACCTCTCTCAGCCTCAGTTTCCTCATCTGTAAAAGGAGGGATGTGGACTTAATAGCCGGCTCTACATCGATGACCCCTGGAAGACTCCCCGGGGTCACCTGCTGACTAGCACCACAGCAGTGAGAGGGTGGGAGCTGCACTCAACAGACAAGGCGTCTGTACCCAGGTGGGGTCCCAAGAAACAGCTTGTAGGCAGGCTCAAAAAGAGAGAGGGAGAAGATGAGAAGACGTGAGCTGGCCAGGATGGGCGGCCCCTCGCCCACAGACCGCACCGACAACTTCTGACGACTCTCCCCCTGGGAAGGGGGAGTGGGGGCTGTTTTCCATTTTGTCCTCGGATGCCCATCTCCTAGTCACTCACTTAACAAAAGTTTGTCAAACCAAATGAAGAAGGGCGGGCAAAACGACCTCGAAATCTTGTTAGCAGAGCTTGGTGGAGGTCCGGCCTAGCACAATCACAGAGAAATGGGATGCAATGCCTCCCCTCCCCCGGGGAGGAATCTCTCTGGGGATGCTCTACAACAGGGGTCCTACACCCCTTTTTGGCATCTGGACTCCGGTGACAGTCTGCTAAGCTCGCAGACGCTGCTAGTTGTGTGACCCTGGGCAAGTCACTTTTTGCCTCAGTTTCCTCCATTGCAAAATGGGGATAGTAACAGCACCCACCTCCCAAGGTTGTAAAGAGGGCTCAGCCCAGTGGCAAGCACAGGGAGGCGATGCAGAGATACTCATTCCCTCCCTTCTCGGGATAGTTCAGTGAAATGATAAATTTCAGCTACAAGATGGTGAAAATAAAAGCCTAATTCCTCGGCCCCCAAATTCAAATTCACAAACCCAGGGAAGTCTATCCACAGGACCCCCAGGGTCCCACTGCCTCCAGGCTGGGCAACCTCACTGGAATGGGCTGCGAGAAATGAGGACCCTTCAGAGTCAGAGGGGCCAACAATAAATCACAGGGGAAGGGTGGCTCTCAGACCACTTTTTGGGGAGTAGATCATTCTCTTCTTCATTTTAATTATTCCCACCCCCATTATCAGGCATTCCCTTTTTCTCCCTCATGCCTCCCTATCCCCACTGGAGAAAAACAAAACCCTTGTAACAAATGTACGCGGTTAAATAAAACCAAGTCCCACCATGCCAGTGTCTATAGAAGTACGACCCTGCCTGCGCCCCTCTCTAGCTCAGGCGGGTGGCACACCTCATCATGGGCCCGCTGGAGTCATGGCTCATCACTGCCCGCATCAGATTTCTTGAGTCTTTCCAAGTGGCTCATTTTTACAGTGTTGCTATTAGAGATGCAGAAGGACCTTTCCTCCCTCAGGGGTCTGAACACCCATCTGCATCCTTCTTATCTCTTCACCTTTCTAACTCTGGTGGGGAAAAGCAGGGGGGTGGCTATAAGAGCCAAGCGGAGCAGTGAGCCTGGGGGCATCCGGATGGAGGCTCCAATGCCCACGCAGGAAGTCCCAGCCAGACAGATGATCGTACCTCTCAATTTGTACACCTCTCCATTAGCAGAGTACACTACCAACATGTGGGGGGCTTCGTCACTCAGGGACACTATGGCTCCGGCTAAAGACAGGGCACCTCGAGGCTTCTGGCTCTTACTCTGTTCATTCACAAAATACTGCAGAATCCCGGACTCGAAATCCAGCATGAAGTACCTGGTGAAAGAGACCACAAGGGTGTTATTGTCTTCTCTTAAAAGGGGTGCTGCTGCCCCCCCCCCACCCCAGCAACACGATGATTAACTCAAAATCGCAACTCCACAATTCATCAAGTGAGAAGCCAAGCCTCGCCCCGATGGTTCGGCCGAGTCAGCTTGTACAGGAAGTGGGCGCAAACTTCAAGCTGAAAACAGTCTGCAACCATATTTCCCTAAGGACAGGGGGCCTTTCCTAGCATCACTGTTGTTATCTACTGTTGGTGCCCAAATACAAAAGCAGCAAAGACTTGTGCTGAACCTAGAGTGAGCTATGAAGAATGCTTGTTAGTGTCAACCTGGGGTGCTGAAAAGCCAGGTAATGGCTTCATTCACTCACTCACTCATTCATTCATTCATTCTCTCTCTCTCTCTCTCTCTCTCTCTCACACACACACACACACACACACACACACACACACACACACACACACACACACACACACCAACAAGCAGAGCGCTGGACTTGAGGCTGGTAATGGCCAGGCTGTAGATGAGGGAGTAGGGCTAGCTGCCCTCCAAGGTCCCTTAGTGCTCTAAACCTGTGACCCCTACATCTCTCTGCTGTCTCCCCAAGAGTATAAATGAGAACACACTGCCCACTACTCATCCAGGCTGTGCTCTGCAGGAGGCAGATTTAAATACCAACCGTCTTCACCCCTTTTCCTTTGAAAGACAGAATCAAAAGGCATGACAGAAGTGGTGGCGGTGACAGCATTAAGTTCTGTTGCATCCTGATACTTTCAGCCAATCTTGGTCAATAGGTACTAAACCCTCTGGTGACTGACCATTCACTACAGATACATAATCATATAAAATACAAAATGGCCCCAGTCCTGAATGGGACCCTCCTTTGCTTCTGCAGTGACTACCATAGAATCAAAGGAATAGGGGCAGCTAGGTGGAGCAGTGGATAGAGCACCGGCCCTGAATTCAGGAGGACCTGAGTTCAAATCTGGCCTCAGACACTTGACACTTACTAGCTGGGTGACCCTGGGCAAGTCACTTAACCCCAATTGCCTCACCAAAAATAAATAGATAGATAGATAGATAAGTAAATAAATGAAAGAAAGAATCAAAGGAATAGGGCTAGCTGGCTCTAAAAGTAGTTTGGTTTTAGAGGGTATACAAAAGGTAAATCTTTATCCAAAGGTCACCAAGTGGGTGCATCACTGAGCAGGTCACCAAGCTTGAGTCACTGATAGAAAACTCCACTCTAACCTCCAGACCAAGGCAGAAGATATCACAAGTGTCAGTGACTTTGATGCAAACGTCAACACAAGAAAAGAGAGTGAGCAAGATCTAGAGTGGAAAATATGGTCCGAGATTGGGGGGGGGAAAGACGCTAAAGATATATGAATTACTCCAAGCCTCACACTTGCATTTAAATCATCAACACTTTGTTCAAGAAGCGCTGAAGATGCCACTGAGCATCCCAGAAAAGGGAGTAGGCTGAACAGAGGAAACAACGGGGTCACAACAAAAACCCGTTTCAGAAGCAGGGGTGGCTGATCATCAAAGGAAGAAGGTGAACAGTGACACTGAGCAGTGACAGTGGCTGCAGCAGCACACCCTCCTGAAAATGGATAAAAGACACTGACTTTGACAAGCGCCTCACAACCGACAGGAAAGTTCACATGCTACAAAAGGCCCGAAGAGCCCGCCTTGAGCCGTCAACACCAAGGGCCACACCAGCGCAAATGTATTTGTCAAACACTGCCAGGGAGCTTCCGACCAGTATCACAAAATAGCCAAAAGGTGCAGGGGGGAAATGGGTCTGCAGAAAGGTGGGCATGGAGTCTAGAACCTAAGCCAGAACCCAAAAGCATTCGGGTAGCACTGAGTGCTCATCGGGCCAATCCAGTCTCATTATTCACAAAAGTGATGTAACTGCCATAGGAGGAAATGCAAACAGTATTTAAGATGAAGTCAGTGAGAATGGCTGGACCTGACCAAGTACTGTCCGTACTAGAGGTGGCTTAAAAGATGCCTACAAATGGAGAACCTTCCAAAGGAGCAGAAGATAGGAGAGGTGGAAGCACTTTGATGTCTCTGTGATTTCAGCATGGGGGTAATCCATCCGTGCCTGCTGACCCTGTGAAATCTTTGTCCACAACATCCCCTCAATCCTTCAGGGAATCCCTTCAACGTGGTGGGGCTCAAATTCTCTTAACATAAATTACACAAATGATCTACATGCATCTTTCCATGGTGTCCCCAATGAAAAAATGAGACAGATACTACAGATAGAAGATGACCAGAGCCTGGCAACCCAATAGGGGAGGAGGGGCCACGTCACACTCAACAATCCCGAGGTGCTCTTTATGCCAAGGGTCCAACTCCTAGGAACACCTATTCTCTCGGGGTCGTAGCATGGCTACAAGTCGGGGAGGGTCACCCAAGAAGAAAGTGGCCCGGCCACACGGGCGGGGGAGAACAGACAGATGGCCGAGCGCTGAGCACAGAGCAGTAAGAGTCTTACACAAAGGTCTCTGGCCAACACACTGGGGAGATCACCAAACCAGCCAGATGTGGTGGTGGTGGTCCATATGTTCTCAAAGAGGACCGATGACATCATGGGATGACGTCTTGTGAAATGGATTTAAATGAGGCCAAGCCACACAAAGTCCTCAGCCTCCCTCTCTCTTCCAAGTCACTGGAGTCCAGTGGCAGAACAAGAGTCAGGACGACTGGGGATGGCCCGAGATGCAGGGAATGACGACCTCAGCATCTCAGATGTCTGTCTGAGCCCTGAGCGCTCCACAGAACCTGCTTCAGCCAAATTCATGGCCAGTGGAATAAACTGCTCTCATCTGCTCATTCCTCCAGGGGGCGCCTTCACATGCTTGGGGCAGAGACACCCCCCCCCCCAGCTCACCAGCAGGTTGGTGGCCCATTGGTTACCCTCAACCTGGCGTGGCCTGTCTGCTGAGAAGGTTTACCGGGTTGTGCACTGCACATGCTACAGCTTCGTGGAACCACAGGTGAGAGTGGCGTGTCAGGTGGACACCAAAGGTGGATGAGCGGCCCTCACACCAGAGGAGCCAGTCCTCCCTGAACACCCAGATAGCATGTGCATATATAGGTATGTAGAACACACATATGTACATATACACACTTATTTATGCAGATGCACATATATATAATACCTACATAATTTCTATATAAAGGAACCTAGAAAAGATCTGGGATATTATCAGCATCAAGAATGCTTGCCAGCAACATAGACTTGTCTATAACTTAGTAGTTAAATACTAGGAAATTACCCCAAGTCACTAAGGCAAGAAGTGTCAGAGGCAGATTCTGAACTCAAAGGTTCCTGATTCAAAGCCCACTCTACTCACTATGCTACAAAGTCTCCAGGGGCCACTAGGTGGCACAACTGGAGTTGTGAGGACCTGAGTTCAGATCTCACCCCAAACACTTATGGAATGGCCAAATAATCTAATCTAACAATGCATATAAATAATTTATCTGGGGTTCTTAACCTGGGGGTGGGCCTGTCTTAGATTTCAGGGGGTGAAAAAGATAAGATGCCTTTACTTTCACTAATCTCTACCTGGAATTTGGTATATCCTTAGATAACGAACCTAGGTAACAAACCTCAGTGGCATTATTAGTAATAACTCTGACACCAACAGAAATCCTCAATGTTTTCCTATCACATCACGGTTGTTGCGGATATCTCAAAATAGGGTTTGTGCTCATCACTATTTCAAAATCACACAATCGCAGCCTTCCCAGGTACTGACGGGTATCAGTATCATTGGTTTCCTTGGTCACCATGCGTATTTTATTTTCTACACTTGAAAGCATTATTCTGAGAAAGGGTCCACAGACTTCTCCGGAGTGCCAACAGGGTCAGGGGCACAAGACTAAAATACGCTCAGGTTTATTCTCAAGCAGGGATGAGATGAAGGGCAGTGAGTCCATTATTCTTGGCCTGACAAACAGTCCAACTGATTAAGTGCCGGCTACTGCTTGATCTCCTAAGTGAGGGCTTCCACCCTGACCTGTACTTAATGTCAGAGTGATCACAGTTTTGCTGGCCTGCTTTCTACCAGCGGGAAAAGAGAAAACAACCTCAAAAATCCTGCCCGTGACTGACTGAGTGGAATCAACTGCTCTTTGGGCAGGTCCCTGGAAGGTGTTTCCTAATAAGAAAGGAGAGGCAAGCAAGTCAATTCACCAACCGCGGAAGGGCCCAGGAGCTAGGAGCTGGGAGCAGAACCCATTCGTTCCGGTGCTCATTAGACTGCACCAGGCCGACCCCTCTCGGCTGCCAGACCCAAAGGCCCCGAAGGTTCATCCAAACCTCAGCAACCTCTTGGCCTCCTCTTTGGAGGCCCCAGTCCAGAGCTGAAAATGAGCTGCAAGCGCCATGCTCAGCCCCGGTGCTCCCGGCTCAGATGAGACAATTAGAGGCACAGACACCGACCCTGCTCACAACATCCATTATTCAATGGCCACCTCGGAGGCATGAATTTAACACTGTTTTTTGTTTTTTTTTTTTCAGTAAGAATCAGGGAACAGCCAAATGCAATGGAAGGTATCTAGAATATGGGCACCCATAATGATTCCCCATTACCAACTGGCTTGTTCATTCTAACCTTGGGCCTTCTCACCATTCATAATAGGAAGGGCTTCAAGGTCCACCCTGGGCAGGTTTTTGGCAGGGGTGTGGGGGCCAGGAAGGCACAGGAATCAATCAATAAGCACTTATTAAATATCTACCACATTCCATGCACTGGGGCATACAACCCCCACCCCTACAAAAAAAAGAAAAAGAAGTCCCTGACCTCAAGAAAATGACAATATCTTTGCTTATGTGTCAAGTTTATCTTTGGACAACATGGAGATAATGACTAAACACTAAAGCGTTTGTGTTTTTTCTACTTAATCTTAAAAACAATCTATTTTGGGGCAGCTAGGTGGCGCAGTGGATAGAGCACCGGCCCTGGAGTCAGGAGGACCTGAGTTCAAATCCGGCCTCAGACACTTAACACTTACTAGCTGTGTGACTCTGGGCAAGTCACTTAACCCCAATTGCCTCACTAAAAAAAAAAACAAAAACAAAAAAAACCCAATCTATTTTAAAATCCAAATTCATCCTGTGTGCACAGGTGTCCCAAAAGTCTCAGTACAGGTTTAAACTTTTTTTGAAGACCTCCTGGGCTGAACGTGAGACCTGGACTCGCTAAGATCCAGGTTCAAATCCTGCCTCCAACACTCAGTTGCTACATGAGGGCCTTCCCCTCTCTGAGGGCCAGCGTGGTCCCTCTAGGATCACCTCCAATCCATCCTGTCTCTATCTCATTCCCACTTTGTTGTTTAGATATGTCTGGTCTCCCCCAACATGTTGTGAGTTCCGGGAAGGCGGGTACAGTCCTCTAGTGAAGCACCCGTAGGAGCCTAATCAATGCGTGTTGGCTTGACTTGGTTCATTAAATGCCTGAGTCACTGACCAGGCAGGGGTCAGTTCTTTCCCTTTCCTCCCCTGACATACCAGAAGGGATCTTTCAAGATGCCTCCTGAAAGCAGACCCTGCCCAAGTGGGAGATGCTGGGAGCCATACGCAAGGCCACTCACTGAGACTTAAGACAGAGCCTTGGGAATGAAGGGCAGCTAGGTGGTGAGCTTCCCAGTGTCTGGCCTCAAACACTTACTGGCTGTGTGACCCTGGGCAAGACACTTGACCCTCTTTGCTTCAGTTTCCTCATCTGTCAAATGAGCTGGAGAAGGAAATGGCCAACCCCTCCAGGATCTCTGCCAAGAAAACCCCAAATGGGGTCAGAAGAGTCGGACACAACTGAACAACGACAACAAACTGGGGCCAATAGTCCTTGACTGACTGCCCGACCTCCTCGAATCCATCATCTCTGTCCCCTTCTCCCCACTCACACTCATCAAGGTTCAACACCCCTTGCCTATGCAGTGGCCTCCTAATTGGTCTCCCTACCTCAAGTCCCCCATTCGGCCCATCATCCCCCTCCCACACACAGACAGAACTGCCCAGGCCACGCCCCTCTGCTCAAGAAGCTCTGGTCCCTTCCTCTCAGATGAGTGTCATGGGAATCAAAGCTCTGATCACTCTTCCTGGCCTTCAAGGCCCAATTTGGGGCCACCTCCTCCAAGAAGCCTACCCTGATCTACCCTGATGAGAGCACTCTCTCCCTGTGCATTGGTCCTCTCTGTATTTTGCTTTGCTATTTATTCTCTAGACTCCTGCAGATTCAAACCCTTCCGCCTTCTCCTCCGGTGGGACGTTAGTCCTTGTCTGCTCTGCTCCAGCCTGTCTAGGCTAGTGGCCAGGCTAGCCTGACAGGCATTTATGAAGCACATTAAGGCAAGGCTCATTTGACTGGAGCTGCTGCATGAAGAGGATTGAAATCATAAATCCCATTTAAAAAATGCAAGGTACAGGCAACCTTGGGGATTTGAACACAGAACAAGCCCTACCTTCAGGAAGCTTACACCCCACAAGGCCCTTGGTTCATGTGGATATGTAAAATACCCCCTGCCCCCAGCCTCTTACTATAAATCTCTTTAGAGTCAGATGCCTTTGCCTTCCAGCTCCCATCATCCTCCAGCCTCCCTGACCATCACAGGAAGGTCATCGGCTTTGGGTTGCCCTCCTCAGGCCCGGAGGATCTGCTCCCACAAGCCCACTGAGGAAGGGGCCCTTGCCCACTGCAGGAGCAGAGATGTCCTCATCACACCTGGGGTTTTTCCGTCTGTAGAGTGCCCCTCCCCTGCATTTCGTGACTGCCAATGTGCTCACCTGGCAGGCGCCTGCCACGCTTTGCTGGCATCATGCAAATTGATTCCGGAGGATGCACAGTCTCCTAATGCCTCTCCTCCCACACACAGACCTTCCAAAATTACTCCCCAATCACTGCTTGGAGACGAGTTAAAGAGGAAAGGAAAAATCCCGGACAAAGAAGAATGGGGGGGGCGGGGCGGGGGAGAGGAGTTACAGATACAAATAAATATAGGAATCTGATACTTCATTTTTATTTAATTTGTTAAAACATTTCCCAATTACATTTTCATCCAGTTCAGGCCTCCCTCGAGTATCATGCAGAGGCCTCTGATCACAAGAATCAAAGCAGCATCAAATCGTCCAAACTGTGGCGCCGGAGAAGACTTTTGAGAGTCCCTTGGATGGCAGGGAGACCGCATCAGTCGATACTTAAAGAAACCAATTCAGGCTGTTCCCGAGAAAGTAAAACACGAAGCTGAAGCTTCCATACTTTGACCGCATAGGAGAAGACGGGACTCACTGGAAAAGCCCCTGATGAAGGCAAAAGGAAAAGGGGCCGGCAGAGGAGGAGAGGGATTGAGAGCATCATGGAAATGTGGGCATAACCTTGGACAGACTTGGGGCGATAGCAGAGGACAGAAGGGGCCAAAGGGCAGTGGTCCAGGGGCTCATGAAGAGTCAGCTACAGCTGAATGACTGAACAAAAGAACAAGACAGGCTATGACGATGGAGTATTACGTATGATAGAAGCCTGACAACGGAAGGTGAAGTGCTTTCTGCACAACCACACTTCTGGTAGCAGATCCAGGACCCATCCAACCATCCCTCCATTGGACCGGACTCCAAAGCCCTGGGTTTGAGGAGTAGCTCTCCCGCCTACTCCCAGGTGTCTGACAGAGTCTCGTCCCCTCTCTCAGCCCAAGATTCCTCACCTGTAGCAGCAGGGGGCTGGACCTCAAAGACTATCGCCAGCTGTATATGCTATGATCCAAAGGGAAAAGAGGGATCGGTCAGACCGGAGGAGAATCAGTGACGACGATAATGACAAGTCGCTTAAATTGTGTGGCTGTTACAGAAGCCAAGGGAGGAGAGGGGGGTCCGTAGGGGGACTGAGAAGAGGCCACTGAGACTTGCCCTGGGCCCCCGAGGCAGTCTGGTCTTTTTGTAACTGCATGGGATGACAAAGGAAACCAATCATATTGAAGCAGTTATCAAAATATTTAAAAATCTTTCTTGGATAAAGTGTTTTTAAATGCCTAAAATAAAATATATAGGGTTTCAAGGGAAATCACTTGTGATATGGTCATTAAAATATTAAAAAAAAAAAAAAAACAAGCTCACAGCCCCCAGGTTAAGAACACGGCCCAGAAAAAAAGAAAGGAGAAGAACATGCACACACCCCGTCACTCCAGGAATATAGACAAGAAGGTCACCCAAAGAGCAATGATGGGCAACTGTGGAACCAGAAAACAGAAACTCAGAGCTGGAAATGACTACCTGGGTGACCTTGGGCAAGTCCCTTGCCTCCTGAGACTGGCTTTTCCCTTGTGTAGGAGGAGGGCTCGGGCACATCTATGAGCCTTTCAGCTCCTTTTTCTCTCGAAGAAAGATGGAGATGGCCAGGGGAACAACGGTGCCTCCCTGGGGAGATACTGATACAACTACATCACTTGTTTTTACATAACCAATTCTATTCTTTGTTAAAGGGGAGGGTGGTTTCAAGTGAGACTAGGAGACTGATTTCCAGAAATAACTCAAATGAGAAAATAAAGCTTATCTTTAAAGTTTTACTTGTGTGTTGAAGGCCTTGGTGGTGACTAAGGGGTCTCACAGACCCCTGCTTCACTTTGGCTCGGTCTGGTTCAGTGAATGGCCACTTATTCAGCAACACCAGCCCAGTCTATGTCTTATCACAGCTTTACTGTTTTATAAGGAGTTTAGAACAAAGATTAATTATCCATTTTTAAAAGTAACGGAGCAGAGAGAGACATAGCCTGTCGGGTGATCACAGCATCGGCTTCCATGCTGCGGGATACAGAGAAATACCCGGGCTGCTGGCACTGACCAGTGGAGCCGGCTGAAGTCAATGATGTGCCTCCGGCCTCGGCTTCTTTTTCAAATCTACTGAGACAGCAGCCCCTGTAAGTGAAGCCCAACATTTCACACCATCTGGGGGGAAGAAAGCTCCATTCAAATCAGCTACTGAGGTTTGGTTTCAGTAACCGGATGATATGATATGGAAAGCAGAGGAAGTCGGAACTCACTCAACATGGCCTAAATAAATCATGGATTTGTAGAATGTGGAGAAACCTGGGGAGACTTTGATGAACTGAGGCAGAGGGAAGGAAGAGGACAGAAAAATATGCACCTAAAGACCACACTGGCCGTGCTTGGGAGAACCAAACGGCCACCTCGGGCCCTGGGTACCAGGGCTCAAACACCCAGGACAGAGCTGTTAGGTGCAGTCACTCTGCTAGGGGTTCCACTACATGGCCTCTGAGGGTGACCTGCCGGGCGGTCCCCACAATCCATGGCTGTTTGGGTGTAATGGAAGTGCTTAGACTCACAAATTACATTTCCAAATGTGCCCAGAAGCTGCTAAGTGATGGCAGACCGGTAAATTGGGTTCACGGGGTTCTCACTGCTGCTTAACTTAATTTCCTGCAATCTGAGTGGAGTTCTCTCAGAAGAAACGCCTCTCTTCGGTCCACTCCAATATGCCGCAGAATTATCATTGGACAGAGAATCTATTTCCTGCTTCTGCCTTGTCAGCCTAGTGATTGGTAGAAGGAAAGAGGGAGGCAGTGGGGGTCTGCCTCTCTTCCACACATACCAGCGCCGGTCCTGCCACTAAATTTTTATCAACAAAAATTTACAGTTGGGAGCGGCTAGGTGGCGCAGTGGATAAAGCACCGGCCCTGGATTCAGGAGTACCTGAGTTCAAATCCGGCCTCAAGCACTTGACACTTACCAGCTGTGTGACCCTAGGCAAGTCACTTAACCCCCATTGCCCTGCAAAAAAAAAAAAATTTACAGTCCCCGCTCCCCAAGATGACATCGACCCTCCCTGAAAATTCTGCATTTACTGATTCCCAGGACCTTCCTCTACTTGCTGAGAAAATCTCCCTCTGGTGGGCTTCTCTGGGCCTCGGGTCACGGGCTCTAAAATAGCATGCGAGACTCCTTGATTTTCAGGGGCCCCGCTGGATATTACAGTCTATCAGCGTTGATCTAAGGAGTCGGTGCGGGCATGAGAAAGTCGCTTTTCTGGTTCTCAATCAGCTCTCACCACAACATATCCAGCTGCTTCCTGCTGAGCCCTCATCAGCTGTGGAGGACAGGGGAGTTCTGGGGGAAAGATGTGAGGCCTGGCCTCTCACTGCCTCCATTTCTGTATCTGTAGAACTGGGGGGGGGGGCAGGAAAGTCCCCTGACTCTCCTCCTTTGGCCCGCCCCTCTGGATCCTCCTGCTCAAGGGCTCCAACCCTCTGGTGTTTCTGGGCTGGTTTCTTCATCTGCAGAATGGTGACCTAAAAGTGGAGGACTTCGAAGGCCAACACTTTTTTGGGGGGGTTTTTTTTGGCAAGGCAATTGGGGTGACTTGCCCAGGGTCACACAGCTAGTAAGTATCACGTGTCTGAGGCTGGATTTGAACTCAGGTCCTCCTGAATCCAGGGCCAGTGCTTTATCCTCTGTGCCACCTAGCTGCCGGGGGGCCAATGCATATTAATGAGGAGGGATCCACGCCCTCAGGGAGCTCACATTCTAATGTGGGCGGGAAGGCAACAAGACCCTCAGAGGGAAGGCATTGGTACTGAGGGGGAGCAGGAACAGCTGCTGAGGAAGGTGGGCTCTGAGCCCAGTGAGGAAGAGCGGCCAGAGAAACGACCCGCCATCTGCATCGGCCCAGTCAGGCCTTCAACAAGCACTGGTTAAAGGCCTACTACCACCAGGCAGTAATAGCGCCCTCTGGGTACTTGTTTGGATACAGCATCAATCCAGGGACCTCAAACACTTGCAGCCCAAAGGAGCCCTCAGAGGTGGATCAACTGAAGAGAACTAAGCAATAACTTGGTGCTATTGCTGCCTTTGTTGTTCTTGGCCTTCGATCTCCTTAGTGAGGAGACCACCTCTACCAATGCGCATCCATACCTGCCTGGAAACAAATCATTCATTACCTGAGGAAATGACTTGCCCAAGGCCACACAGCCACAAGCAGACGTGACCCGGGGTCTTCTTTTGCCTGCCAGTTCTATTTCTATCACTATGAGTATCCCCAAACAAATTAAGAGAATATATTTGAAAGGTCATGTGCCTGTCCACCACTGCACTATGAGAAAGGAGGGGCGGGTTGGTTTTAGAAAAACCTGGAAAGACCTGCAGGAAATAATGAAGAGTGAAATGAGCAGAAACTAGAGCACATTGTGTACAGTAACAGCAACACTGTTGGAAGAACAACTGTGAGTGACAAAGCTATTCTGAGCATTATAAATATTCAGATCAACTCCACGGGATCTATGAAGGAAGACGCCATCCGCCTCCTGAGACAGAACCGATCAACAGGAGCGTGCACGGAGTGTACGCGCCTGCATGTATACACACATACAAGTACAGAGGTACACGTGTGTGTCTGTGTGTGTCTGTGTGTGGTGTGTGTGGTGGCCTTCTCTAGTGAGGGGTGGAGATGGCTCAAAACTTAAAATGGAACCAAAAAATTAATTAAATTTTTGAAAATTTAAGGGAGGGGGGAGGGAGGGAGAAAGGAAGAAAGAGAGGAAGGGAAAGAAGGAAGGAAGGAAGGAAGGAAGGAAGGAAGGAAGGAAGGAAGGAAGGAAGGAAGGAAGGAAGGAAGGAAGGAAGGAAGGAAGGAAGGAAGGAAGGAAGGAAGGAAGGAAGGAAGGAGGGAGGGAGAGAGAGAAGAGAGGAAGGGAGGAGGGAAAGAAGAGAGGAAGGAAGGAAGGAAGGGAAAAGGAGGTACCAAACACTTACAGTCCCTGCTTAAATCAGAAGTGTCAAACACCGGGCCATGCAGCTCCCAAACCAGATTTAAATTCAATGGAGAGAGGGCAGCTAGGTGGAGCAGTAGATAAAGCACCGGCCCTGGATTCAGGAGGACCTGAGTTCAAATCTACCCTCAGACACTTGACACTTACTAGCTGTGTGACCCTGGGCAAATCACTTAACCCTCATTGCCCCACAAAAACAAAACAAAAAACACACACATAAATTCAATGGAGAAACATATAACAAAATGAATAAAAATACAAGAACACAAAACATAGATAATGCTAATGTGTCAGAATTCAAAGACAGGAAGAGAAAAGAAGATACCTGACCTGGGACTCAGAAAGACCCGGTTGGAGGCCATGACTCTGACCCATCCTGCCTCTTTATTGGAAGCCCAGGAATCTTACTTTCAAAAACGATCATGTATTTGCTTGTTTACGCTGGTGAAGAGGAGTTTCAGCAGGCCTCTCTGCACCAATGAAATCAACAGTCTACACCAAAAAAAAACCCATCTTATTAAGCCAATTATTGTATTAATGATGCTAATCTTGAAACCTGAACTTTGTAAGTTCATAAATTCCAAGCTAGAAGAGGCCTCGGGTCACCTAGTCTGTCTCCCTCCTCTTACAGGGGTTATCTTCCCGGTCACACCCGCTGGGATGCTCAAAGCCAAGGTCAAATCCCTTCCGGGGGCACTTCTCGGCCTCTCCATTCCCTTTAATTCAGCAATCTTTACTATCTTTACGGATCAGTTTGCTGTTGTCAGGCTTCCAGAACTCATTCAGCAGAAAGGCCGGTACCTAGCACCAAAATATTCTCAGAGAAGGCACTTTGAACTTGCCTAAAGGTGACCGGTGAAGGCTCAGCTGGTCTGAACAGCAGCTCCTCTGGGTGTCTGAGAGAACAGCCCTTTCTGGAGTACAGCCATGGGAATGCACGGACAGCGTCTGTGGGAGAAAGGTTTTCTACCAATGGTTGAAGAGAACGCTATAATTCCTGTAACTCACTCGTGGAGGCAAGAGCTTTTCTGGGATGTTTAGGGGGGAGGCTATAGTAGTAGGGGAGCAGCGTGTGGTGGTAGATCAGAACCAGGAAGTCTGGGGGTTCAAAGTCCCTCCCAAAGACACACGGGCCATGGGACCCTGGAAACTTAGCCTTTCAAGGTTCTGGGCAGATCTCTAAGACTCAGTCACAGAGAAGGCACAGACCTGCGTGGGAAGGAGTACCCTCACCTGGGAGTCCTCAGAACCACTGAAAGCACAAAAGCCTAGGCCCTACCCCTATTCTATCCCTATGCCAAACGTCATCCAACAGCCAAAGTTTCGGAGTTCCAATGCATGAGACAATAACTGTGAGCCTTTTGCAATTAAAGCGGTCTTGGCTTTTTCTTCCTCCTCCCAAAACCAGGTCCCCACCCACCCCAACATTCCACCGCCTGGAGAAACATGGGAAGAATTCTACAAACTGACACAGGGAGAGGAAGTGGGATGACCAAAGAATCATAGACCCAACCACCACCAACAGTGTAGACAGAGCCATGTGGAAATTTATTTTGATTTGGGGACCCGACCTTTGGGCTGAGATTAGAAAGCCTTAGACCCTCAGGGTCTCTTCTGTGTGGGAGAGGCTGGTGCCCCTCCCCCTCTGCTTCAGCTAAGCCAAAAAGCCCCGTGGGCTGTACAGGACCCAGGTCAGACAGCTGGGGGGGAAAAGCCCCCAGCTCCCTCCGCCCGGAGCGGAGGTATCTGAGAGATCCTGGGCTTGTCCAGACTGGGCTCTGGCATAGAGGCTAGAGCACCACCCCCCCACCACTAGCCGCAGCCCTGGCTGGAGGATTAGCTTGGTCTGTGGGGGCGCAGGAAGCCCCGAGATTTGAGTGGAGAGAAGAAAAGGTACATATAGACCTGGGAGTTAGACATCAAGGGTTTCCGACGGACAAGACGAGGCAGAGAAGAGGTCAAGCTGACAAGATTAGAAAGGTTGTAGTGCGGCAGACAAGAGACGGGGCTACAAGGAAGCAGGAGAAGACGAGAAGGACTAGGAGCAGGGAAAAGAGAGGCTGAAGGGCAGACTGACGGAGCAGACAGACAGACAGAAGGTCGGTGAGAGAGAAACACAGGGGTTCAGCGGTGGCAGTAAGGAGAGGAAAGTTAGAAGCAGGGGGATTTACAAAGTGAAAGGGGCTTAGAGTTAGAATAAAGTACATTAGTGCCCTAAGGCAAGCCACGGCTAAGGCCCTTATTGTATTCAAGAAGTTCCAAAGAGAACCAGTGGAAAGAGAAGCGCCACAACAGTCAGGTTGTACATTTTATTTCCCTGTATTCTTAATTTTAAACAGTATCTCATAAATAAACTCTGCTTAGATTATTTGGTTAAGAGGCTTCTTAATATTTTGTTTATCAATTTGAGAGTGGAGCAGTGTTGTGGAACTTTATAAACAGCCCATATTAAATTAAATGCAGTCAGATAGCCAGCTAGTCAAAAGTCCCCAGTTTAGTCCTCCATAGATCAGTCCCCCCAAAATCAGCCCCAGTAGTCATCAAAAATATTTCTACAGCCAGCATCTGGTCAACGGCAACAGTCAGGGTTTGTATTCAGTGAAAACACCTTCTGTAGTGAGTGCAACACTGAGAAATTGAAAAGACACTAACAGTCCTGGAGAAGAAAACAAAGCATGATGCTTGACAGAGAGGTGGGAGACCAAGGGGAAAGAATGTCACATACCTCATTGTGTTTATGCTTTGCTTAGGTGGGGGCAAAGGGGTGGAGATATAGATATAGATATAGATATAGATATAGATATAGATATAGATATAGATATAGATATAGATATGGATATAGATATAGATATAGATATAGATATAGATATAGATATAGATATAGATATAGATATAGATATAGATATGGATATAGATATAGATATAGATATAGATATAGATATAGATATGGATATAGATATAGATATAGATATAGATATAGATATAGATATAGATATAGATATGGATATAGATATAGATATAGATATAGATATAGATCTCAATAAAAGTGTGTTACTTTTTAAAATGAACAAGACTGTAGGTAAAACCCTTGTTTTAACTACAGATAAATTGTTTTTGATAAGTGACTTTGTAAAATTCATTTGTGCCCATACAAAAAATGGAACATTTTTTTTTCCTAAATGAAAAATGGGGATGGGAGGGGTAGAAGGGAGAGTGGCCAAGTAAGATTGTTTTCTAATTAGAAAACACCTTTGATTTTACCTGATTGGCTCCTCGCTCCTCTCTCCCCTCCTTTCTCCCCAATCTTCTACACTGGGATTTTCTATTCCAGAAGTCTTATCTCCCACGATTCCCACCTCCCTCTGAGCTGCACTTGCAGGAAATCCCTCCTCTGCTAAACGACCTGGCTCTATCCCAAACACCTAAGTGACCCCACTGTGTGGGGCGGGACCCAGGTGGGCCCCAATAAAAAAGGGGAGAGGGATGCAAAAGCCCAGCACAACACAAATGTCAGAACAGGAAGATGACCCTCCCCTGAAGATCACAGCACCCAAGGAGCCTGATCCAGGCCCATTGCCCACCCGCTCCCCTCACCCCCCCTCCTCAGGCACCTGTGGCTCCAATTAAAACACAGGCATCCTTTTCTTCAATAAAGATGTGACCATGATAAAGGCCTGCTGTTTTGTATCCAGAGCTGCTGTTTACTCCCAAACAGACTGGAACATTTGGTCTCCTCCTCATCTGGCTTGCTTGTTCTCCCTACACACTTTACCTGGCATCACGGCACCAAAATGACCTCAGCACCCAAGATTCGAGACCAGAAGGGCACTGGAGGTCACCGATGTCCAATCCTTCCTTTTACAGGAGAGGAAATGGACACTCTGAGGCAATTGAGGTTAAGTGACTTGCCCAGGGTCACACAACTAGTAAGTGTCTGAGGCTGGGTCTTCCTGACTCCAGGTCTGGCCCTCTATCCACCACGACACCCAGCTGCCTAGCAGGTACTTAGTAGATGTTTATTGATTGATTAATTGGGGGAGGGGGGAGAATCAGAGTTAGTGCCCATTACATGCCATCGATTTAGGTGCTGACATCAGCTTCATTTCATGGTTTCCCAGGTCTGGGTTAAAAGGGTTCCTGGGGCTTTACAGACCCTGAAAATAATGCTGGCTGATTTTGACTTTGCCGGAACCAGAGATGACTAACTAGAGGCCCATTTCAACCTCATTTCCGCAGTCCCTCCATTCGAGACCCAACGCTGGGGCCCGGGATCCGGTCAATGCGGGTTATTAGGTCTCCAGAGAGAAATTCTGTTTACCCACAGGAGATCTGCTGACATTTTTGAAAGCAGAGGATGTTAACTGTTTAAACATTCATGATGGGACCTAATGGTTCTGTTAATTCTTGTCCCTTTGTGCTGACTGTGCCGGACGAAAGCTTCCCGGAGGTTAATTAAGCAAAAACAACTCAACAACCATTTGTTAAAAGGAAGCCGCAGATAGAAGGCCCTGTGTCCCAAGAGCTTACTTACAATCTGGGGAGGAGGGTGGATCATTTTATGGACTTACACAAATAACTATGACCACAAAGTCCATCGACCAAACCGACTGAAAAGCATTGATTCAATACGAACCCTGCGCCAGACAACAGAAATACAAAGACAAAACAAAGCCACTGCTGCTCTCCAGGAGCTCACACTCCAAAGGAGGAGATGAGTGAAAAGGAGCAGTCCAGGCAAAGGAACACGGGGGTCAATGGGGTCAGCAAAGGAAAGAGAATGGAGAGAGGAGACAAGAAGGCCACAGACAGATCCTTAGGGAAAGGAGGAAAGGAAGATGAGGAACCAGCAAGAGACAGAGAAGCAATGGGCAGAGAGGTAGGAGGGGCGCAATGAGGAAGACGTCATAGTAACAGGCACCAAGATGTAATGATCAACACAGACTATGCAAGAAAATGATGGAAATGGATTGGGAAAACAGCACCGACCTGGGGGCCGGGATTCCCCACCACAAGCTCGCCAGGAACCCCCCCCCCCCATCTCAATCAGCGCACTGGGCCGGCACTAAGTCCTCCTCCAAGACCAGAGAGTCGCCCACAGCTGCCCATATGTGACACTGATCCATCAAACCTTAAGAAAAACGTTTTTCAGAAATACCAAATGTGCCTAATTTCTGAGCGGCAGGAATAAAAAGCTTTCCAAGTGCCTTATCCCAGGAGAGGAAATCTAACAGGAAAAGCACAGGGAAGCAGGACAGGGTCCGCGTCATCCCGTGATCCTGGCTGCTCCTGGGCAGAGGTCAGGAGGGGAGGAGACATCCCAGACCCTACCACTTTTATTCAACTACAAAAAGCCGTTGTACTTGCCCACCGGCGTGACAGAGTTCAGATATTAAATATGAAAGAATAATAAGCAGGGTGGAAGCTTGTACCAGGGCTGCTTTTATCCAGATTCCATCCAACAAGAGAATAATTTTCTATAACAATTTTTACTTAGTGATTTAAGGGATAGCAAAGCATTTTACATGCATTATTCCATTGGATCCTTATAACCATCCTATGAGATAGACACAATTATTGTCCCTGTTTAACAGATTCTTAAAATAGGGGCAACTAGGTGGCACAGAGGATAGAGTACTACCCTGGCATCAGGAGGACCCAGACACTTACTGGCTGTGTGACCCTGAGCAAGTCACTTAACCCAACCCTCCCCCCCAAAAAAATTCAGTGATTTGCCTAGGTAACACACCTAGTGTCTGAGGCAGGATTTGAACTCAGGTCTTCCTCATTCTAAATCCAGCATCCTACCCTACAAGCAACAGAGGATGCATGGTTCCAAATGCCAAAGAGAAAGGGGGGGGGTGTGCAGGGGTGCCACACAGGATATTCTCTCTATATCTATCCTATTTATCCTAGCTTTCTATCCTATTTAAACTAGCTATCTCAACAGCAACAGGATAACAATGACCCCAGAAAGAATAGTTTCAGTCTAATGCTTCAAGAGGTTGAAAACTTGGGGTGGGGCAAAGAGATTTGTCCTTCCCTCATTTTCAGTCATGTCTGACTCTGTGATCTCATTTGGGGTTTTCTAGGCAAAGATACTGGAGTGGTATTATTTTACAGATGGGAAATGGAGGCAAACAGGGTTACGTGACTTGCTCAGGGTCACGCATCTTGTAAGTGTCTGAGGCTGGATTTGAACTTGGGAACAGGTCTTCCTGAATGCTAACCATTGCACCCCCTAGCTGCCAAAAAGAAAAAAACAATCAGAAAATTAGCAGAAGGAGGAGAGGAAAAGGGCTACAGGCAGAGGGAGTTACAAAGTAGCTGACATGTCCACACCTGCATGACCTCTTCCAAGGGCCTTCCTTTACTCTCAGGCAGTCTGGTCCTAGCGAGCATACATCTGTAATAGCCACCCTTCTTAGGGATGTAAATACAATGGCAATTAATCCTTGATCACTGAGACCCTCGGCCTAAAACTGCCTTGCCCAGAAAGTGGAACAGCATTAAGACAGAAGAGTAACCTGGAGGGCTTTGGTGCCTTTTTAATTTTAAAACCTGTACAAAATCACAGTGAAAGTATCCCACAAGCCTAGTGGAAAATGGCCCTGTGAATGCTATGACCCTTGAGGTTAGTAAAAGGCATGTCAGGCACCATGCCCAGGCACTCCAGAAGAAAGCTGCTACAGGTATCTACTTCTCCTCTGTCCCGACCCCTCTGGTCCATTATTTCATTAAAAGTCAAGAGGCAAATAGCTCTTGATATCACTCACCTTCTCAGCAAGGCCACTGTGCAATCCCACATCTCTCCTGGTCAGCTTTCCCTTGGAGTCCCTGCTCATCTCTCCCCCTGCCATCCCACACCCACTCTCCTTCTTATTTCAAAATTCCAAAGGAGCAGTGACTTCCTGGATTCCATGATGCAGGTGCCAGCCTATGCATAGCCTCCAAGACTCTTGACCAAGCTCCCTCTTGGGGCTGTAAGAGGCAGGAAATTCCATTCAACATGGAGGGTTTAGAGAAGGAAACCTTCCACTCTTTCTCCTGACATTTGAGAGAAATGCTTGCTTTTCTCTTGTATTAATAATGAATGA
The DNA here is from genome assembly GCF_019393635.1 of Dromiciops gliroides. Classification (NCBI taxonomy): domain Eukaryota; kingdom Metazoa; phylum Chordata; class Mammalia; order Microbiotheria; family Microbiotheriidae; genus Dromiciops; species Dromiciops gliroides. Next base: position 22,628,327 of record NC_057865.1, on the reverse strand, counting down.
TTGAATCAGAACCAAGGTTTTTCCCCTTTCCTACTTCCTCATCCAGAAATCAACCAGTGTGGAAAATCTTGGGCAAATACCCAAGCTAAAATCTAACCAAAGACAGCAAAAGAAATTCTAAGTTTAGGCAAATGGGTGGATTCATGCCCGTTGTGTTCACTTGGACAGGTCTGGGGAAATGTGGTTTCTCCCTTTGGTCAGATGAGTGATGTGCAAATTGACACGTCTCTTTGACCAAGACTCAGGTGATACAAGTTTTATTTATATATATATATATATATATATATACCTTCATCTCATAATATTCATTAATTTAACCAATCCAGAGTTGACTGCCATCCTCAGAAACACCCACTTTTCCAAGGGCATATATGTTGTGAGCACACCACCATGACAACCTCTGGCATTCAAGAGTGCTGCTGACCTCTTTTATTAATAAAATGCTAGCATAATTAATACAATAATTACCCAGAAACTATGTTTCTCAGCCTTTTTAAAGGTCACACATTGTAACGGTACAAGTGGAGGCCTCTGGGTGTCCACTGTCCGCTCTCTCCACCTGACCCGCCCATCTTATTTTTCCCCACCTTCATTTCCAATAGATTTCTTTTACTTGGGCTCTCCAAGATTACTCGTTGAAACACATGACAATCTACTCACAGATGCTACATGCCTCTCCATTACCCCCCTGGTAATGCTTGATTTTTGTTCTTGGGACAATATGTCCCCTCCCTCACAACCATACAATGCTTCCAGTATAAGACTGGGAAATGGACAGAGAAGTCTTGACCACAGTAGTAAGGAGAGCAACAAAAATATGAACATATCATGAATGCAGAAAAAGCTTATAACATAGAATACCCATTCATGTTTTAAAAAAACCTACTAGAAAGTACAGGAACATAGAAATTTTTCCTTAACACAAGTGGTATCTCCCTAAAACCAAATACCATCATCATCTGTAATGGGGATAAATAAGCGGCCTTTACGGTAAGATCAAAAGTAAAGCAAAAATGTCCGTTATTACCATTACTGTTGCACATAGTGCTAGAAATACTATCTCTATAGATAAAGGTGAGAAAATAAAATGAGGAATAAGCACAAAGAGATAGCTTAGCTTCTTGCAAAAACGTTTTATTCCGAGAACCTTAGCCAACCAAAGAAATTAACAACTTTGGCACAACTGCAAGTTATAAAATCAATTCACACAAATCATTAGCATTTTTGTATATTGCCCACAAAATACATCAGGAAGAGATAGAGTTACTAAAATAACTGCAGATTATTTTTAAAAAAAACCTTTGGAATCTACCTACCAAGCTACATAGGGACTATGTGAATATGGCTACAAAACAGTCTTTATACAAACAGACCTAAATGGAAAAATATTGTAGAGCTAGGAAAAAAAATAACAAAATTCATTCGAAAAAAATAAAAGGTTAAGAATCAAGGGAGGGGCCGCTAGGTGGCGCAGTGGATAGAGCACCAGCCCGGGAGCCAGGAGTACCTAAATTAAAATATGGCCTCAGACACTTAACACTTACTAGCTGTGTGACCCTGGGCAAGTCACTTAACCCCAAATGCCTCACTTAAACAATAAATAAATAAAAATTTTTAAATTTTTTTTAAAAAGAATCAAGGGAAATAATGAAGAAAAAAAGGGGGCTGAACAGTACCAGATCTCAAAATACAACACAAAGCAGTAATCATCAAAACAATTTCATGAGAAATAGAGAGGTCCATTTGTGGGAAAGATACAGAAGCAAATGAACACGGTGGACTAGTGTTTGATAAGCCCCAAAATCCCAGCAACTGGGGGGTGGGGGAGGGGGAGAAACTCACTATTTGACAAAAGCTGTTGGGAAAACTGGAAAGCAGCCTGGCAGAAACTAAGTACAGACCAACATATTACACTATATACTAAGATAAACTCTTCAAAAGGGTACATGATTTAGATGTAAAGGGTAAAATCATAAACAAATTAGAGGCACACCGAAGGAAGAAATGACTTGTCAGATGTTTGGATAGGAAAGGAGTTTTCAGCCAAACAAGGAGTAAAGAGGATCACAGCGAGTAAAATGGACAATTTTGATGACACAAAATTTAAAAGTTTTTTGCACAAACAAAACCAACGCAGCTAAAATTAGAAGCGAGACAGGTAAACTGTGGAGAGGGGTGACTTTACATCAAGTTTCCCTGATAAAGATATCTTAGACAGGGAACTGATTCAATCTTATAAGAATAAGATCCATTTTCTAGTTCATAAAATGGTCAAAGTATTTAAACAGAAGTTTGTAGAAGAAATCCAAGGTATCAAGAGCAATATGAAAAAGTCTTTAAGTCACTGATAATTAGAGAAATGTAAATGAAAACTCTGAGGCTCCATTTCACACCCATCAGACGGCAAAGTTGATTTTATAAAAAGGAAAATGACAGATGCTGAAGAGGCTGAGGAAAAAACAGGTACATTGATGCTCTGCTGGTCAATCCAGCCATTCAGGAAATCCATTTGGAACTATAGCCTAAAAGGTATTCAACTGTGTATAGATACTCTGTGACCCAGCAATATTACTGCATCTATACCCCAAAGAGATCTTTTTTTTTTAAAAAAGAGAGAAAGAAGAAGAAAAGGATGCATATGTACAAAAATATTTATAGTGATTCTTTTTGTTGAAGCAAAGAACTAGAAACTGAAGAGGTGGATTGGGGAATGGGTGAACAAGTTATGGTGCATGAATGTGACAGAAGAAATAAGGAAAAGGGTAGTAGGTTCAGAGAATCCTGGAAGACTTGAATGAACTGATACAGAGTGAATAGAGGGGCAGTTAGGTGGCTCAGTGGATGGAGCACCGGCCCTGGAGTCAGGAGGACCTGAGTTCAAATCTGACCTCAGACACTTGATACTTACTAGCTGTATGACCCTGGGCAAGTCACTTAACCCCAATTGCCTCACCAAAAAAAAAGAAGATTCAATCACAGAGTGAATAGAAGCAGAACAATTTGTACAGTAACAATATAAAAAGAAACCATTTTGAAAAACTTAGGAACTTTGATGAACACAATGACCAACCACAATTCCAGAAAACTTTGATGATAAATGCTGGATTAGAGCATGGACGGATGGAGAGATAGATACACTGATAGATACGACACACACAGACACACACCCATGGTATATTGTGGAAAAAACCAATGTGAGGGCAGCTAGGTAGTGCAGCGGATAAAGCACCGGCCCTGGATTCAGGAGGACCTGAGTTCAAATCTGGCCTCAGACCCTTGACACTTACTAGCTGTGTGACCCTGGGCAAGTCACTTAATCCTCATTGTCCCACAAAAAATTTTAAAATTTTAAAAATTTTAAAAAAGACCAATGTGGCAATGTTTTGCTTGACTATGTACATTCATTACAAGGGTTTTATTTTTCTTTTGTTTTCTTTTCCTAGTAGGAGAAGAAGGCAGATCATAGTCAATTGAAAAATAAAAGTTAATTAAAAAAAAAAAACCAGAGAGACCTTTGTATCTAAGGAGAAAGCTGAGGTCATTTAATAACAACATCGCTAGTACTGATGATGATGATAATAACAATAATCTAGCATCATAATTAAGATGAAAGAAAATTCTGCCCTCTGCATTTTAGACACCAACTTGTCTGAAGCAATCTTATTCATTTCTATTATTCCAATCTTTTTTTCTGCTTAGAAAGATTTCCAAGGGCAAGCCAGTTCAGACTTTTCTCTCTCTAAGCAGAAAAATGCTTAAATTAGAATATAATTACAATATTCTACATAATTATAATAGTGTCATTGTTATTCTAATGAACTCAAATTTCTCACAGATACAAAGGCCTTACTTATCTGGCCAAAAATGCAAAGTACAGAATTTTGCTTCCCCAAACGGGATGACCACAACTTCCCCCACACTCTCAGAGTCATTTTCCTAAAATCATTCCACTCTTCCAGCACTCCCTCCCAGGATCTCCTTTCTAGCCCATCAAAGGAAAACTCAAGAACCACTTCCATTCACTGAAGTCATCAGACTCCTCTTAATAGGATCATTACCCTAAAGCAGAAGTTGACATGCACAGACTGCCAAAGAATCACTGGATATATTTTAGGGGGTCTGTGAACTTGGATGGGAAAAAAACTACATCTTTCGTTTCACTAACCTGTAACTAAGAGTTAGCATTTTTCCTTAATTATTCAAAAAATGTGATTCAGAAAAGGGATTCAGTAGATTGCTCAAGGGACCCAGAGCAGAAAAAAAAAAAGTTAAGTACCCCAAACCTAAAGGCTGAGAAAGATGCTGCTCTTGGGTTAACTGATCAAGCAAGGGCCATGAGCCCCAGCCCAGTCACCACTTAATTACTTCAGGGAAGAGTCTTTTTCCTGAGCTGATCAGGAGAAAGGATCAGTAGGTCTTAGATAATGGAGAAAGTGCATTGATTGCAAGGCATTGTTTTAGAATTGAAGAGTTTAAAAAAAAAAAAAAGACTCATGAGGTTTCCCTTTCAGGTTATTCCAAAAGTTTTGGGCCACGTCATTTTTAAATGCTTTCTTAACATTTCTGAAAGGTAATATAAAAACCAAACAAGTACAAAAGGTACATAATTTTTAAAAGTGTTCTTAACATTTCTAAAAGGGGGAGTAAAAAGAAAAACTAAGATGTATATAATTTTTCAATGTTTTCTTAATACTTCTAAAAGATGATGTAAAAACATCAATAAAAATTTATTTGTTAAAAATATAAGGGGCAGGTAGGTGGCGCAGTGAATAGAGCACTGGCCCTGGATTCAGGAGGACCTGAGTTCAAATCTGGCCTCAGACACTTGACCCTGTGTGACCCTGGGCAAGTCACTTAACCCTCATTGCCCTGTAAAAAAAAAAAAAAAAGAAAGAAAGAAAGAAAGAAAGAAAAATATATAGGGGGCAGCTAGGTGGCGCAGTGAATAAAGCACCAGCCCTGGATTCAGGACGACCTAGGTTCAAATCCGGCCTCAGACACTTGACACTTAACAGTTACTAGCTATGTGACCCTGGGCAAGTCACTTAACCCTCACTGCCCCACCAAAAAAAAAAAAAAAGATGAATCAGGTATATATATATATTTCATCATTCATTTATGCTTTCTGTCCAAGCTACATATTCTGAGGGCCAGGTGTCTCAGTGGTCCATCTTGATGCATGTCATGAGAACTGACATCCTCTATCTACTTGGTTTTCCATTTTTGTTTTTTGTGGGGAGGCAGGGCAACTGGGGTTAAGTGACTTGCCCAGGGTCACACAGCTAATAAGTGTCAAGTGTCTGAGGCTGGATTTGAACTCAGGTCCTCCTGACTCCAGGGCCGGTGCTTTATCCACTGTACCACCTAACTGCCCCCCCCACACCTTCTATTTCCTGGGGGGAAAAAAAAGTCCATTTCCTTTTGTGAAATGACCTCCGTCTTCCTCCAAGTGGAGACTTCACTGCATCTCCATGGCAGTGACAAACGCTGCTGGGAGGCACTCAGTATTAATAAAGGGATGATGGGCCACTTATCCCCATGTTACATCTTTCTGTCATACTGCATGGGAGAATCCCAGGCTGCCTCTTCTCTACAACTTAGAAGTCTAAGAGAGTTTTCAGAGGCAATGACAGGTTAAGTCACTTGCTTCGGTGAGTGTCAGAGGCCAGATCTGAACCCAGGTCTCCCTGGATTCATGGGGTGAGGAACCTGAAAGTTGATAAAGAAGGCCGCAGTGGATAGAGCACCGGCCCTGGAGTCAGGAGGACCTGAGTTCAAATCCAGCCTCAGACACTTGACACTTACTAGCTGTGTGACCCTGGGCAAGTCACTTAACCCCCATTGCCCCACAAAAAAAACCAAACAAACAAAAAGAAGGCCACCAGCAAGGTGGGGGAGGATGGGCAGAAGCACAGGGTCAAGGGGCAGAAGCACAGGGTCAAGGGGCAGAAGCACAGGGTCAAGGGGCATACCTTTGATCCAGTTCACCTGGAGAAGAGGATGTTCAAAGACCCTGCGCGGTTACAAGTTTTCATGGGACTGGAATAACATGTTTTCAACTCCAAAATTATTCTGAGGATAATTGAGTGATTCTGAAGGCCCAGACAGAACCATTTAATTCAAGCCTTCAACAAGCCACAGCCAAGGACCCAGAGAAAGAACAAGCCTTGCCCTTGGGGAGCCCAGGAACCCAAATTCAAAATCCAATCTCGGCCAGTCCCACTGGCAAGGCCCCGGTACGAGGGTCCTTCAAACCTATCTTGGGAACTGGAGGGGAAAGAATGAGAGAGTTACAGTCACAAAAGCCAGGTTCAGATCTTGTCTCTGACACTTGCTACTGGTGGTGAGTCCTTAGCCAAGCGACTTCCCTTCTATGGGCCTCAGTGATCTCAACTGTAAATGGGGGGGAGGGGGCGGTTAGACCAGACTACCTCTAAGGTTCTTCCCAGCTCTTACTCTTTGGCGCCACCAAATTGCAGCACAGCTGGGAGATTTCACAACCCATCCAACACTGCAGAAAACCACCGCTGAGTTACCCCAACTGAGATATTTTAACGTTTAAAGAAATTTTCTTTTAAAAACCATTTACCAACTTCCTGCCGAGGATTTCTTCACCCTTAGCCATGTCCACTTTTAATCTCCCTCCTTCCCACCCCACAGCAAGGGCTGACGAAGCATCATTGAGCCCGTGTGAAGTGGAGAGCCAAGCACCTGCTAAAAGTAAACCGAATTAATATTCTAGATGCCACGGGCTGGGCTCGGGCTCTGTCCATAAAACCCGAGTGGAGGGGAGAGCTCAAGCCCCTCCTGGATTGATTCAATACATCGCCACCATCTTTACCCAGAAAATGCCATCCTTGGGAAAAGCACATACACCAGAATCAACAGACCCGAGTTCAAATCCCAACCCTGCCACTTGTGTGAGGATAGGGCCAGTCATCTCTCCATCATCATCTAGTTCAGAGGCTGAACTGGACACAAACTCCAAGATTCCTCATAGCTCTGGACAGGATGAAGGCTTCCCGCCCCATCCAGTCCACCCAGAGAGACAAAACTAGGAAAAACCCTGCCTACAAGGACCTGGGAAGACCCCATGAGCCATGAGATAATTTGGGGAAGGGGGAGAGCAACCTAACAACCAAGCTCAGGAAAGGTGTCCAGTTGGGGATGGGACAAACCATGGAGGGGGAGGGGCGACTGCCAAAGCAAGGGGGAGAGAATTGGCTCTTGCGGACAGGAAGCCAGTCTCCAATGTGGCAGAGTCCTTACACCAATTAAAGTCACCCCCGGGTTAATCAATGAAATGAATGGACAGATCCACTTGGCTGGGGAGGGAGGGAGGCCCCTTCATCCAGGAAGTTCCTGGGCCTCTCCTCACAAGACTTCTTCCCAGGCCTCCTGCTCGGAGCTGTTTTAATTAAGGAGGACCAGGACGCCCTCTCTGCATGATAGCAGCTGGACTTGTGCTGGCCTTGACTTTGCTTCTCAAGGTCTCTAAGTAGGAATTCTCTCCCGAGGCAGGTGCCCAAGAAGAAGCAGTCCCCCAGCCAATGATGCTAAAGCAAGAGGCCTCCATGAGGGTGGCTGACTTGCCTAGGGTCACCAGCAGAATTTGAACTCAGGTCCTCCGACCTCTCTCAGTGCCCCTTCCCTGTACCGTGCTGCAGGGTCGGTCATCCTATTAGTTTTAGGAAAAGACGGATGTCCACCACGGGTCTCATCCATCAGCAAGCATTTATGAAGCGCTTCCTGTGTGCCTGGCCCAACCACTGGCCTCAAGGAGCAGTCAGACTTGTATAAGTGAGGACAAAGGCACTGAGATCACACCCCCAGGGAAGGTGTTCAGGGCAAACCACAAGGGGAGATGTTCCCCCACCCCAAACAGGATTCTGATTTTCAGTGTCATTCGGAGGCTCAGGCATCATCACTAATTTCCCCACCGTGTTCGCAAGTTTGCAAAACTATCTTAATTCACTGGAGCCGCACAAGAATTCTAGAAATAGGATCGTCCCCATCTTACAGGTGCAGTGATGTAAAACATGACCATATTAGTCATTTTGTATAAGAAAACCTGAATAAAAGAAAAAAATGAAAAATAGCAGGCTTTAGTTCTTTCTTTGGAGGTAGAGCATATGTTTCATCAATAGTCCTTTGGGATTGTCTTGGGTCATTCACAGTTCTTCACCAAACAAGATTGCTGTCACTGTGCACAATGTTCTCCTGGTTCTGCTTACAAGTCTTTCCAGGCTTTTCTGAAATCACCCTGCTAGTCATTTCTCATAGCACAATAATATTCCGTCACCATCCTATACCACAGCTTGTTTAGCCATTCCCCAATGGATGGAGATCCCTTTGATTTCCAATTCTTAGCCCCCACAGAAAGAGCTGCTATCAATATGTTTGTGCAAATAGGTCTTTTGCTATGGGGGGTGTCTTTGGGATCTAAGGGCACGCCCTTTGGGCACAGTTCCCAACTGCTCTCCAGAATGGTTGGATCTTTTCACAACTCCAGCAACAGAGGATTAATGTCCCAACTTTCCCACAGCCCCTCCAACACCCTATATTTTCTGGTTTTGTTATATTTACCACTGAAAGGTGTGAGGTGATATCTCAGAGTTGTTTTAACACACATTTCTCTGACCAATAATGATCTAGAGCATTTTTTCATATAATATAGATAGCTTTGATTTCTATGTCTGAAAACTGCCTGTTCGTATCCTTTTTTTTTTTGCAAGGCAATGGGGGTTAAGTGACTTGCCCAGGGTCACACAGCCAGCAAGTGTCAAGTGTCTGAGGCCACATTTGAACTCAGGTCCTCCTGAATCCAGGACCGGTGTTTTATCCACTGCGCCACCTAGCTGCCCCCATTCATATCCTTTGACCATTTATCAACTGGGGAATGACTTGTATTTTTTTTTTTTTTTGCAGGGCAATGAGGGTTAAGTGACTTGCCCAGAGTCACACAGCTAGTAAGTATCAAGTGTCTGAGGCCAGATTTGAACTCAGGTTCTCCTGAATCCAGGGCCAGTGCTCTATCCACTGCACCACCTACCTGCCCAATGACTTGTATTTTTATAAATTTGATTCAGTCCTCTAAATACTTGAGAAATGAGCTACTTGTTTCGACAATTCTTTCCCAGTTTTCTTCTTCCTTATAATTTTGGTTACATTGGTTTTGCTTGTGCAAAAGCTTTTCAGTTTTATGTAACCAAAATTATCTATTTTACATTTTGAAATAGCTGAGATTTTTAAAATCAAATAAAACTAAGCTCTGAATTCTCAAAAATGGTTGTTTTTCATCTCAAAAGATTAGAAATTCAGCTCACATCCCTACAGTGGGGTTGATAAGGAGCTTCTAGAAACCCCTCCAAGTATGGAGGGCCAGTGATGCCAGGTGTGTAGGTATCATCATTAGAATGGCCTCAGGAAGGATGCTTTCACTCCCAAAAATGGCTCAGCTTCTGACTGTACCAAGCTGCCTCCCTACTTCCAAGATGAGCTTCCTTAGTAGTGTGATAAAATAATGGAATTTGGTAGACACCCAGGGGTCCCACCTGATTGCTCGAGTATTGTTTGAGAAAATGGCTAAGTACCTACTTGGGATGATTAGATATGAACCACCACACCTGGCCTGCCCTGAGCGATGTACACTGCTGATGTCAGCAGGGGAACCACTCTCGGACATCCAGCTTGAAAGACCTCCCTTCTGGGGGAGGGAGAGAAAAAGCAGAAAAGGGAATACTCGCCAAGGGGAGCTCTCTTTCCCGCGGGTGAGCTTCCAGAGTGGACTAGATGGGGCTGCACAGCTGTCCCCTATTGGAACTAGGGACCCCAGGGACCCCAGGGACCCCAGGTGGTGAGTTAAACGAGGCCAGCTCTCTGAATTAGCTGAGCTAGAAGCAAGTTTGGGGGTTGTGTCAGTCTTTGCTAGAGCCAGGGAGCTTATCCATTTTTCTCTTCCTCTATTCCCTTGTCCTTGACTTTATTAATCTCACCTTTGTGATGTATTTTATTCCCATTAATAAAACCTGATTTGTTTGTGGAAAAGAGGCTGTTAAGCTCCTTTCTTATTGGCCTGGGAGAAATAACAAAAAAGGCAGTTTGGAAGGGAGGAAACTGTTGACCTAGAGGTCCCTCATTACTTTTTTAGTTGTTTTTTTCAGGGCAATGAGGGTTAAGTGACTTGCCCAGGGTCACACAGCTAATAAGTGTCAAGTGTCTGAGGCCGGATTTGAACTCAGGTCCTCCTGAATCCAAGGCCAGTGCTTTATCCACTGCACCACCTAGCTGCCCCCCTCATTATTTTTTGAACCCCAATATTATAGCAAGTCACCCAACTAACTCTCCCCATATTAAATTTGGCCCCTACAGTAGGAAGCAATTACCAGGGCAGACTGTAAAGCAAGTGAAGCCCCTACAAGCCTCTCCATGACAACAAAGCCATTACCTAATAGTATTTTCGCCAACATCCATCTGAGAATAAATGCATACATGTAACATAATTGTCCACACCTTTCTTAGGAGAGTCTCTGAAAGGAATACCATTTAAAATGTAATGATTTCTGGAGCAGCTAGGTGGCGCAGTGGATAAAGCACCGGCCCTGGATTCGGGAGCGCCTGAGTTCAAATCCGGCCTCAGACACTTGACACTTGCTAGCTGTGAGACCCTGGGCAAGTCACTTAACCCTCATTGTCCAGAAAAAAAAAATGTCATGATTTCCTATTGAAGTGGATCACCCCAGTCTTCTCACCAATAATGGTATTCATCCCTACCCCCCAAGTAAGGGGGTGAATAAGGCAGCATTAATGTCATGAATCTGGGAGAGAACAACTTAATTATAAGGCCAAATGTCTGAACCACCTATTTTTTACAAAGGAATGCAGCGGATAGTAAAGGGGGAAACACCATTAGCAGGCATTTAATAAGCACGGGCACTTGGCTAGGCCCTGGGGGTACAAGGATGAAAGAGATACAGTCCCTGCCCTCAAGGAGCAGTGCATCTGTGAGTCCATATAAAAGAAATACAAAGAGAATAAATTTAAAATCGCTTAATGCAAGGCAGTTTGGGAAGGAGGGCGGGCCCTAGCAGTTGGGAGGGATCAGGAAAGGTTTAAAGTGAAGAGAGATTCCATGGAGGGGGCAGGTTCCTCTCTGGGACATGGCGGTCACAGTAATGAGAAAGGATCTGAGAATGCAGATGGGGGAATCGTGCCCAGTGGAGCACCACAAACAGGCCAAGATCAAACTGTGAAACAAACAAGGGGGATGCATTAATGGCCAGGCAAGAATGGTTTCCGATGAGCGTATTAAATGCTTGCAAACAGATCTCCCAAAACACTGGGGCAAGGTGGGGGCCACCTCAAAACAACCCTGGCAAGTAGGTGCTACACAGAGTCACACAGCTAGTGTCTAAGACAGGATTTGAACTCAGGACTGCCTGACTCCAGACCCTGGCAGCTAACTCTCAATGTCTATACAATTTAGCCCAGAGATTACAGTGCCAGAAATATACCGGGCAAAGGGCACAGAGAAAATGAAAAGCTCCACACACCAACACTCTTTGAGGCAGCAGAGGTCCGACAGCTGGAGAATGGAACTGTGGGTAACAGAATGCGGCTGAGCTGCAAGAAATGACGACAATGACGCATTCCGAGAAGTCTGGGAAGACGTACATGAATGGATGCAAAGTGAAGTCTGCAGAGCCAGGAAAACAAGATCACAGACCGTGACTTCAACAACGAAAATGGAGAGAACCCTCACCAATCAACAATGGGCATGGCCAAATCATAAGGAACAACCGAAGCTTGTCCCTAAAAAAAGCCTACACCTTTGCAGAAGAGAAGGGTCCACGGCTAAGGAATAACACATACAACATTTGGGGTTTTTTTTCTCTTCATTTTTTTTTCCTTTCTTAAGATTCTTTGTTATGAGGCATGGCTCTCAGAGAGAAAGGGGGAGATGCCAGGGAAAAGCTAGGTAATATAGAAACATATTATCCATAAAAACCTATTCAAAATAATAAAGAGTTAAAATGAGAAATCTAACCAAAATGGCAGGCAAGTTGTTGTAAGGATTAACCAGCCTAGATAGCACTACTAGGCCTACATTTCAAAAAGAAAGAAGGACCCGTATGTACAAAAAAGTTATTGACAGCAGATCTTTTCATGGCGAAAGACAGGAAACCAAAGGGGCGCTCATCGATCAGGGAAATGCTGAATAAAATGATGGTACACGATGTGATAACAATACAACTGCACTCTGAGAAATAAAGAGGGTGGTTTCAGAGAAACCTAGTAAGACCTGCATGAACTGATGCAGAGGGAAGTAAAAAGAACCAAGAAGACAATTTCCACAATAACACCCAGTACTGCAAAGACAACTCCAAAAGACTTCAAAACGCCAGTCAATACAACGACCTACCATGATTCGAAAGAGCAAGACTATGGCCAACGAGGGAATTTGTTTTGTTTGACTATGAATATGTCCTACAAGACTTTTGTTTTTCAATGAGAAACATCTGGGAGGGAGAAAAAAAACCCATTTTTATGCATTCAAAAAAAATAAAATTTAATTTAAAAAAGATTAATGGGTCTATCTGAGAAGTGCTTTAGGAGCCGCAGTGTTTATATATAAGGTACTTTAAAAATTTTTTATGTTTTATTAAGTTAGCACAAGCCAGGGCCCCAGAAATTTGAGAGTATTCATGGCAATAGATATAACTGTGACATCTTACAAAAATAAAGGTGAATTAAAAAAAAAAATAACACTGATTGCTCATAAATCACCAACATTCCAATTTTAGCAAAGGTTATCTTTTTATTTATTACAAAGCGCACATCCTTGGGAACCTCCCAACCAGAAAGAAGCAGGTTTAATGGGCACTGCAGCATGTCAAAAACACTGAGGAAACAGCATAATTTGTAGGGCAGTGCCTTACAAAATAAACACATAGCTAAGCAAGTTTTACTCTTATAAACTGAACTGCTCTTACCAACAGATGTGAACTCATTCAGTCCTTCAAAAGACACAGTGGGGATGCTCTACCAGTCCATGCAAAGACGAGTGTACTCCTGAAGAGTGGAAACACCCTGAGGGCAGGCTGTTTCTTTTTTTTTTTTCCCCTCTCTGCAGCCCCAGCACTTAATAAATGCCTTGCTGATGGACCGATGGTCCTTAGGAGCCCACAAGGTGACTGCCCCAGGACCCCAGAACAGTTCCCTCTGTGCTAGAGGCAGAGAGAGGGGATGGGAAGGCCCCATTTCTTCAGCACCACTGAGGAAGAAGTCATCCCAAAGACCCTCATTTTGGGGGCAACTAGGTGGCACAATGGATAGACCACCAGCCCTGGATTCAGGAAGACCTGAATTCAAATCCAGTCTCAGACACTTGACACTAGCTGTGTGACCCTGGGCAAGTCACTTAACTCTCATTGCCCTGCCCCCCCCCCCAAAAAAAGACCTTCATTTTGGGAAAAAACTGGACCACACCACATAATTCTTTAAAATTCCATCTATATGCCCCTCCTGAGTTCAATAAGCGACGTTCGGATTCAGAAAGCGCAGAAGTTCGGCTCCCGACCATAAGAGGTCTGCATCCTGCGGGAAACTACCAGCACAGCCAAGGAAAACATGCCTTGCCAATACCCAGCGTTGACACCAGAGCAAAAGAAAGAACTGTCTGAAATAGCTCACCGAATTGTTGCACCGGGCAAGGGAATTTTGGCAGCAGATGAGTCCACTGGTAGCATTGCAAAGCGGCTGCAGTCCATTGGAACTGAGAACACAGAGGAAAATCGTCGCCTCTATAGGCAGTTACTTCTAACAGCAGATGATCGAGTGAACTCCTGTATTGGAGGTGTTATCCTTTTCCATGAGACACTCTACCAGAAAGCCGATGATGGTCGTCCCTTCCCCAAAGTCATAAAAGCAAAGGGTGGCATTGTGGGCATCAAGGTGGACAAAGGTGTAGTGCCCCTGGCAGGGACCAATGGCGAGACTACCACCCAAGGTCTGGATGGGCTGAGTGAGCGTTGTGCCCAGTATAAGAAGGATGGGGCTGACTTTGCCAAGTGGCGTTGTGTACTGAAGATCGGGGATAATACACCTTCCCCACTTGCCATCATGGAGAATGCCAATGTGCTGGCCCGATATGCCAGCATTTGCCAGCAGAATGGTATTGTCCCCATTGTGGAGCCGGAGATCCTCCCTGATGGAGAACATGATCTGAAGACCTGTCAGTATGTCACTGAGAAGGTGCTGGCTGCTGTCTACAAAGCTCTGAGTGACCACCATGTCTATCTGGAAGGGACCTTGCTGAAGCCTAACATGGTCACTGCTGGCCATGCCTGCACTCAGAAGTATTCACATGAGGAGATTGCAATGGCAACTGTAACTGCCCTTCGCCGAACTGTGCCTCCTGCAGTCACTGGTATCACCTTCCTGTCTGGGGGTCAGAGTGAGGAGGATGCCTCCATCAACCTCAATGCCATCAATACCTGCCCCTTGCATAAGCCATGGGCCCTGACCTTTTCTTATGGCCGAGCCCTGCAGGCATCTGCCCTCAAGACCTGGGGTGGAAAGAAGGAAAATGTAAAGGCTGCCCAAGAGGAATATATTAAGCGGGCCACGGCTAATAGCCAAGCTGCTCAAGGCAAGTATACTCCAAGTGGAAAGACAGGAGCTGCAGCCAGCGAGTCACTCTTTGTCTCTAACCACGCCTACTAAGTCTAGGCCTTTCACCTGGGTATGCCCTAACACTCCAGGCCATCCCTCACAGTCCAGGAAGAGGCTGAGATCCCAGAGCTTTGTGCTGACCTCTCCCATCACTCCTAACTCGTGTGGTGTTGTTGCTCTGTGGTGAATCTAGCGACCCTTCCTCAGCCCACTTTTTCCAATAAACAACTATTTAACAAGGAAAAAAAAAAAAATTCCATCTATATGAATCATAGCATGATTAAGAGGGACTCAGGGGTGGGGCAGCTAGGTGGCGCAGTGGATGGAGCACCGGCCCTGGAGTGAGGAGTACCTGATTTCAGATCCGGCCTCAGACACTTGACACTTACTAGCTGTGTGACCCTGGGCAAGTCACTTAACCCCAATTGCCTCACTAAAAAAAGAAAAAAAAAAAGAGGGACTCAGGGATTGTCTTCCCCTATTTTTACAGGTAAGGAAACTGAGGCCCTCTTTGCTTTCTTCTATGGAGTACACTTAACCTTTCCTCAAGGTCAGAGTCCTTCAATATTTTAACACGCCTGTGATCTCATGGATGTGTACAAAACAACATTCTTTTCTAGAAATGCCCACAAGAAAAATCCCTGAAACTTTCTGACCGCATTTAATGCAAGTTCTCTAGCCTTAATTCAGAGATATTGATTTTGGTTTAAAAAAAAAAAACAAACAGGCAACACATAACAAAAACATCCTGTCCATTTGGCGTCCAAATACTGGTGGACAAAAAAACCACTAATTGAGGAGTTTCAGGAACTGCTCACCCAACAAGGTGACTTTTAAAAAACCGAATTGAATATCTACTGTATGGGGCTTAGGGGGATGCTGAGACATGTATCAGCTGAAGAATAAATATTCTAAAGAAATGTTTGCTGTCTTCTCCTTTAGTTCAGAGATCTGGTATCTATCTATGGTATATTCTCACACACACACACAAACACACGGTTGTTATAAAAAATTAATTTTATACATGCACAGAGGTATATACGTATGTGTGTACAGGTACATACACACATATACATATATACATGTGCATAAACATAAATATACAAATATATACACAAACATGCATATACATGTGTGTAAAAAATTTGTTCCTCACAACAACTGGGGAGGTAGGTGCTATAATGATGATCACTGAGGCAAACAGGGTTAAGTGACTTGCCCAGGGTCACACAGCTAGGAAGTGTCTGAAGCCAGATTTGAACTCCAAAGCCACATGCTCTAACCCCTGGGCCGCCTGGCTGCCTCATGTAAGAAAATATAAGATAATTTGAGGGGGGATCAGAAAAGGCCTAAAGCAAGAAAGAAATGGAATACAGTCTTCTTGTTAAAGTAACCTGAATTTAGATTTGAGAATAACTGCGAATTTAGCAATAAAAAGAGACCCAAAAGCTCAATCTAACATGATGATCTTGAACAGTTCTGAAAACATCACCATTTATGAAAACAGCCCCAGGGTACACCAGTATGTCATTAATAAATCAATTAGGCAATAATTCACTTACAAGAAAATCCATTTAATTTGGTTTTTAAGCGTCCCAAACGACTTAAGTTCTCAACAGAAGAAAATGACTTAAGAAAGTCTAGGAGGTGGAGGCAATTCCACCTCAGAGTGTTCTCTTTTTTTGTTTTGTTTTGTTTTTTTGTTTTTTTAGTGAGGCAATTGGGGTTAAGTGACTTGCCCAGGGTCACACAGCTAGTAAGTGTTAAGTGTCTGAGGCCGGATTTGAACTCAGGTCCTCCTGACTCCAGGGCTGGTGCTCTCTCCACTGCGCCCCTTAGCTGCCCGGAGTGTTTTTTTACAGATGAGGAAACTGAGGCCCCAGAGAGATCATAGTATCCTGGATCCGGAATGGGAAGGAAACTCCCAACTCCCTGATTTTACTGATCAGGAAACCGAACCTCTCAGAGATTAAATGACTTGCCCTAGGTCACAAAGGTGGTAGGATTAAACTCCGGCCCTTAAACTCCAAAGCCAGTGCTTTTCTCCCCCTGCCCCCCCCCCCGCACCCCCCCCCCCCCCCCCGCCCCACCGTACTCCATTATGAAAATAACTCAGAGAACTAAAAGAGCAGAATCTAGAACAGAGAAATTTACAACCCAGCATTTTGCATCCAAGACATCAGAGGAGAATTTAAACAGAGAGTTTCAAAATTCCATTTCTCAATACCAGTGATGCACTTCCCTGAGGTTTCCACCTTCCCGCTTTCTCTTGCCCGGCTTCTCCTCTTCTATCACAGATCTTTCTTTATGGACCCTCAATCTACTCACCTTCCCATTCCCCACTTTCATCACCAAGTGACTTGATCAATAGCTCCTTGAGAGCAGTGCCTGTTCGGGGTTTTTCTCTCTGTATTCCCCAACCCTAGTTTAGGAATTTTTCTGTACTTGGACATAGGCCTAAGAGAGCTCTGATTAAAAAATCTCCCCGCTAACTAAAGCATATCAGTACCCAGTTCTGAAATTTAGTCAAAAACTCTATCAATAAGCATTTATTAAGTACCTACTATGTGCCAAGTACTGTGCTAAGCACCGAGGCAAAAGGCATTCCCTGACCTCACAGAGTTAAGTAACTTGCTCACTATGTGTCAAAGGCAATTTAGAATCTTTGAGGCAGTGGCCTTCAGAGTCACATCCAATAGGCATCCCCAGGTGAACACTCAGGTTTAAAAGATGGGATTTTGTCTGAAGGACACTGAAAACAGGGTACTCTAACCTCCCAAATCCCTATAATCCCCAATCCGGTCTGCTCTCTGCCTCCTCTTCGATTCTGGAGCCAACTCCCCAGCCACCTACCGTGCCAGCTCCATTGGCATGCCCTGATGACTAAATTCATTTAACAGCCGTCCACCTGCATGCCACGGTTTGGACAATAACCGCTTTTCATCCATTTAGTTATTAGTGTGTAGATTATTAGGCTCTGTCATGTGAAACCAGTACCACACGTCATCAGCACACAAGAACATGTGCAGGTCTTGACCATCTATGGGGAATTCTTCCATTTAAATTCTGCAATGGTCATCTATGAAGACAGAAAACACTTACAGAGAGCATCAGTCCCCTTGTTTTATGTCTCTCTTGATATTACTAATCACCAGGGTGTCAAATAAAGCTCTCTCTGCTATTTCTTTCCAAGAACTCCACATAATCTTAAAACAGGCATGAAAAACTCACTGGAGAACAGTATTTTGATGCTAATACTGAATCAAAGGCTTTTCTAGCATCAAATGACAGACACTGTATTCTCTGAACCTTTCCATCACCTGGGTAACAGTAGAGACATGGTTGGCTTTGGAAAGTCATAGATGAAAGCCAACCCATTCACATCTATTTTCATTAGGGATACCCTAGAATTGAGAGTATCTTAAAAAAGCATTTTGGTGTCCCAGACCCTTGGGCAATCAGCCTGGCAAAACCAATGGCCCCCTTCTCAGAAAAGTTCCTCTAAATGCACCAAATAAAATACATAGGATTACAAAGGAAACCAATTCTACTGAATTTTTTAAAAAAATTTTTTAAGTTCTTGGACCCCAGGTTAAGAACTCTGGCTCTAGGTTGGTCCTCATGTAGACTCTCTAAAGAATTTTTTAAAAGAACAGAAAGTGGCCCTATTGGTCAGTAGTTACTAACGTTTTCTTGGTCACCTTTCAGGGAGCCACAAATCCTCAATTGGCTCTGGGGTCTCACAACCCACCCATGCCTCCCCATCTTTTGCTACTCTAGTTCATGTCCTCCCTACAGCTCACCCCGGAGGATCCACCCAACGTGCTGAAGGCTTTCCTTGATTTCTCCCAATGTCCCCTCACGAGGGCAGCTGGGGAACACCTTGGCCGTCCACTCGTCATCTTCACTCCTGGCTCACAGCCAGCCCATATTCTCTTCTATCACTTGATTCCCTGAGAATGTCCCTCACGTCTGTGTTTCTGGGTCTCACACCTTATCTGTAGCAGGCTGATGACAGCCAGCGGCCTCTTCCATCGGCTTCCGTGTAACCCGCATTTTCAGTTATCGGTCTCATGTCTCACCCCTATGTAGGAATGCGAGTCCTACGGACAAGATGGGCATCTATAAGAAGCTTGGAGCCAGTCAAAGAGCCTGTCCCAAGAGCAATCTAGCCTGCTCTCCGCCTACTGTCCACCTCTGGCCCCAGCCCACTGTCCGTCTGACTGACAACCAAGCTCTCCAGGTTGCTGAAATCTAGGCGACAGCCATTCTCCACCCGTGTTCCTGCGTGGAGAGCTTCCGAGGAGGCTCTGCAGCATCCTGGGGCTTCCCACAAACAACATGCCACCATCAGTAAACATGAGTTTCTGGAGGACCCTCAACCCCCAGTGCCGGACACCGCCCTGTGCTGATGTCTCGTCACTTCTTTTCTGTTACCTTCTCTACCCGGAGACACCTTGTAGAACAACCTCAAGTGCATCAAGCCCGCCGTGGAATTCCTCAGAGGGGGTTGGCCCATTTCGGCAGGGGCTGGGCTGCCTTTCAGATGCTTTGGTCGGTGGAGTTTCTGACATGGTCCTTCTGGGTTCCATTTCCAACTCCTACAACACATTGGAGATTTGGGTGTGTGGAGTACAGGTGCATCCTGCTCTGTCGGGGTTTGCACTAAAATTTTGTTCTGAGCCAGATGTGGGGTTTGGGTTGTTTTTCTTGCCTAGATGAGGCAGCTACTGGTGCCTTCTGGCCTCCGCTTTGTGGTGACTGCTTTATAACACCCGAAATTCCATCCAAAATAACTGATATTTGCCTTTTTTCAATTCCTTGGTTTGTTTGTCTTGCATCAGTCAGTGGCCCATTTAAAATGGTTGGGGGGGCAGCTAGATGGCGCAGTGGTTAAAGCACCTGCCCTGGATTCAGGAGGACCTGAGTTCAAATCCAGCCTCAGACACTTGACACTTACTAGCTGTGTGACCACGGGCAAGTCATTTAACCCCCATTGCCTAAAAAAAAATTTTTTTAAATAAAATAAAATGGTTGGGATGAAGTTAATGCAATTTTGCAAGTTATCATCTCGGCTCAATCATTTCTTCTGATCTGATGATGGTTTTGACTTTGGCTCTAACCGGACAATGGTCTGATTGTCCCTGGACAGCTGATTTTCATACGACTCCCTGGCAATTAACAAGAAGCCAGCTTCAGTGGTTCGGAATTTCATTCAGTGCTTGCTGAAAACAACAATAATAAAATTCATATATACTTCATGTTATCTCATTTTATTCTCACAGCCACCCTGGAGGGAAGGTGCTATTATGCTCATTTGACAGATGAGCAAACTGAGGCAAACAGAGGGGTTAAGTGACCAGCCCAGAGTCACACATCTAGGCAGGATGTGAGGCCAGAGCTGAGCTCAGGTCTTCCTGCCTCCAGGTCCAGGGCTCTATTCTTCGTGCCACGTCCAAGGACCTCATGAAAACAATGTTTTGTCACGTTGCTTGGCAGAGCTGGGTTCATCACGCTCTCACATCAGCCTCTCCGAGGAGTACCTATGAGTCATACAGATTTCATCTGGTCTTCTGATTTCATTTACCTGAGAATGTTAACATTAAGGTGCTTCATTCCTTCCACACTATATCAAGTTGCTGGTCTCTGAACAAATATCTAACATTTAAGAGTATCTGCAATTCACGTTTAGGGATGGTCTAAAACCCACATAACTTGTGACACCCTCGATCCCCTTCTGTGCTGACCCACCTCTGTCACCGTCCTATTCCTTGTTTGTCTCATGGGATGCTGTGGCCAAAGAACTCATTACCAGTGGCCAGCTTACACTGGTGGATAAGCCTCTCCATACTTAGACACTCTGTGTACTTATTCGTCAAGTCATGGAACCAAACATTCATTAAAGCAAAATTAGAAAATAATTATTTGTTCTATGAGATGACTCTCTGGGAGAAGCAGGAGGAGAGAGAGACAGGGAAAATGGAGGGAATATGAAAATAAAAGAGAGCAATAAAATTTTTAATTATTTAACCATGTTAGAGGGTTGCTTCTTTTTTATAAAAGCAAATACAGGGGCAGCTAGGTGGTGCAGAGGATAAAGCACTGGTCCTAAATTCAGGAAAACCTGAGTTCAAATCCAGCCTCAGACACTTGACACTTACTAGCTGTGTGACCTTGGGCAAGTCACTTAACCCTCACTGCCCTGCCCAAAAAAAAAAAAAAATCTAAACTCCTATAAGGGAGAAGCCACTGCAGTTCTCACCTGAATCCTCAGCATATAGCACAGCCTCCCACATTAGGAAGCAGTAATAAATATTTGCTGATGGATCAATCATCTGAAGCAAAATTAACTGATCAGGAGACTACTGTAGACAAAAACAAAGGTCAGGACTCAGCTGACATTTAAGGCTGAAGCCATTTGTAATCTCATTTGATGAAGAGAGAGCTTAACATGATGAAAAGGACCTTCTGCTGAGGAAACGTTAACTATTGGTAACTGAAGAACAGGATTTATTTTTATTTTTTTTAAAGAACAGGAATCTTAAAGTGAAGTGTTAAGAGTTCCCGTGCAATGAAAACCCAGCGGAAATGATGAATAAGCCTGTCTAAAATTACATCCAAGGAGCACGAGGGCATTTTCCAAATAATAAACAAGTCTGGTAAGAAACATCAATTGTGTAAAGCGAGGCACGCTATTACATCAGCTAACAAGAACATTATTGAAGAATGGAACTGGAGGGGCAGCTAGGTGGCGCAGTGGATAGAGCACCGGGCCTGGAGTCAGGAGGACCTGAGTTCAAATCTGACCTCAGACACTCAACACTTACTAGCTGTGTGACCCTGGGCAAGTCACTTAACCCCAATTGCCTCACCAAAAAAAAAAAAGGAATGGAACTGGAATCAGAGGTGGAGGTCGGCTGGCCCAGGGGAAAGGGAAGCAACATTTAGAGTCAGGACCACAGGTCCAAGCCCTGCCACTGCTGCTAAGGTTCCCTCCCGGCTCCGGATCTACTGTCCTAGGATGTACATTTAGGAATAGAACAATAGTCAATAAGGATTAGAGAAAAAAAAATCTGATGGGAGAGGGTGGGGTGGGAAGTGAGGAGGGACAGGAAACAAATTTCAGAACTTTTCATGCCAGAACCCAGGCATGAAAAGTAACAAGGATATGGATTCTTGGGAGAAAAAAAGAAAATAAATAACTTTTTTTAAAAAATGAATTCAATGGAGATATTTTTAATTTGAAATAAGGATAAAGGCTTTGCAATTTTTTATTATAGGGCACAGAATTGTGATGGATATGGTTTAAAAAAAACAACATAGCATCTGGTTGAATTTGTTGCTGCTTTTTCGTCCCCACAAAATTCCCGGGTGTGGAAGCTCCCTTTGCCAATGTGAATTACTTCTCTGCCAAGACTTAAGGTCTCATCCATGGTCACACACAACCAGAACACGTCAGCGGCCAGACTGGGGACCTGCCCCTTCTGGACCCCACGCTGAGCCCTCTCCAGGGCGCCATCTTCTCTGGAGAAAGGGAAGTCAAGTTCCAAACTCTGGGCTTGCTTTGATCTTTCCTTCGGTTGGAAGTCACGGGGCTGATAAGAAAAGTTCTCCTTTGCCATTGTACTTGTATCTAGTTTGGGACCCGGCTTCACTTCCTTGGTGTTATTCCTTCCCAGCCCCATCATCTTCACATCCAAAGGGATGAGATCCAGTCCCCTCCAATGTAGCCTCTCTATAGACATGCCCACTGAAAGTCCATTTCCATAACACTCTTCTCTGGCTTCCTCAGTTTCCCTGAGTTTTCTTACCCTTGTTCCAGGACCAACCTGGGTTCTGACAAAATGTGCCTGCTACTCTTGTACTCAATATACTGCAGGGGTTTCCCGTGGCTCCCACACTTAAATATGCATTCTTCTGTCTGGTTTTTTAAACTCTTCATAACCTTGCCCCAACCTCTATTTCCACTCTCACTCTATACCACTCCTCTTCCCAATCAACCGATAAATATATATAGCGTGCCTACTATGTGCCACGCACTGGGGATACAAAAAAAAGCAAGATAGTGCCTGCCCTCAAGGAGCTTACAATCTAATTCTCATGCACTGTGATCGAGCATATTACACCCCATTCATCTCCCATCCCCCAGCCTTTGCATTCGTCATTTTGTCATTCCTTTCCTCTGCCCCTCACCCCATCTCTCTCTCTCTCTCTCTCTCTCTCTCTCTCTCTCTCTCTCTCTCCATACCATCAGCCTCTCCTGATCCCCAAAACAGCCGGTGCCCTCTCCCACCCCGACCATCTTGTTAGTTAAGGGCCTTGCTTTAGCTCTTTATCCTTATCCACAGACGCACTGAGTTTGAGACATCTAAGAAGACAAGAGAACTCTTAGAGGTGATCCGGTCAAGATTCAAAGCCAGGTCCTCGCCAAACTCACTGCTGTTTCACTAGACTACTCTCAATTTCTTTATATACGTATATGTATGTGTGTGCATACATATACGTACACATATATGCGTGTGCATAGATAGGTGGGTGTTATTATTTGGGGGCAGGGGGTAAGCACAGGCTAGAAACCCCCATGGAATGGATAACCCAGGGTGCAGGGACATCCACGTGCTGGTCGGCCCACCTGTAACCAGCGGCTGCCACTTCCCAGAGGACCCCAAGGCAAGGCAGGATGACCCTTGTGGGGAAAGGGACCCCAGCCTGGGAATGAGGTGGTCAGGGCGGCCTCTGAGGCCCTTTCCAGCTCTGAGAATCGGAGACATGAAGCCTGCATAAAAACATTTTATTTTCTGAATCAGGTAATGGCCTTGGAGACACAACTTATCTCCCCCTAACTGGTATCTGCAGAGCTTCATCCATTACTAACTGAAGGACAATTAAATGTGTGATAATTTGTGATAAATCACAATTAAAATTTAATCTAATCAGAAAATTATAAATAAAGATCATGGCTTTACTTTTAGGAACAATTGTCTTTTTCTTTTCTTAATTAGTTAATTAATTAATTTTGGTGAGGCGATTGGGGTTAAGTGACTTGCCCAGGGTCACACAGCTAGTAAGTGTCAAGTGACTGAGGCTGCATTTGAACTCAGGTCCTCCTGAATCCAAGGCCAGTGATCTTAAATGCTGATGCAGCATGGTACAGCCATTGGGATGCGGCACTTGGAGTCAGGAACTAAGTTCAAATCCTATTTCAGGAGGCGCAGTGGGTAAAGTACCGGCCCTGGTGGGTCTTAGGCCAAGCCAAATGGGGCAGGGATGGGCCAAGAGAGGGACTCTTGGGTCTGCTGCCCCAGGACAAGCCCCGCTAGGCCTGAAGAGGCTCGTCATCCTGGGGGACTCTGGGTGTGGGATTTCTCAGGCACAGGCTGCTCTCTCAAAGAGTGTCCTAGGGGGCATCAGCGCAGGGAGGACCCAAGCCAACCAGATACCAGGCTCTTCAAGGACCAGAGGGCATGCTTTTCAGATGGCCCCCAGACACACTCTCCTCAAATAAACATGGTTCTGGTTCTTCCTAGAAATGTTCTTTCAGAGGGACGCACTTTTCAGAGATCTGTGTTTGCACAACAGAACTCACCGAGGGAGGGAAAGGCAAGATAAATATCGTATCACCCCCAGTACCTTAATAAATGCCTAGACGCAGAGGACCAGGCTGCATTTAAATCTGGTGAAAACAGAAAAAAGAAATAAAACAAACACGTTTTGCGAATCCTCTGTCAGGCCCAAAGAAAAGTCAGAAGAACATGGAAATCGCCTTGGGTAAATGAGGACGTCTGGGGCAGACCGGCTGAGCAAAGAGAGGGCTCGGGTGAATATTAAAACCGCCCCTTCTGCGGCTGCCTCAGTGCCCGGCTGGGCTTGGCCCCAGAGCCTTCTCTAGGCTGTGCAAATTCCAACGGGGGCAGCCTCAGAGCCAAACAATGATCTGGAGAGTGACCAAGGCTTCCAAGGAAGGCATCATGTCTAGACATCCGAGCTGCCCAGGAGACTCGTTTGGCTGCCTGCCCACAGGCTGACCCCAACCTCTTCCTTCCCATAAGAAGCTGTGGGCGTTTTGCTCAGAAGTGACCATAAAGAAAGTGGCAGCAGACGCCCAGGGCCTCTCCTAGGCCGCCATCTTGGCGGACACCATCCAGGCTCACAAAAGTGAGCGGGGTTTAACGGCAAAGGTGGGGACCCACGGTTCCCTAGAAGCCCCCTGTAAATCTCGAAACTGAGCGGGGACTGGACAAGAGCGATGACTTACAGACATGAATGACACGAATATCCATTAACGACATTTCACATTTCATTTAATTTCATTTAATTCATACAGCAGCCTTGGGAAGGAGGAAAAGCACTAATGTACCCATCTTACAGATGAGAAGACTGAGTCCCAGAGAGGTGAGGATGGCTTTGCTCAAGGCCACATAATTATTAAGAAAGCGACTGAAAAACCCAAAAAAACCAAACAAACAAAAAAAATGGGGCAGCTAGATGGCGCAGTGGATAGAGCACTGGCCCTGGATTCAGGAGTACCTGGGTTCAAATCTGGCCTCAGACACTTGACACTTACTAGCTGTGTGACCCTGGGCAAGTCACTTAACCCCAAATGCCTCACAAAACAAAACCCCCAAAACAAAAACATCGGGGCAGCTAGATGGCACAGTGGATAGAGCACCGGCCCTGGAGTCAGGAGTACCCGAGTTCAAATCCTGCCTCAGACACTTAACACTTAGTAGCTGTGTGACCCTGGGCAAGTCACTTAACCCCAATTGCCTCACCAAAAAAAAAAAAGAAAGAAAGAAAGCGACCGAAGCGGAGCCTGTTTCCCAGGATCATCGCTTCAGAGCTGAAGGCATCAGAGGCAGGCTTCAAAGCAAGGCTGCCAATGCTTCTGATCCACCTCTGTTCCTCCCACACGGTCGAGCTGTCCAGAGGCTTTCACACATTTCACACATTTCCCACTCTGTCATCCACACGCCCCCCTTTTCATCCTCTCGCCTCCGAGGTAAGAAAGCAGAATTCATAGACTTGAATTGCAAGTGACAATGGCCACAGAAGTCCTTCAGCCGGCTCCCACCCAGCGCCTCCTTCATCCCCCGCTCCCGAGGAAATATCGGAGCCCATCCTTTGTCCTGGTCTCCTGGCTTCAAAGCACTAGCACATGAAACTTTTCTAGAATAAAAAGGAAAAACCCAACCGAGCCCGGCAAGTGCCGAATGAGAGGATGACTTCCCAAAGAAGCTATGCAGGGAGGGAGGGAATGCGCATTTATGAAGCGCCTCCTAGGTGCCCTTTAGAAATATCATCTCAGTGGACCCTCACAGGAACCCCCTCTAGGAGGTAGGTGCTATGATTATTCCCATGAGGAAACTGAGGCAGACGGGGGGGGGGGGGCAGTGTCACTTGCCCAGGGTCACATGGCTAGTATGTTCCTGAGCCTGGATTTGAATCCAGGTCTTCCTGATGCCACACCCAGCACTACACCCACTGTATAAGCTTGTCCCGGCCTGGCAATCATTCTCTACCGTACAATCAGAAACAAGGCAGGATGCCGAGTCCTCCCCAATTACCAAGGGGATATAAATTCTACCCCTCCAGGGGCTTTTTTTGGTCTCTACCCTAAATACCCAAACAGACTCTATGTCCTAAATCCAGCCACATTAGTCCCAGATTTATAGGAACAGATGCCACAGGACATATTGTGGACAGGAAAGGGAGAGGATTTAAATAAAAACACTTATTTACTGTGATATTTGGAGAGACCCAGAGCCTTTCAGCACAGATAGTCCCCCCCCCCACAATGCCTCTCTCTGTTTCCCCATTTTTTGGCCCACATTCTCTGTTGATACCTTTCTATCCCATGCAATGAAATTCTGTCCACGCCTTTCCAAAAAGCATCCCTACAGGATTTAATCTATATGTGAGGGGCCTTTTTTGTGGGGTGGGGAGGGTTAAAAGGCAACTGAGGTTAAGTGACTTGTCCAAGGTCACACAGCTGATAAGTGTCTGACAAATTGAACTCAAGTTCTTCTGACTCCAGGGCCCGTGCTCCAGCCACTGCACCACCTAGCTGCCCTGAGAAGGACCATTCTTAATATTTCAGAGGATGGTAAGGAAGCACTTGGGTTATAATGATCCAGAATCAAATGTGGATTCAAATCTCACCTCTGCAACTAACTGGCCATGTGACCCTAGACAAGACTTGAATTCAAATCCTGCCCTGGACACTTATTAGCTGTTTAATACTGGGCACTCAGCCTCAATTTCCTCTAATGTAGAACAGTGTCATAATACCCTACACCTAAGTCACAGAGTTGTTGTAAGAACCCAATGAGATGATGCATGGAAGAGCATTTTGCAAATCCTAAAGTGATATATAATTATACCTCCTCTCTGTGCCTCGGTTTCCTCATGTGCAAATGGGGATAAATTTGAAAGCAGCCCAACACAGGCGATAAAGAAAGCTGGCCTTGGAAACAGGAAAAGCTGCATCTACAGAGCAGCTGCTGACATCCACTGGCTGTGCGACCCTGGACAAGTGACTTGGCCACTCAGTCCTTCTTCCGATCAATGTTGGGGAATCTCACAGGATCAAAGGCTTAGAGCCAAGAAAGATCTCAGAGGTCACCAAGTGCAACACCTTCATTTTACAGATAAGGTAAGCAAAGCACAGAGAGGGAGAGTGACTTACCCAGGGTCACATAGCAAGCACTTTCAGAGGCCAGATCTGAACCCAGGTCTTCCCAATTCCCAAGCCCAGGATCCTGCCCACTATGGCACACTACCTCTCTGGAGTTCCTAAATCAAAGAAATCATAGAAGAAGGAAGGAAGGGAGGGAGGGAGGGAGGGAGGGAGGGAGGGAGGGAGGGAGGGAGGAAGGAAGGAAGGAAGGAAGGAAGGAAGGAGGAAGGGAGAGAGAGAGGGAGGGAGGCTGTGTGTAGATATACAGAGAGAAAGAAGAGATACAGACCTAGTATAATATCCTCACAGGGTTTTTATGAGGCTCAAATCAGATGATGAAGGAAAATTATCATGACAAATATTATATTCCATATTTACATGGCACTCTAAGTTTATGAGGCACTTGGCAAACAGGATCTCACTTCCACCCTCCTATCACCCTGGGAGGTGGGTGCTATGACGACCTGCATTGCACAGATGAAGAAGCTGAGATAGAAAGCATGTAAGTGACCTGCCTCGGGTCACGCCTCCTCGTCTGCCCACTCCCCAGTCCGGTGGTCCCTGTTCCCACCTCCGTGCCCCGCCTGCCTCCTTTCCCAATCCTGCAGCTCAAAGATGGCGCATTCCCTCCATCCCTCTCTAGCTCATGAAGTCACCACTCACGCCCACCTGGCCTCGGCCTCTGAGTCACCTGCAGCTGCGCTTCCACGGAGGATGGGGAGGTTCCACGAGCATCACCGGGCGAGGAGGGTCATAGCCCCCGAAATCTAGAGCCGGAGAGGACCTCAGAGCCTCTCTCGGGCAACCCCCTAACTTTGCCAATGAAGAGACAAAGGCCCAGGGAGGCTAAGGGACTTTGTCACCGGAGCAGAAATCCAGAGCCAGGAGGGGCCCTCACAGCCGTCTCGTTCCACCTCCTTGTTTTACAGACGAGGAAACTGAGGCCCGGGGCTAGGAGGGGGAGGGGGGGCACCCTGCCCAAAGACCCACAGGGAGGAAACTTCGGGGATGGATGGCAGTGTGTGTCTGACAGCAGCTCAGGATCAACAAAGGCGGGAGGCCATCTCCCAAGGGTGGTCCGGCCAGCTGGTCATCTGCCAGGCTCATCCAAGACAGAGGGACAGGCTCAGCACAAGAGGGGGAATGTGCAGCCTATATACAGGCACTTGATAAAAGGGGAAGGAAAGGGGGGAGGGAGGGAGAGTGAAGGAGGGGGAGAAGGAAGAGAGGAAATGAAGGAAGGAGGGAGGGAGGGAGAGAGAGTGAAGGAGGGGGAGAAGGAAGAGAGGAAATGAAGGAAGGAAGGAGGGAGGGAGGGAGGGAGGGAGGAAGTAAGAGGGTGGAGGGAGGGGAGGCCGGAGGGAAGGCGGGCAGGCTTTCCCCAAGAAGCCTAACTCGGGAAGAGTGGAAGAAAAAGCCATGTGCGCCTCCACCTCCCCCTCTGGCCGAGGGTGCCGACCATAAAGGACTGTCCAGCTGCTCCCAACACTGCAGTAATGGCCAGGTCCGAGCCCTTTAGAAGGGCGCGGGACAAGCTCCAATAGGCATTTGTGGGGTAAGAGGAGAGACCAAGGGTAACCAGCCAATTGCTGCTTTCAGCCTCCCGGTGGGCATCCAGTCCCTTCTCCAGGACCCAAAGATCCCAAGGTTTCGGGGTTGGAAGGGACCTTCAAGGTCATCCAGTCAAACCCCTCACTGAGGCAGAGCAAACCTCCCAGGGACACTGCGCCTCGAGAGTCACGGCCAATCAAGGCTGAGAAACCAGGCCTGGATGCGAGATTGGAAACCTAAGGCACTCACTGGGGCGATTCAGTTTCTTCATCTGTAAAGGGGGAAGAGGAGGAACTAAGTAGGCCCTATATGTGGTCAAAGGGTTTACAAGGGCAGTTTGGGGGACTCTGACCAAGCATCTACCTGACACAGGCCTGTCACAGAGCCTGAAATCTCCGCCATCAGAGCCACCCTTTTTAAAGCATCCTGTCTCCAAAAGGTGCCTATTAAAATGCTCGGGACTCGGAACGCTGACTTCCCTGCTGGGGGCGGAGGGGGTGTCAGTTGGCTTTACTAACTGTTTTTCTGACTTAGAGGGAAGGGCTCAAGGGGAGGGGGAGGGGAGGGCGCAGGGCCCATGGAGGGGAAAGGACCTAGATGAAAAAAGGGAAACCTAGCCACACCAACTGTGTAGAATGAGAACAAAATGGAACCACAAGGTAATGGAAGGAGCACAAGATGAGCCCTGCTAAATGTATCTGGTTAGCGGTCACAGGGCAGATAATGGGGACCCCGAGTCAGACAACAACGAGGACATTTTGACAAGGTCCTGAGTCAGGAAAGGCCTAGAGAAGGGGCTCTGAACCATCGTGGTGTCAGGGACCCCGTGTGATGACACCCCCCCCCCTCACAATCAGGTTTTTAAATGCAGAAAATAAAATACATTAGAAACTAGAGTGAAATACTCAAAAAACAAAAAATACCAAGTCCCCACCAGGGCTTTCAGGGAAGGCGGTCAGACGAGGGGGCAGCAGATAGCAGAAGGGTCAACAAGGATGTGGGCACGTGGAAAGGGCGCTGAATTTGGAGCAAAGGGCCTGGGTTCATATCCCAGCTTGGACACTTGCTGCCTGTGGGACCTTGGGCAAGTCACTTCATTACCTTTGCCTCAGTTTCCTCATTTGTAAAATGAGGGAGCTACAATCCTCCTGTTTCACCCCTTCCACCTACTGTGGGGCCTTAAGGTGAAACAGCAACCCCAAGAGGGGCAGCATGATATATTATTTATTTATTTATTTATTATTATTATTATTAAAGGAGCTGACATTCATAGGGCACTTCGATGTTTGCCAAGCTCCATACATCAAAACAGAATGGAAATCCGGCCTTAGACACCTGACACTTACTAGCTGTGTGACCCCGGGCAAGTCATTTAACCCCCAGTACCCCCCCCAAAAAAAAAGGAAAAGAAAAGAACGGAAAGAGCACTAGTCCTGGGATGGGGGCACCTGGCTTCTAATGCCACCTGTGATGCTCACTACCTGTAGGACCTTGGGTAAGTCAACAGCCCCCTCTCCAGGCCCCAGTTCTATCCTCCATGAAGTGAGGGGTTTGGAGAAGACGACCCCCAACGTCCTGCCTGGCCCTAAATCTAGGTCCCTATGTTCTCAATGATTGCTCAGAACCCCCTGGGAAAGTCTCTGAGCAAAGAGGATTCTCTAACCTCCCATTCTTCTAAAAAATCCCAAGTACGGCCTTTAAAAAAAACCCCAGGGAGCATCTGGCATGCCAGCTCCACCCCTGGCTCCTCAAGGACTGCACCCCAGCACCAAGCAGCCAACCCACCACCTCGTGCAGGAGCGGGGACACCTGCCTCTCAATTTCCACAGGGCCTTTGAGGCACACTGGATAAAATGTCATGTTTTACTCGGCCGGTTTCCTCAGGGGCCCTCAGAGGACCCCAGGAGGCCTCTAAGCAGTTTTAATTCTCCCCAAAGAACCTGTCGGCTTCTCTAAGCAAGAAACCAGAGGCACCAGGTGGGACTGGGAGAGAAAAGACAAGAACCAACTGGTGACCGCAGGCCCAGGCTCAGTGTGAGGGTGGGTGGGCTCCCACCCTCAACTCCACGCTCTCCCTCCAAATCTCTCACACACTTTCACTCTCCCTCTCTCTCTCCCTCTCCCCCCACCCCCCTCTCTTTTCCTCACCCCCCTCCTCAGCTCCTGAAGGGTGAGAACCGTGTTTCTGCTACCCGAGCTCACCACAGAGTCTGGCTCTTAAGAGATGCCTGTTGACCGCCTAGCTGTGACCACAACCTCCTAATTTGTCTCCTCACTCCTCGGCTCCTGTCTATCCTCCGGGGAGGCCGAATGTCTGACCAAGCCACTCCCTGCCTGGGGAAGCTCTCATCTCTGGGATAAAGTATAAGCTCGGACACTCTTGGCCGGGAGGTCCCAAACACGTCCTTGCAGGCTGAGCACAAACTAATACACTTGTCGCTCTGGCACACACTGTAGCCAGGAGGCTAAAGGGGCTCGATATCAGTGAGGAGGGGCTGAGGGGGACGTGTGTGGGGCAGATTTGGGGGGAGTTGGGGGGGCAGATCCTGAGGCCATCTTCAGGTACCACTGGGGGAGGGACCGCAAAGAGGTAGGAGAGGCTCGATGTCAAAGAAAAGCATCAGAAATGGTTAAGGGGAATGGGTGGGCTCAGGAGGCAGTGGGACTCCCCCTTGAAAGGAAAGGCTTGTCTGGGTGTGTTGGGTATGTCATGGAGAGGATAGATGAGTCTGGGTGGCCTCTGAACTTACTTCCCACTCTGAAATTCCATGAGTCTATGACTTGGGTTCAAATCCCACCTCTAACACTTGTTACGTGACCCGCTATTGGCCCCAGTTTCCTCAACTGTAAAGTGGGGATAACAGCACCCAGCTCCCAGGGTGATTGTGAGGATCAAATGAGATAAAGCACTCAGCATACCACCTGGCTCAGGGGCACAACAGATGGAGCACTGACCCCGGAGTCGGGAGTTCAAATCCTGCCTCAGACACTTGGCTCTGACTAGCCGGGCAAGTTACTTCACCCCGATTGTCTCCAACATCCGGGCCCTCTCCAGTCGTCCTGATGTCTGTCTTGCCACTGGACCCAAATGGCTCTGGAGAAGAGAGCAAGGCTGGTCACCTTGCAGAGCCTCCTTCCCTTCAATCCAGTGCACTGCAAGTCATGACACCACCTCCCAATGTCATGGTCCTCTTTGAGAAGGGAGGACAGGGGCAGCTAAGTGGCGCAGTGGATAAAGTACCAGCCCTGGATTCAGAAGGACCTGAATTCAAATCCGGCTTCAGATACTTGACACTAGCTGTGTGACCCTGGGCAAATCACTTGACCCTCATTGCCCTGAAAAAAAAAGAGAGAGAGACAGAGAGAGAGAGAGAGAGAGAGAGAGAGAGAGAGAGAGAGAGAGAGAGAGAGAGAGAGAGAGAGAATGGAGGACAAGCAGCAGCAGCAGCCTGGTGCTGGCAGGTGCCGTAGAGATGCGTATTTCCTTCTCTGGCACATTGTTCTTCGCCCCCCCCCCCCACTAGATTATAAACTCCTTGAGGGCAGGAATTGTCTTTTGCCTCTTTTTGTATCTATAGAGCCTGGTACACAGCAGGTGCTTAATAAATGTTTATTAAATTGAACTGAACCCTCCCTTTCATGGCATATTAGCCGAGTGTTCAAAATCATTCAACCAGCATTTATTAAGCACTTACCATGTACAGCCAGGCACTGTACTCACTTCTGGGGATTCGGAGAAGGCAAAAACACAGCCCCTGACCTCAAGGAGTTCACCTTCTAATGGGAGAAAGAACATGGAATAACTGTGGAAACAAAGGACGGGTCTGAACAAATAGAGGTGAGGGCTGGAGAACTCACGTATGGGTATGGGTGATCATGTGAGCAGGCTCTCAGGTGAGTAAGTGGTCTGCAGGCAGGATATGAACTCAGGTCTTCCTAACTCCAGGCCCAGAGTTCTATCCATTGTGCAGTCGGCTGCCCCAACTGCCACGAACTGTACCAACACCCCCCCACAACCCCTCCTAAGACATCTCTAGCTCATCCTGGAAAGCTCAGGGTCACCTCTACACCGAGGATGAAGAATGAGGCCAGGACTTCATCAGAAGGGACATGATGGGGGCAGCTAGGTGGCGCAGTGGGTAGAGCACCGGTCTTGGATTCAGAAGGACCTGAGTTCAAATCCAGCTTCAGACACTTGACACTTACTAACTGTGTGACTCTGGGCAAGTCACTTAACCCTCATTGCCCTGCAAAAAACAAACAAACAAGCAAACAAAAAACAAAGGGACATGATGTCAGATTCCTATCATTTGGGTCTGGGTGCATTTGGCCAAAGCAAGCGCACCTTCCCTACGCTGTAATCAAGTGACTGGTACACATCACTTGAAACTAACCAACCAAAGTAACACAAACATGGCCAGCAACAGAGAATACCCAAACTTCACCCCTAGCAAAGGGATGCAATTTTAAATGAATCCAACTTGGCATATGAGTGAAGAATCTGTATGAAAAGTGATGATAATCACCACCAACCCCCAATCTGTGATGTCAATTTTCTTAAGCATAGTAGATACTATAAGGAGACAGTGCAGTGCAACATTAGACTTGGGAAATGGGAAGTCCTGAATTCAAAACCTTCCTCAAATATCAGAAGTAGTATAGAGGCTAGAGTATTGGACTTTGAGTCAGGAAGATCCGAGTTCAAATTTAGCATCAGACACAAATTAACTTCATGACCCTAGGCAAGGCACTGAACCTCTGGCCTGCCTCAGTTTCCTCAGTTGTAAAATGGGGATCAGTTGCTGTTCTGAGGATGAAATAAGATAATGACTGCAAACTGCTTAGCACAGGGCCTGGTACACAGAAGTTGTGCCTAATTCTCTTTGGTGGGACAGGATGTCTACTCTCCCTGATTTCTCATAGCAAGGCATATCTGGGAAGATGATGAAATAAGAGATCCCTCAGAAAAGCAAGTCTACAGAAGAGCTCAACTTGGGAATGGATTTGTGAATACAGAAGGACAGGGCAGATCTGAAGAGGTCTGAGGGGAGACCGAAGGAAAACTCTGCCCGGTGTATTTCAGGAAAATGAACAAGCCTTCCCCAGAGGAACCAGAACCACCAAGAATTCACAGAGTAACCAAAGGAACAGAAAATTCCAGTCACCTGGATACATCATCAAAGAACAACTCAAGTAGCCAAACAGAAATCAAGAACCATCAATCCAGGTTTTGTAAGATTTTTCCACAAGAATGAAAAATGACACAAAAGGCTGGAACTTAGGTAATAGGGAAAAACACAAACCACGTGCCGGAATGAGTTTCCAAACAAAACATTTTTTTAAAACAAAAGGTGATTATTTTAAAAATAGAACAAAAATTACTTCCATCATGTCCATCACCTGTGGTGTGCAACTGCTTCTGGCTTCGAGAAACAGAATTCAAACAAGAAAGAAGCAGGTCCCTTTCCAAAATCCACAAGGATGAAGGGGAAGCCTTGGAGTTGGGGTTGGGGGTAAAGAAAAGGAGGAAAACGGAGATAAAGACATTTTAAAAGTTTGGAATAGGCCTAGAAAAATAAGTACAACAAAAGTCTAGATATTTCACAACTGCAATTGGCTATTTCACCATCCATAAAAACAAATTCAGAAAATAACTACAGTTATCTTATTGATTTATATAACTATAGTAGTCCATTAATCTTTCTCTGAGTGATACAATTGGGGGGAGGGGGGACAGCGACAGAATGGCAAAATTAAGCAAAGAGGTGTGAGAAAGGAGAGAATGAAGCAATCCTAAAAAAAAAAATTACTGTCTTTAATAAGGGGACAAAGATGTGAGAAGTAGAGAGATTATTAAAAATGAATAGGGGCAGCTAGATGGCGCAGTGGATAAAGCACTGGCCCTGGATTCAGGAGTACCTGAGTTCAAATCCGGCCTCAGACACTTAACACTTACTAGCTGTGTGACCCTGGGCAAGTCACAACCCCAACTGCCTCACTAAAAAAAAAAAAAGAAAGAAAAGAAAAACTAGTAGCATAATAAGTCACATTAACAATAAAAACAATTGAAAGAAACAGAAAAAAGAGGGAGGGAGGGAGGAGAGGGCAGGAAGGAAGGAAGGAAGGAATGGAGAGAGGGAGGGAAAAAAGGGAAAGAGAGAGGGAGACAGAAAGAAAATAGGTTTTTGCAAAGAACAGGTTAAAAATCTATTTGCAAATAACATATTTATAAAATTCTAGAGACAAATGGATTACCTTAATCCTTTGGCAGAATACAGAATAAACTCACAAAAAGAATCTTTTTTTATATATAGATCAATAACAGAAACTAAAAGAAACTAATAGAAAAAGAGTATTTACAATAATATTAAAAAGTATCAGGTGGGTGAGCACTGGCCTACCCAGAATTACAAGGGATCAATATAAGAACAATCAGAAAACAATTCTGATAGAAATAAAAACCTGAAATGACTGGAAGTTTGGGTTTAGCTGAAAATTAAGAATAAAAAACTGTCAATAGTACCCAGATTCATTTGTGGATTTAATGCTATACCAGCCCAAATGCCAATCGACTATTTCACCCCTCCCACATTCTCCCCTCCACTCACACACTCACACCCAGGTCAGACCCTTATTGACTCTTCCCTAAACTAGGACAAGAACTTTCTAATTGGTCTCCCCGTACCCCATTTCTCCCCCATCTAATGCATCCCCAACAGCAGCCCATGTGATATTCCTAAAGCACATCTCATTATGCTTCTCTCCTACTCAAGAGCCTCTGGGGCTCCCTATGGCCTTGAGGAAAAAAAAACCTGTGGCATCTAAAGCCCTTCCTTGTCTTGTCTCTACCGTACTAGACCTTCTTCCATTCACACTCTCCATATCCTGGCCCGACTGGCCATTTAAGACATTCCAATCCATCCAATCAATATAAAGCGCTTAGCACAGAGCCTGGTACTTGGTGGGTGCCTAATAAATGCTTATTTCCTTCCTCTTCCCTGGGTCTCCTTTACAGAAGCCATCCCCATGCCAGGTGCACCCTCCCTCCTCATTCCTGACACTATAGTATTCCTACTGACCTTCAGCAGGCAACAGTCTACATCCTCTCATAATCAATGCCACACACCATGGGGACCCCCTCCCTGTGCTAGTGTCCTTCCCCTGGAAATCACTAGGTATCTACTTTATGTACATATCACCTCCCCCCTCCTCCTTTAGAATATAGGAGGGATTGTCCTTTCAGTTCTTTCTCTGCTTCTCCAGAACCTGGCACACAGTAGGTAAAATCGTTGTTGAATGAACCAGCCCCAAAGAGTGGCTCCACATAAGAACGAGGTCTCTAGCAGTGCCCAAAGCCCGTACAGCTTGGTGGCCCAGGAAATTGAACTCTGCAGCTAACATCAAGGAGACCTGAGTTGTAGGCCTGCCTCCGACATCTGCTAATCCTTTTCTCGAACAGGACTTCTTAAACTTTTTTGACTTCCGACCCCAAGTATATAAAATAGGTATACATAACTTTTTACTGTTGCGAAACTGTTTGCGACCCCCACATTCAGTTACACCACCACATATGGGGTCTGAATCCACAGTTTAAGAAGCTTTGATCTACAAAGTGGAGGTAAGAACAACACCCACCTCCTGAGGTTTGGTTTGTTTTTGGTTTTTTAAGGGTAAAATAAGATAATATTTTTAAAGCATTTTCCAAACAGTAAAGCACTATATATGCTAGCTGTTGTTGTTATTATTACCACTGACTTAAATAAAAGCCGAGATGGCTCGGTTTTTAAAAGTGTTTTCATCACGGTTGCCAGGTAGTAAAAGCAAGTTTTAAAAGAAAAGGGGAGATTGGAGGAGTAAACAGTGTCTGAGAATTGAATTTGGTTTTCCCGACCAGGACTTAAACTATGGTAATTATTGTTGCCTAGCCAAAGAAACTCACCTAACAAGGGCTAGATTAAAAAAAAATAATAATGTGAGTATCTGTGTAGTATGTATGTGTATATAAATATGAGTGTATACATACACATAAATATACATATATGCACACACAGACACACATTTTTCTAAAATCTTGCGAATCTAAAGCAAAGGACTCTAAACTTCAAAGTAAGGAGAAAAATGCCTATGTCTATTCTTCAAGCCAGAGGGTACGGAGAGTACCTGCAATCAGAGAAGATTGGGAGTGAGAGGCCCAGAAGTTCACAAAAGACAAAGTCCAAGAAAGGAGGCAAAAACAAAATCCAAGGTCTCAAAGATCTAGATTCGAATGCACAAAGTGCAAAAAAAAAGTAGCCAAATTAAACCCTGATCCCTGAAAAGGCAGACCTGGCTTCACGGGTAACACTGAGGCTTGGAAGGAAGGATGAGCCCCGAAAGTGGATGTGGCACTGAATCTGGATCAGAGAGCCAAACCAAGCAGGATATGTCCAAGAGAAGAGAGAAGGGGGATGGGAGGAAAGCAGTGTGATGTATTAAGAAAGCCTTCACAGGTGATGGAATACGGGAACCAGGAGAGCCGTGGGGAGCAACCTCAGAAACAAGAAGCGACATCTCGTCAGAGTACAATTAAGGAACAAGAAACAGACAAGAAGCTTGGGAAAGAGACAAGGCAGGCTAGGAACAGGCATTAGGAGATTTCGTTTATCCAGACAGCTGCTGTCACCCCACCTCTCTCTGCCCAAAATAGAGCGGCTAATTGCTTCTTGATGTTGTCTTCGGATAATTTCAAAAAGTGGACTAAGGCGTAAGGGAATGAGAAACCAGAGAGACAGAGAGCTGGCTTTTGAGTCAGAAAGAAATGCCTGCCTTAATCACCCACTGGCTATGTGACCCTGGGCCCGTGACTTGTCCTCTCAAGAACCCCTCTCTAAGGCTCAAAGTGGCAGAGAAGGTGCCAAGGCACATGAGAAGAAGGAGGAGGAGCCCTTCAATGATGACAGCTAGAACTTATCTAGAACTCAAACGGACATACAGAGATATGACCAGCAGGCTCGTGATCAATGATGGAGAAGAAATCATTCAGATGTCATCTTTATTTAAAACCAAAGTAAATTTACCAGTGAACTCTCTTACAATCCAAATCTTTTCCCTACATAGCAGAGGAAATGAGTACACTCATAGATAAACTTTCCCAATATCATCTTTTAATACCGTTCAGGACACAGGGCTTTGGGGTGAGCTTTCTCCGACTCACAGGAGCCCCTAATAAACCCAAACTTCACTAAGTCTCAGAGCAATAGACAGATGGTGGAAATGCCAAGATTCACCTGCTAATCATACTGTCCTGGGCCTACTTCAAAGACATCTGGAAGAGTAGTCTTTCTTCGATCATGGGCTATCATAAAGCAAAAGAGAGCCGGGGCAACTCGGTGGCGCAGTGGATAAAGCACCGGCCCTGGATTCAGGAGTTCCTGAGTTCAAATCCGGCCTCAGACACTTGACACTTTACTAGCTGTGTGACCCTGGGCAAGTCACTTAACCCCCATTGCCCTGCAAAAAAACAAAACAAAACAAAACAAAACAAAAAGAGAGCCTATCAGTTAATAATATAAGAAAAAAAAGTCTCCTTCCTAAAGTCTGACTTACTGATTTATTCAACTGTAAAATTACTCTTCCAAATTCACCGGGAACTAAGAACTTGATGCTGAATCTATACTTCACGGGGCAAATGAAGCCAGTATTTTGTTATAGCTTCAGGAATAATAGCAACAGATGACATTTATAGAGTGCATTCAAGTTTGCCAAGCACGTTCTATATGTTGTCCTACAACCTTAAGAAGTAGGTGCTGTCCTGCTCTTTTTGTGGTGGCAAGGAATTGGAAATGGAGGGGATGTCCATCCATTGGGGAATGGCTGAACAAGTTGTGCTATATGAATGTAATGGAATTCTATTGTGCTGTAAGAAACGACGAGCAGGTGGAGTTCAGAGAAACCTGGAAGGACTTGCATGAACTGATGATGAGTGAGATGAGCAGAACCAGAAGAACTTTATACACAGTATCATCAACACTGTGTGTTGATCAACTGTGATAGATTAGATTCTTCTCACCAATCCAACGGAACAAGAATGTCCCAAAGGACTCATGATGGAAAAGGCTCTCCAAATCCAGGGGGGAAAAAAAAAAAGGAACTGTAGAATTATGGATGCTGATTGGACCATACTATTTCTTTTATTTTTGATGCTGTTGGTTTTCTGATTTCAGGTTTTTCCTTTGTGCTCTGATCCTTCTCATATAACATGACTAATGCAGAAATATGTTTAATGTTATTATGTATATTTAACCTATATCGGGGCAGCTAGGTGGCACAGTGGATAGAGCACCAGCCCTGGATTCAGGAGGACCTGAGTTCAAATTCGGCCTCAGACACTTTACACACTTACTAGCTGTGTGACCCTAGGCAAGTCACTTAACCCCAATTGCCTCACCAAAAAAAAAAAAAACAAAACAAAAAAAACCAGAAAGTCCCCTATAACTTATATCAGATTGCCTGCTGTCTAGGTGTGGGGGGGGGGGGGAGAATTTGAAATTTGAAATCTTATATAAACAAATCTTGAAAACTATTTCTACATGTAACTGGAAAATAATAAAAAACTTTTATTTAAATTTAAAAAAAAAAAGAAGTGGGTGCTATCATCGTCCCCATTTGACAAATGAGAAAACTTAGGCCTAGAAAGGATAAGTGATTTGCCCAGGGTCACACAGCTAGTAAGCATCAGAGATGGGATTCAAACTCCAAGTCTAGTACTAGAAGTCAGCTAAGTGTCACGGGCTGAGAGATGGGAAGACCCGAGTTCAAATCCTGTCTCAGACACTTAGTAGCTATGTAACCCTGAGCAAGTCACAACTTCTGCCTCAGTTTCCTCATCTATAAAATAACACCTACCTCCCCCAGTTATCTGTGAGGACCAAATGAGATCATATACATGAACACCAAAGAACTGGCCCAGTGACCAAGATCAAAGCCTCCTTCACAGAACGACAGTTGGAGGGGTCCCCAGTGATCATCAAACCCAAGGTTCTTAACTGGGGGGGGGTCCACAAACTTGGATTTTATATACCTACTTATATTACAAGTGTCTATATACATATATATTGACAATTGCACATCGAGATAATTGGTCACCTTTGTAATCCTGTATGGTTTGGGAGGAGGGTGGGGGGAATATGCATTTAAAAACATCATTCTTAGAAGGGGTCCATCGACTTCAGATATCAAAAAGGGTCCATGATACAAAAAGGGTTAAGAATTCCTGATCTAGTCCAAGTTATGCCCAAGAAGAATTCCAATACACCATCTTCAGCAAGGGATCACCCAGCCTCTGCTTAGAGACCTCCAAGAAGGGGAAGCCCACCACCATCCTTGACCACTAGGATTCATACGGATGATTTTTCGCATAAGGGGCCAAAGAACTTTGGGCTTTTTCTGGGAAGATCTCTCTGAAATTGCAATCGAAGTCTAAATGAAAATAGGAATCGATATTCACTTAACACACTGTTTTTCATTAGATTTCTTCAACTCTAATGCTCTGTAAAGTGAGGCCAACTTAGATGTCTAAACTCTCAGACTGTGTCTGAGACCTTGACAAGACCCTTGTCCATTGATTCATCCATAAAAGGTTTTTGATTTTTAAAAATAAAATGCACTGCTAAGTCTCTCAAGCCTTCCCCAGCAGGACAAAAGGAGAGCTGCGATTCTTTCAGTGATCAGTGAGGGCTGAAATGTTATTGAGAAAACAGATTTTCAAAGGAATTGGGAACCAGTTCCTTTGAACTCGGAAAGCCACCCAGTGGATAAGCTGGTTGCATAAATGGTAAACTGAGGCCAGGCCAGCTAAATGATAACTAGCCCTTAGACAACCCTCCAGGTTTTGCAAAGCATGTACTTTGTGAATTTGATCTCATCTGGGTCCCCTAACAACCTTAGGGGGTTAAATGGTACACACATTCAGAGTTCCCATTTTATAGAAATTTCAGCTCTAGAAAGGCTCACAACGTTGACCCAGCTCCTGCTGACCAGGTCCAGCACCC
This sequence comes from Dromiciops gliroides, assembly GCF_019393635.1. NCBI lineage: Eukaryota > Metazoa > Chordata > Mammalia > Microbiotheria > Microbiotheriidae > Dromiciops > Dromiciops gliroides. Next base: position 22,587,398 of record NC_057865.1, on the reverse strand, counting down.
TCACAGCCCCGCCTGCCCAGCTGCAGCTGCCTTTCAATTCTATTGCACGCGTTTCTACCCCCGCTTCTGTGGTACCAGAAACCAGCCAGTTACAGAAAAAAAAAGTGACTACCTTAAGTTGTTTAAAGGGCAAGATGCTCGAATATTCTACCATCCCTTTGATTTTTCTCATCGGAATGTATTGGGACAGCATAACATCCCGACTTAGAGGAATAGTTTATTCAATGGTCCTTCATAACATTATTGGTTTTTTACCTCATTCAGGCAGCAAAAAGTTTTTTGTATAATAGTATACGTGAGAATCTTTGGGAAAATACGTTTAATATAAGTAGAAATTTTATGCCTGCAATTGAAATACCTTTTAATACCACATCCATAGTTCATACGACTAAGGATTTTATTTTTTTTTGTTGTTTTTTTTTTGTTTTTGTTATTATCATTGTTTTTGTTATTATCATTGTTATGATGTGGGGGAAACTCTCACATATGGAGAGAGACCTCAAAATGGCTGTTTCTACTAGAGATGATCCAAGTTCAGAATCAGATCAGCAGAAACTACTCCCTCTGCAGGAAGCTATAGAACATAGTAAGAAGGGAGTGCCAATTCAAGTCAGAAAATATAGCCCCTTTAGACCAAGTGACTTGAGCGCATGGAAATCAATCATCCCTAGTTTTGAGAAAAATCCAAACACTGTAATTTCACAGTTAAGGACTATATTTAATGCATATCAACCCAGTTGGGCTGATGTTACTTGCCTTTTGGAAACTTTACTGTCCCCAACTGAGATTACAGATATTATCTCAGCAGGAAATGCCCTTGTTGCGAAAGGTAAGGCCGATGTGGAATGGCCTCTAAAGGATCCAGAGTGGAATTATAATGATGATAGGGATTTCCAAAGATTAAAAGATGCTAGAGAAACACTTCTGAAGGGAATGGAATCTTGCTCTAGAAAACCGGAAAACTGGCAGAAATTTTTAAGCCTACCTCAGGAGGCTAATGAAAGACCAAACAGATTTTATGATAGACTTTGTGAGGCCGCTAGACAGTACACCAGATTGGATCCAGTAGATTTAAGAGATTCCTGTATCATTCTCAACACATTTGTTTATAATTCACTGCCAGAAATACGCAGATACTTTCTGAAACAATGTCCAGACTGGAGAAATCTCTCAGTAGATAGAATTAAGGAACTTGCAAATTATGTCTTTGACTCACGTGAGGAAGATCCAGATCACCCTAAACAGAGCATTCTGGCACCAGCGATTCCTAGTCAGCCATGTGGACACCGGAACAAGGACACTAAGGTGTGTTGTTACTGTCGTAAGGAGGGGCATGAATTGAGAGAATGTAGGACTTGGAGAAGAAATTCTAATTCTAATTACAGGCGAAATCAAAATAGAAATAGATCTTTTTGGAGGAATACAGAAAGGCAGTACCAGAATAATGGTAACCAAGACCCCCCTCAGAAGAGGACACAGGAATGATGGTGTCTTGGGGAGGAATGGAACATAGATAATGAAAGCCATATATTCCCAGATCCAGATTTTTTGAATGCACTTGTGCCAGTCCATTCACCTCCCCAGAGTAATGAACCACATGTCACCTTAAAAGTGGGGGAGACTTATTATGATTGTCTGCTAGACACAGGAGCCTCTAAATCAGTATTAGTAAGCAAACCAGATGCTGGGTGTAGACCTGTAGGATTTTTGAATGTAGTGGGAGTCTCAGGAAAGAGCCAGAGAGTGGCAAAATTGAATCCTCGCATGGTATCTATGGGGCCCTTAACAGTGGAACATTCATTTTTACTCATGCCTGATGCCCCTGTAAATTTATTAGGTCGTGATCTCCTTTGCAAGCTTAGAGCAACCATATCTTGTGCTCCAGATGGGGCTGTCTCCTTACAATTGCCAGAGGATACTGTTCATTTATTACCAATTTTACTTACAGAAGCTCAAGGAACAGCAGGGGAGGTATCCAAAATCCCCTCTGACATTCCTGAGTCTTTATGGGCCTCATCCCCTAATGAGGTGGGGCTCCTTAAGTCTGCCATGCCTGTTACCTTTAAAGTTAAGGGGGGACCACCCCCCTCCATTCCACAGTATCCATTGTCTAGGGAAGCAATAGAAGGGATCACCCCTATAATTGAGGCTTTGAAAAGCCAGGGTATTATTATTCCATGTCATCACTCTCCATGCAATACTCCCATTTTGCCAGTTAAAAAACCCAAGCCTGGGCCAGATGGTAAACCTGTTTATCGCTTTGTGCAAGATCTTAGAGCGATTAATAATTATGTTATTCCTAGACATTCTATAGTCGCAAATCCGGCTATGATAATTTCCTCAATTCCCTATGAATCTACATGTTTCACAGTGGTAGACCTTTGCTCTGCCTTTTTCTCCATACCAGTACATGAGGACTTCCAATATTTATTTGCTTTTACCTGGAAAAATAGACAGTGGACCTGGACTAGACTCCCACAGGGATTTGTAGACAGTCCCACATTATTTTCCCAAATTTTACAGCAGGATCTGGCCTCTATTACCTTTAAGGGCTCCACACTAGTACAATATGTAGATGACTTACTTTTGGCCTCTCCTAATGCTGAAATTTGTCAGGAAGATAGCCGTCACTTACTGCTGGAGCTGCACAAGAGAGGACACAAGGTTTCCAAGACAAAGGTACAATGGTGTTTGCCCCAGGTAGAATATTTAGGATTTATTTTGGCTGCTGGAACTCGCTCTGTCTCTTCTAAGAGAGTCCAGGCCATTCAACAACTCTCTGCCCCCACTACTAAGAGGCAGTTGAGAGCCATTCTGGGAGCAGCTGGGTACTGTAGACAATGGATACCCTCTTTTGGTGAAATTACTAAACCCCTCATAGCTCTTACAAAAAGTTCTGTTCCAGACAGTTTACAGTTGGATCCCCAGCATCTCTCAGCCATAAAAGAATTAAAACGGGCCTTGTTATCAGCACCTGCCCTAGGACTGCCAGATTATAGTAAGCCTTTCACTCTCTTTGTGCATGAACAAAGGGGGGTGGCTTCTGGAGTCCTGACTCAGTCACTGGGGCCTAACCAACGTCCTATAGCCTACTATTCAATTCAGCTGGACCCTGTAGCGGCTGGAGCGCCACCTTGCCTTAGAGCAGTGGCGGCCACAGCGCTTTTGGTAGAAAAAGCCTCTGATTTGGTCCTAGGTAACCCTCTAACTGTGCAATGCCCTCACGAAGTGGAGGCTCTCTTACTACGTCACAGGACACAAGCCTTTTCAGATCAAAGGCTGGCTAAGTATGAAATAACCCTGTTAGGTAATGAGAATATCACTTTAAAACGCTGCACAGTTCTTAATCCAGCAACACTACTCCCTAACTTACCATTCTCGGGGGAACCGTTGCATGACTGTGCTTCTTTAGTTGATATGGCTGAAAAACCCCGTGATGATCTTTTTGATACACCTTTAGAAAATCCTGATCTTGTCCTCTATACAGATGGTTCCTCATTTATGAGAGAGGGAACCCGTTTTACTGGAGCTGCTGTAGTTTCTGATTATGACACCCTCTGGGCAGCTTCTCTGCCTTCCCATTTTAGTGCACAGGCTGCTGAACTTGTGGCTCTTACACAGGCCTGTAATATAGCTAAAGATAAGAGTGCCACCATTTTTACTGACTAGAAATATGGCTTTGGCATATGCCACTTTATTGGTATGATTTGGCGTCAACGAGGCTTTCTAACATCCTCGGGCAAGGCTATTGCCAATGGGGACCTTATCAAGGACCTCTTAGATGCCCTAAAACTGCCTTCTTCCCTAGCCGTTGTACATTGCCCTGCCCACACAGGGAATAGTGATCCTGTTTCAAAGGGAAATGCACGAGCCGATTCTGCAGCCAAGCTTGCTGCATTAGAAGCTCCTGAACATGTATTTAACCTTTCACCTTCTGAGGATATTCCTTCCAACCTAACCTATGACGATTCTGAAGTAGAAAAGTGGAAAAAGAAATTTAAGGCGAAACAGATCAATGGCATCTGGGTGTCTCCGGAAGGTAAGCCATTTCTTCCCCGGAAATTCTACCACCAGGTATGCCTCTCTGTTCACAGAAAAGGCCATTTTGGTACACAAGGCATTGTAGACTCTATTAAGAGAACCTGGATAGCACCAGGTGTGACTAATACAGCATCTCGAATCTGCTCGGGCTGCTCCACATGTCAGTCTTATAATCAGTATGCTTTTAAGGTCAAAGCTTATGGAGGGCGTCCTCTAGCATATACACCTTTTGAGCACTTACAAATTGATTATATTACTATGCCAAAAGCAGGACATTATAAATTTTGCCTTGTTATAGTTGATCAGCTCACTCGGTGGGTGGAGGCCTTTCCCAGCCCCCGAGCCACAGCTGCCTTTGTTGCCAAAATTCTTCTTAAAGAGATAGTACCTCGTTTTGGCCCACCAGCCCGCATCGATTCTGACAAAGGCACACATTTCACTGATTCGATTTTATCCCAAATCTACTCTTTCTTGGGAGTGACTCCAAAATTCCACACGCCCTACCATCCACAAAGTTCAGGCCAAGTCGAACGTATGAATAAAGAGCTTAAGAGTATGATTGGCAAATTATGTACTGAAACCCATTTGAAATGGCCTGATGTTCTACCATTGGCATTATTCTATCTACGAAGTAGACCAAGAGGAGAACTTCATATATCTCCTTATGAAATGCTTTTTGGTCACCCTCCTATCCAAGCTAAAACTTTTTCCCCAGTTTATACATCACTGGTGGGAGGTGATACTTCTGTTGCTTCCTATATACAGGAATTACAGACCAGGCTACGTGAACTCCATGAGGCAGGAGCTGTGGTCCAGGCAGGACCATTAGACTTTTCATTGCATAACTTCAACCCAGGAGATAAAATATATGTGAAGAATTTTCAGAGAACCAGTGGAACTCAACCTGCCTGGGAAGGACCTTTTCAGGTATTATTGACAACTCCTACCGCCATTAAAATTGGTGAAAAAGACTCATGGATTCATTGCTCTCATATAAAGCCTGCACCATTCATAGGTGAAGAGATTTCAGATAGACCTGAGGTAGACGCTAAAGAGGTAAAAACCCTAACGATAGCAACTGTTAAAGAGCAAAGAAAGTTCAGAGGAAACAGGAAGTTCCCATTTAAGAATCCCACTGATCAGTTAAATGCTTTGGGACTCAGTCTTCGTAAAGTATCAGGAGACGGAAATTGCCTTTTTAGGGCTTTAGCAGACCAGCTAGAAGGTCACTGTAGAAATCATCTCAGACACAGACAAGAAGCTGCTTCTTATATGATTAACCATAGACAAGAGTTTGAGTCTTTTATAGTAAATGACTCCCCTTTTGAAGAATATGTTGATGAATTAAAGAAATTTGGAAAGTGGGGAGGAAATGATACAATTGTAGCATTTGCTAAGCAGCATCAGCTGAATGTTGTGGTTCATCAATTAAATCAGCCTTTATTGAAAATCAGTGGCACAGACAAAACTGATGCTACAGAACTCCACATTTTCTACCATAAAGAACATTATGACAGCATTAGAAAGATCAATGACAATTCAGAAACCCCTGCCACTTTGGCATGCAGAGAATTGGGGAACCAGTTAAAACAATGTGGCATACCCCAAACTCTAGCAGCTTAAATACCTTATAATTTAACAAGCATTTCCTTCTACAGGCAAAAGCACTGAAGTACATGGCCTAGTTTTCTGGCCTACCTCAACTATTTTTTTTTTTTATTAATTTTTGGGTTTTTTTGTTTTTGTTTTGACTTTTGAAAGGCACTGAAAAGACCTGGAATTGACTGCACCTTTAAGTTCTTTAAGAGCACAAAAGGGTGCTTAGCGAATCTTTTGCTTTTTATTTTTTATTTTTGGTTTTGCTTTGGTTTTTTTTTACTTTTGTTTCTTTTGCTTTTCTTTAAAACTAAATTTTGTAAACTAAGTGATTATTCAAAGACATTTTAAGTATATGCTGTGGGTGAGGCTATCGGGCCTCAGAAGCTACCAGAATTCTTCTTTTTTTTTATTTACTCTTTCTTTTTGAGAGAACCATGAGTTCTAATGAGTTTTGTTTTATTTATTTATTTTTCTCCTTTCTCTTGTATGTTGTTCTGTTTAACTAAAAAGTACCAGAAATTGCTTGATACCTCACTGAAAACATTGAATATTGAATCTTGCTAATTGAAGTCTTATTTCTTTTTGATGAATTAATCACCACTTTAAGTATCTGCTACTGTTATACCAGAGAATTCATGTATAAGATGATGTGGTCTACTTGCTAAAAGAAGATTATGTAATAATGTCTAAAAGAAGATTATGTAACAATGTCTAATATAATCAGCTATTTACATTCGTTTATTATTTATATGTCATTATACTCTGGGTATGGTTTGGAATTATTGTATATATCACTAATATATTCTCAGTTATGCAGCATAGCACACATTTTTACCATCATATTGTCTTTGGTGAAATTAATGAGATTTCAGAAATATGGAAACTTATCATTTCAGAGACTAACTTGCTGTGAACTCTGACGCAGGCCCTGGAGAGAATATATGTGCAACAAAAGGAGAGACAGGTATACGTAAGTCCATGGTTTGCTTATGATGGTGACTATGTAGAGCACAATTACTAGGCACAGTCCAGTATTCATCCTCTCTCCCTCCTAATTTAACCTAATTTAACTGAACTTATTTATCTTTTTATCTCACTCAGTTGAATTCACCTGTGGCCTAGCACAATCACTGGCTGTCTCAGAACCATGAGATATGGTATGATAACCTTTCCATAACATTTTCAGGTGTCATGAACACATACTAAATTTGGCTTTGATCCAGACACATGGTGGTAAAAAGTGTTACACATTGCATAACTACCTCAACCCTCTATTACAAGTCTAACCATATAAAGGAGGGAATGTAATGGAATTTATTAATTTGATCATTGACAATGCTATGCTAAGGTTTTAAAAATACAGCAATTCAAACAGTTAAAGAAGATAATCCAGCTTTCCAGACCAGAGTCCAGAATCCAGTTTTCCAGACCAGAATCCAGTTTCCTCCTGATGACATCTTACCACTTCAAGAAGACAAGAGAACTCAGAGACTTTATATGAACTGTTTTGCTTTATTAGCTTTTACTATCTCCTTTCTGTTATATACTATCTGTGGCATGTACTCTCTGCAGAGGCTCTCCCTTTGCAAGACTAATGTCAAAGCGTCGGTTCATGAGGAAAAAAAAAAAAATCGCCCCTCTGGACAAAACTTTCCTCTCTTCCTTTTCTGTATTGTTGTTCGCATATTATTAGTCAGCAAAAGTTATTATATTCTTTTTACTGTTCCATCAAGGAAACATTCCGTTTCTTGGGGAAGCAAAGGGGGGAAATGTGGTAAAATATGAAAGTTTTTAACAGTCGGTTAGGATAAGTGAAAGACGCCAGTTTTTCAGGGACCACCCTTTTGGGGAGGAGATGAGCGGTCTGCCTGCTGCGCATGTCGGACTGCCTGCCGGGTGCAGTCCGCCTGCTGCGCATGTCAGACTGCCTGCCGGGTGCAGTGCGCCTGCTGCGCATGTCAGACTGCCTGCCGGGTTTTTTTTTTGACTTCCGGGGTGGAGAGAACGGGAGTAGCCTTTTTTTTGCCGGCTTGGCGGGACTCCGGGCGGCGCGGCACAGACGGTCTGACTCACTCCAAAGGTGGCCTAAATCGGTTTGGTGAGTTTTTATAAGGAATATAGACAGCCTAGATTTAAGACGATTTGTACTGTATTTCTGTTTTCCTATCCTTCTAATCAACAACACCTTATATACAATAAAGGCTCTATCTAGAAAACCAGAAGCTTCTTCCATTTACTAGTCTGGGAGATGAATTAAGGGAAGGGTTAAGTAGGGGAGATTTATGATCTAATATCCAATTTTAAATCTCACACAAGAGACAACATGTCCATATTCAATCTGCCCCTGGATCACTGAAGTCAATTCTTGGGCTCTAATGTTAGATAAACCTCAAAAGAGAATTCTAAAAAATATGGCAAAACCCCCCCCCCCCAGAAGTATTTGGGGTAATTCCCAAGCCCTTAAAGGAGATTAAAACAAAGAATTGAGCAATCTCAAGAGTGGAAAAAGGTCTGGTCTCCTGTCTCCTACCTAGCACAGGAATCCCTGGACAGATGGGGGCCTGGCCTGGTCTTAGATACCTCCATGAGAAGGGACAGCAACCTTGACGGGTAAAAGAATTCACATCTCAGTAAAATCAACTTTTCACCTACCTCCACACCCACGACAAGGCCCCAAATGAGCACAATGATCCCCTTCAAGAGTCAGCCTAGCAACCCAAGTACTCCTACGGAAAGGTGGCTGTTACCATAGCAACAGTGTAAGGGTGGCTGGGGAAAAAGAAGGAAAGGGTGATGGGGAACCTTTCCAAAACTGACACCAGGGACTGCTGGAGTAGGAAGTGTGAGGACAGGGAAGTGCTTCCAGCAGAGAATACGTACCCGGAAAAGGGAATAAAAGATGTGAAAGGCCTTAATGTGGTGGAAAGTGTGCTGGAATTGGGACCGCTGGACCCAGGTTTGAATCTCACCTACCTCGGAGGCTTCCTACCTTTGCAAATCCCCACCCCACCCCTGCCTCCATGGGCCTCAGTTTTCCCATCTGTTAAATCAACCATTTTGACTTGATGATCTTGAAGGTCTGTGCATGGGAGGCCATGGTGAAGACGCGGGAAAAGATAAGATGGGGATGGGTTGGGATCCCTGGGACCTTGAGATCTGGAAGGAAAGGGTTGTGGGTTCAGATGGGCCAAACACTCACAAGGTAAAAAGCAAATAGTCTGTTTTATTTATATATATATATTTTGGACAAGGCAGTGAGGGTTAGGTGACTTGCCCAGGGTCACACAGCTAGTAAGTTTCAAGTGTCTGAGGTGGGATTTGAACTCAAGTGCTTCTGAATCCAGAGCCAGTGTTTTATCCACTGTACCACCTAGCTGCCCCCTGGTCTGTAATATTTCATGTCAAGGGAGCCGGGCTAGTTTGTGTGAAGAGTTTTACCTAGCTATGACGTCCTTAAAAAAAAAAAAACACCTGAAAACACCCAAACAAAACTCATTACGGACCAGTGGCTCCCAATCCTGTTTGGTCTTTTTTCCCCAATCCTGTTTTTTTTTTTCTTTAATACCACAAGGTTCCTCCCATTCTCTCCCACAGAACCCAGAGCAGGCAGGGCCCTCAGATGCCACCCTATCCAGCCCATACCTGAAACAAAAATCCCAAAAGACCTGGAGTGAGGGGGAAACCCAGAGCTTCCTCATTTGACCCGTTGGCCCATTTCGCTTCCTCATTCACTCGTTTTACTTTTGGACTGCACCGAGTGATAGCAGCTCTACCTTGGCAAATCACTTCCATCTACTGCTCCGAGCCATCCTCAGATGTTCGCCAGCTTCTTAATTTGTGTACCCAGAACAGCAGATGCGGCCTAACCAGCACAGAGTAACTTGGAAGAACCCAACGATGACGTGGTGCCAACCTTCCAAAGAGGCCAGAGACCCACCACCTCCTCTCTGGGGGAAACCTTCCCAGAAATAGTCATCTTCAGGGTTCTGGCCACAGGAAGCAGTCAGCTGGAAAATCCAATTCCTCTTCAATTCAGCTGTTTCCTGAATGCCCAAAGGGTGTGTCAGCTGAACTAAGCACTGAAGGGGTGGAGAGAGGTGGCTATGAAAAGAGAAGGCCTCCGAGGGGATGAGAGGCAGCTAGGGGTCACAAAGGGAGTCTGACTGGGAGTCGGGGGGCCTCAGTCTGCCTGATCACTCACCACTAAAGCGGGTGTCTCCACCACCCATGAACAGGGCTGGGTTTAGAGTCAGAGAAGCTGGGTTCGGAATCCCAGTTCTACCCTGTGTGACCCTGGGCAAGTCACTGCCAATTTCTCCTTCTCTGTAAAATGAATGGCATCGATGGCCCGTGAGCTTCCTTCCAGCCTGAGACCTATTACTTTTCCTGTCCTATGACAGGGTTTGGGGCCCAAGGAGACCCCGGGGGACCATCAACCATTCCATGACACACTAGGAAACTGAAGGTAAATAGCTTGTCCAAGGTCACACAGGAAATAAGGAACAGACTAGCGATTCAAAACCCAGATCCTCAGGGAAACTACTGACACATGCGCAGCAATTTAAAGTTTGTAAAGCACTTTACATCAATTTACCTCGTTTGAGCTACACAACCCAAAGAGGTTACTACCCAATTACGCAGAATATAGAATTACATATGGGAAGCCCAACATAGGACTTATTGTCCCCAGTTAACAAACGAAAAACCATATTGAGTTTGAGAGGCCAGATTGGACTCCAGGTGCCTTAATGCCAAATCTGTCCTCCACTCAGCAGCCAAGAGTGATCTCCCCCACCCCGCCCCACCACCCCCACCCCCTTGCTCAATAAGCTTCAGGGACTCCCTATCACCTCAGGATCAAACATGAACTTGGTTTGGCACATAAAGACCTTCCTCACCTGGCCTCTTCTCTTGAACCTTTGCAGTATTCTCACACCAATCCATCAATCAATAAACATTTATTAAAGCACCTACTATGTGCCAGGCACTGTGCGTAAGGGATACAAAAGGAATCAGAAGATGACATCTTACTCTCCCCCTCACCCTTGCGATTCCTCCCCCCTACACACACACACACACACACACACACACACACACACACACTCTCTCTCTCTCTCTCACTCATTTCCCTCTCCAGATCCCACTGCCTCCAGAAGGCCTTTCCACGCGGCTAACAAGGTCCTATCTAGTCTGTATTATACCTAGTATGACCTAAGTGTGTCTCTATCTGAATGGAAGTTTCCTGAGGTCAGGGGCTTTTTTTTTGGGGGGGGGTGTTTGTGTCCCAATGCTCAGCACAATGCCTGGCCCCTACATAGTAGGGGTTTAATAAATACTTACTGACCGGACTCCACAAGAGGCTCAGTGTTGTTGCCATGATCCCAAGCTACCCCTCAGAGCCTAGAGGGGTTCCAAAATCCCTTCCAGCTTAAGCAATTCCCATTCAAAGATGAGGGAATCCTGCGCATGAAGCAAACTGGGAAGCGAAAGTGTGGAAAGCACCTAGAGCTTGGCACGGGTTTCTTCTCTGCTCTGTTCTCCGGAACAACGTTTAACAGGTATTTTAAGAGAGAAAAACTTTCTTAAAAGGGAATCACAGGGGCAGCTAGGTGGTGCAGAGGATAGCACTGGCCCTGGATTCAGGAGGACCTGAGTTCAAATCTGACCTCAGACACTTGACACTTACTAGCTGTGTGACCCTGGGCAAGTCACTTAACCCCAATTGCCTCACCAAGAAAAAAAAAAAGGAAAGAAAGAAAGAAAGAAATCACCATCTTCCTACTTTTAGAGAAAACTTAGCTAAAAAGTCTCTGAGATATGGACATAAATAAGACCAGGGCATCCTGGCAAAGAAAGCAGGGCCGACCTTAAAATTAAAATCCTCTTTGGTAATGGTAAAGGTAAAGTGACAATGTGGTGCCACGGATAGAGGGCTAGCCTCAGAATCAGGAAGACCTGGGTTCAGATCCTGCCTGTGACACTCACTAGCTGAGTAACTAACCATGGCCAGGTCGCTAAATCTCTCTGGGCCAAAGATGTATTTATTCATTCATAGACCAATGGCCATTTATGGAAACCAACAAAATCATGCATCTTTTGAGTGAAGGTAACTTTAAATCACAGCTTTGGAGCAGGATCTTAGAGCCCATAAAGTCCAACCCTAACAACCAATGAATGAAGAAACAGAGGCCCAAGATGGTTAAATGATTTATTTAAGGTGTCAGAGGTAGGATTTGCACCCAGATCCTCTGAATACAATTCCCATTCCAACTTCTTACACTCTATTTCCTATTAAAGTAATGGATGTACCCTTCCCTGGAGGGTAAGAATCAGATCCCATTTGCTGCCCTATCTCCCTCTGAGCCTCAAACGCCACCTTGCACAAAGTAGGACCTTGAAATGTATCCAGACTCTATAAAGGACCAGCCCCCTTTGGCAACCTCGTGCAGGGGGACTGAGAGTGTTGGCAGACACACCTGTTAATCAATCCCAGTCTTCCCTAATTACTAATAGTTAGCAAGTGGTACAGCACACAGGTTTAACATAATGTCCAAAACTGCAGGAAGTTCTTCTAGAAAAATATACTTACTATTAGGGGAAGATGCTTCCAATCTGCCCACCCCCCTCCAAAGAAGCCCCAATTTACTGAGACCAAGACAGGCCTTGAAAAATAAACTTCAGGGGCAGCTAGGTGGCACAGTGGATAGAGCACCAGCCCTGGAGTCAGGAGGACCTGAGTTCAAATCCGGCCTCAGACACTTAACACTTACTAGCTGTGTGACCCTGGGCAAGTCACTTAACCCCAATTGCCTCACCAAAATAAATTAATTAATTAATTAAATAAACCTCAGTCCTCAGAATGAATCAGCTGCAGAGGATAGATATTCCACAGGAAGGTGCCAGCGACCAGAACCAGTATTTCTAATAAAAGCCACAACGGATAGAAATGATATTCTGGAAAGGCTGCTTGCTCCACCAGTCAGAGCTCACAGGGCAGCGGGTCCCCACCTGGGTTTCACACACCTGGGGAAACACCTGTGGGTGGAAATAAGGGAAACCACTGGTCTTCTTAGCCAAGACCTCATGTGTTATTTGAATCAAGTTGCAGGATTTATCAAGGCATTTCAACTAGCATGTCCCACCTGCCAAGTGCACTCTGGGCATACAAAAAAAAAAAGGTGAATAACAAGTACCTGCCTCCAAGGGCTTATAAACTTGTAACAGGGTCATAGCCCTAGAAGTAGGAGGGACCTCCAAGAGCACCTAGTCTACTCCCTTCCCCCATTTTACAGATGAAGAAACTGAAGCACGGGATGATCACACTGCTACTAAGCAGCAGAGACAGGATCTGGGGCACGGTGGCCTCGAGTCAGGAAAACTTGAGTTCAAATCCAGCCTGAGACACGAGCTGCATACCCTGGGCATGTCCCTTCATCTGTTTGCCTCAGTTTCTTCATTTTTTTTTTTGGTTTCTTCATTTTAAAAATGGGGATAATAGCACCTGCCTCCCTGGGGTTGTCCTGAGAATCAAAGGAGATCCTAATTATAAAGCACTTAGCCCACTGGAGGCAATGCATTGGTCCAAAATCAGATATACTCAGTCTCAGAAGAATTCTCAGAGGAAGAGAGCTCCCTCCTCCCTTGGCCCAGTCCGAGATCCGGCTCCTCCCACCTCCACGCTGGAAGCATCTGGGCAGCACGAGACTCCGGGAGCCGGCACAATGCAAGACCCACCATCAATCTTCCTCAGCCACTCACAGCCGCCCCCCCCCCATAGTCCAGGGCAGAAGGATCCGGGGAAATACACATATGCCCCTACAAGGAAGCACGAACCACAGCCACCAGCACCGACTTGGCAAACCTCAGCCTCACAAAATAAACAGGAGGCTGATAGAAACAGAGATAGGCAAATACTTTAGACACCAAAAAAGACTCCAACAGGTGCCTAGGACACCGGGCAACCCTAGCCAACCTGTGCACACCGGGCAGTCCCGTACCTGAGATCAAACTGCTTGGCCCCCTTCTCACCCCTGCCCATTCCTCCTCCCCACACCACAGAAACACCAGAGCTTGCCTTACCTGCACTTCCTATTAACCCTCCCCTCCCCCGTGATTATAAAAGTCCTTTAATATACTTTGCGTGTGAACTAGATGCATCGGTGGCCAGGATGAGACATTCCCAGGCGTGAGAGCCCTCCACATACGCTCAAAGCAGAAACACTGACCAAAATGGCCCATGGAAGTAACACTGATACTGAGGGTAACCGTCTCCCAGTTGAAAGCAAGAGAGAGCCCGTCAAACAATCCAGGTCTTCTGGAACTGACTGGATCTCCGACCCCCCCCCCCCACCTGTTCTTTATTTTGCTGAGAAACAGTGGAAAAGTGGGGGGGGGGGAGGGGGCCAAAGGCTGGCAGCCAGAAGTAGCAAAATCAGGATTCAAAAGCGAAAGTACAACTTCTGCCTCTCCTCCCGATCACAAGATTCCTCCAATAACCAGGAGCTAACCCAGCATCGGTCCTCGGGAAAACTGGGTTTCCATCTTCCCAGTCACCCAACCAGGTCACACACCAGGACAAGAGACGGACGCAGAGGACGGAGGAGGCACCGGACCTGGGGCAGCTTCCAGCCCACGCCCGAGAGGTGGACCCGCCACCGGAGATGCCCACGTTCTGTCCGACCTGCGAGGCCTCTGGAAATCTGCACGCAAGACTACAGGCACCAGCAAAACCACACCCTGTGGCCCTCCAGAAGAGCAGAGGTCTCCTTTAACCCGCATAGCAACTCCCGGGGAATCACGGGCGTTTTTCAAGCCAAGTTAGTCTCGGCAGACGGGGTCATCCCTCCTTGGGGTCCCCGTACCTAGAACACGGGCTGCACCTGGCCTCAGCCTTGAGACCAAGGGGGATTCCCCTCCGCCAATCTCTAAGTGGCTACTCCCAACAGTTGGGGAGCGGAAAGGGGTGGGGGGAAGAACCTTAAAGGACACGTAGTTCCAGGTTTAAGCCCCCCCCCTTTTTTTTTTACAAAGTGCAAAGGACTTTGGAGAGCTGGGTTTCTGGAAGGGAGGAGTGAACGAGCGAGACTCTAAGGGGCACTTTTGGGGAGAAAAATGCAAATATTTTTCCGAGCTGAGTCGCTGCTGGCGGGGAGGGGGGGCAAGCAGCTGCTCTTTGCACCCCAAACTTTAGGCAGGAGACTACGAAGGGGCTCCGGCGGCCACCCCCGCTGCCCCCGGCCGGCCCGGCAGGCGAGCCCCGCGAACCCATACATGCTGCCCGGCGGCCGGAGGCCGGCCCGGGAGATGCCCGGCCCGGGAGGTGCCCGCCCCGGGCCCCGACCCCCCGCCCCCCACCCCCTCACCTGTTCTGCCAGCCCTGGAGGAGGTTGGTGTACTTGCTGAGCACGCCCTCGAGGGCCGGCTCCCGCCTCCGGCCGCCGCTGCCCCGCCGGCCGCCCGCCCCGCACGGGCTGGCGGCCACCGAGCCGGGGCTGCTGTGGCTCCCCCCTTCCGGCCGGCGGCCCCCGGCCCCACGGGCCGCCCATGAGCCCGACGGCGACGAGCCGGCCGAGGTGGCGCGGCTGCTGCTGCGGCTGCTGCCGCCGCTGCCCGCCCCTTCGCCGGCGCCCGCCCCGGGGCTGGCCGCCTTGTCCATGCTCCGGCGGCCGGGCCGGGCCGGGGCCGGGCCGGGCGCGCTGCTCTGGCCGCGGCGGGGCCGCTCCGGCTCGGGCTCGGGCTCCGGCTCCGGCTCGGGCTCGGGCAGCCGCCGCTCGCGCTCCCGATCCCGGGGAAACGCCTGACTCATACGGGAGGGAGGAGAGGGGGGGGAAAGAGGGAGGAGGAGAGGGAGGAGGGGCGGCAGGAGGAGGAGGAGGAGGAGGAGGAGGCAAGGCAGGGGACGCGAGCCAACCGGGCTGGAGGCGCCCGGCGGCCCCTCCTCCGGCCTCCCTCCCGCCTCCAGCTCCACTTCGAGAGGCTGGACCCTCCCCTCCCGGGGGGCGCCCGGCCCCCGGGCGGGGCGAAGGCAAGCCACGGTCAGCCGGCCTCCCCGCCCCGGGCCGAGGGCACATAGGTGATGAGCGCGGGGGCGCGGATACGTGCCAAGGTCTCCCGGGGTCAGCCCACCCGGGAGGGCTGCAGCGGCCCAGTGCCCACTCCGTGCACTGGTGCCCGGGCTCTCCCCCTTACCCCGGTCCTTCCACGCACCGTGCCCAAGAACACCTGCTAACCCGCGGGGCGGGAAGGTGCCCCCGCTGCCGTCACACCTGCAAAGCTCGGCGTGAGAAACGGGAGGACTCGGCGGACGCTGCGCCCCGCGCTCAGACCCGGGCAGCGGGATGCCAAGCCGGCTTCGCCCCTGTCTCCCCCGAAGTGGGTATTAAACACCACCGGCCAACTTCGGTCCGGGCTGGTTAACGTTTCTTAGGCGCCCACAATTGGCGCCCTTACTCGCGTGGCTTTTATAGAAAATCTGGGATTTAACACATTTCTTTTTTTTTCTTTTCTTTTTTTTTTTTTGCTGGGCAATTGGGGTTGTGACTTGCCCAGGGTCACACAGCTAGTGTTAAGTTCTGAGGCTGGATTTGAACTCAGGTCCTCCTGAATCCAGGGCCAGTGCTCTATCCACTGCACCACCTAGCTGCCCCTAACACATTTCTTAAAATGGAGTTTTTAAAAAGAGATCTGTAATTCCCGGCAAGGAGCCTTCTCGGGGCAGAAGGCTCAGCCCCGGCCCGGAGGGATCTGCAAACCAGGAAACAAATAATGCATACGTTAGAAAACTCCCACTTGAAAAAGATTCCGATCGCCAGGGAACAACTCCCCTCCTCCCCCCACCCCTTTTCCTCTTAGTCTTTCTCTGAGATGTTAGCGGTGGAAGCTCGAATTGAAAAGCAGCGAAGCCGTCCAAGGAGAGGCGGTATACTGTTGGTGTTTGGGGTGAGGGTAGGGGAGGACGTAGCCCCGGGGTCTGGCGGACTCGCGTTCCAGTCTTCCGGTATCAAACACTTCTGGGTTGATTAATTTAATCTTCGAGATTCATTTAACGTCTCCAGCTTCAGTCTACCCTTCTGTGAAATGGGAATAATCCAAGCCCCACTGGGCGGCGGCGAGGCTGCTTTGCACACTTTAAATAAATCTCAGCTGATATTGGTGCTGCGGATTGAAATTCCAGGGCTTCTATAGCCAAAAAAAATTTTTTTTAAATCCTAAAATGTTCCCCCGGTAACCTTTATTAAATACAAAATAATTAGTATTACAAAAACTGCACTTGGGAAGAAATTAAGCCTAGCTGTGGGCCTTGTGTCTTGGGGCTGGGAAGGGGTGGGTGAAAGAAAAGAGTCTCCTGGATGTGGCACCCTTTTTGCTGCAATGAGATAAGAGGGGTGGCCCAGAGCCACGGAATCCCAGGGTGGTTCAAGGACTGGAGACCACACCTAACCAGGATCCACTGAAGATACCAATCGATCCACCATTCACACGGAAGAACAAAGTGAATTGTTTGGCCTAAAGGAGAGCAGACTTTGTCATCGAGTAGAAGCGGAGCAGCCTCCCAGTGTGCGGAAAAGGGATTATTAGGTTGGGGGTTCAGCTCCGCTCTCCTCCGAGGCACAAATTGGGGGGCGGGGCCCCCAGATCTGAGAAGAGGCCAAAAGAGGCTTTGTCAAGAAAAGCTTCTAGCTGAGCAGAAAGGAAAATTGGCAGCTTTAGGGGACTGGTAGCCAAGGCCCATTGACCACTTTTGGGGTTGTTGTAGAGATTTACTCTTCAGTTTTGGATCACCTAAGCAAACTAAACCCCACCTTCCACAGGAAGCCTTCCCCGTCTCCTCTTAATGCCAGTGTCTCCTTTATATTGACTTTTTTGTGTGTGAGTCAATTGGGGTTAAGTGACTTGCCTAGGGTCACACAGCTAGTAATTGTTAAGTGTCTGAGGCCGGATTTGAACCCATGTCCTCCTGAATACAGGGCCGGTGCTCTAGCCACTACACCACCTAGCTGCTCCCCTTCTATAGACTCTTGCCTATTTATTGGGTATAGCCTATTTCTACAGACCTCTCATTAGATTGTGAGCTCCTTGAGGTCAGGGAAGGTCTTTTTCTTTCCTTGTATCCCAAGCACTTAGCTCAGGAAGGAGATTAATAAATACTTATTGACTGACCTGCTGCGTTTTGGTCGTCTTTTCTGGATCTTCAGACAGCCCTTGTCTTCTAACAGCAGAGGTCCCCCAAGCCGCCTTCTGCTATATTTCTTG
This sequence comes from Dromiciops gliroides, assembly GCF_019393635.1. Classification (NCBI taxonomy): domain Eukaryota; kingdom Metazoa; phylum Chordata; class Mammalia; order Microbiotheria; family Microbiotheriidae; genus Dromiciops; species Dromiciops gliroides. The sequence continues at coordinate 22,569,506 of NC_057865.1, read as the reverse complement.
TTCAATCATGTCTGACTCTTCATGACCCCATGTGGGGTTTTCTTGGCTGAGATCCTGGAGTGGTTTGCCATTTCCTTCTCCAGCTCATTTTACAGATGAGGAGACTGAGGCAAACAGGGTGAAGTGACTTACCCAGGGTCATACAGCTAAGTGTCTGAAGTCAGATTTGAATTCTGGTCTTCCTGACTCCGGGCCCAGTACTCCATTCACTGAGCCACCTAGCTGCCTTATCTTCTATATTCCTTTACTGGGTGATCTTATCAGCTCCCATGCATTCAAGCCAAAGATTCTCAATCTACTTCTGCAACTCTAACCAACAAGCTGACCTCCAGTCTGGAATCTCCAGTTGTCTATCCTGTACACCACTTGTCCAAAACTAAATTCATTTGCCCCTCTTTCTAACTTTCCTATTACTGTTGAAAACCCACCATCCTCGTAGTCATCCAGGCTTCCAGCCCAGGAGTCACCCCCAACTCCTCCCTATCCAGTTTGTTGCCAAGGCTGGTCAATTTCTCTCATTGACATATGGGTGTGTGTATATATACATATACATATATATGTATATGTGTATGTGTGTACATAACAGAAATAATACTTATTCAATGAACAGCATCTAACTTATTCTAAACAAAATTATATATGCATATGTGTGTCTATGCATGTGTTACATACATATACATGTATATACACACATATATGTTGTAACAAGTTTCAAAATATAACCCTTAAGTATAAATTAATTACCCTTGACAATAAACTTAATTGTTTTCAAACTGTCCTTCCAAAATTTTCTCTCATGTCTCCTGTTGGCCTCCAGCTATTTCTCAGATGATAGGTGTTCATTGCTCCCTTAGCACCTCACTCAAACCATATTTGATGTTTTAATCCCCTCTGCCCGAAGATTGTACTTGACCTGGTGTTCTGAACTCTCACCCTCTGCACTTTATCTGTCTTAAAGCTAACCTAAAAGATTATTTGTACCTGACCTGCGGTAGATCCTTCCAAGCTTTTATTGGTCTGATCAGCCTCAATCTGACACACTGTACCTTGACCCCAAAGTAGTGATGTCATTTTCACCCTCTTTGAAAATGAAAGACAACAACCAACCAACATAAAAGATATCCCCAGGGGGAAGCTAGGTGCTGCAGTGTATAGAGCACTGGCCCTGGATTCAGGAGGACCTGAGTTCAAATCCAACCTCAGACACTTGACTCTTACTAGCTGTGTGACCTTGGGCAAGTCACTTAACCCTCATTGCCCAACCAAAAAAAAGCAAAAACAAACAAAACAACAACAAAAAAAAGTCTTTAAAAAAAAAAGGATATCCGCAATGGGAGGTAGTCATATTCTTAAGCCTACAGCTAACTTCCCCATGCCAATCTATCCCCAATCAGGAGTTTTGTAGGGCCTTACTGGTTTTCTTCCACTTCTCACTATTAAAGGGAGTAAATAAAAAATGTTTTAAATTTCAAATTTAAAAGTACAACAGAATGTTTAAATGTAACATAGTGACATACAAGATAATGTTGGTATTTATATGTTGTTTATTATAAAATATTTAATATATTATATAATTGTATTTATTGTGTATTATCAAATATAATATAGTCTATATGTTTACACAAACCTACATGTACATTTATTTTTCATTATAAAATTAAGTAAAAAATTTTAAGGAAACTTAAAGAGAATGTTTGTGTATGAATTACTCTGTTACATCTGACTCAGAGTTCTAAGGGTACTCTTAAGAGTTTGGGGGTGTTCCTTCCCTAATGCTGTCAGCTTGAGCCCCGAATGGTTTTGCTCCCCCTCACTGTTAGTCACCAGTGGCTAGTACCCCAGTTCAATTTAACTGCTTAACATCAATTAGTTTTTACAACCTTCAAAGAAATATTGAGAACAAAGCACAAACATTTCCACCCCCAACCCCAAGGCACACTCTCATTGTGGAGAGGGGTTCCAAGTTAGTCCCTATATAGCATTATGGTTCACATTCCAATTCAGAACCGATTCTGGATCAGTCCTTGTCTCCATTCTGATGGACTGGTTCCCAAAGGGAATTTATTTGCCCCTTACGGTATCAGTGCCGAGACCAGATCTGGGACGACAAGATACCTGGAGGTTTGCTCTTCTGACCTCCTAAGACCAGCCTCAGTGGAGAGAACCAAAGGCCTTTCCCCCTATAACACAGTCACTCACTCACCAAACAACATTAGCAAAAGAAGTCAAATCAGGAGAAAGAAGCTGACCAGAATGACTCAGAGTGACCCAGGCCTCTTCAGCCAGTCAAGGGCCTCCCATTCACCACATGATTAATCTACCAGAACCTGTTACAGGATGTTCTTACATGTTGTACAATCTCTCCAAGACATTTCCATTACATGTCATCACCACCTTCCTGAGTGACCAGGTACGCACCAGATTCCCCTGACATTTACTAAACACAGTTAACTGGTTTCTTCCCAGTGCTTTGCCCATGTCATAGCTCTACCTGGAGGTACCTTTATTAGAGAGTAGCATCTCCCAGCTTCCCTGGCTAAAATTTCCCCCTTCTGCAAGAAGCCTTTCTTGATCCTTCCCTATGAGACATCTCCTGATGTCTTGGTCTGGTCGAGAATGAAGAACAAACAATAACAAATCTCCACTTCATCCTGTAAATATCTTGTTTGTAGATAGTTGTTTGCAGAATTCGAATGTGAGCTCCTTGAGCATAGGGACAATATTTAAGCAAGAAAGTATGAAGGAGAATTCACTCTCTTCCTATAAATCAAACAGGAAGTAGGATTTTCAAAATTGTTGAATATGGTGGAAGAGTGATGGAAGGAGGGTGCAAGTCCTAGGAAGAAATAGGGAAGGGCTTGAGAGGAAAGGAACCAGTCACATAGCCAAGTGTTAGGACAAATTCAGAGTTATGATGCATTCAGAGTCTCATCACGGCAGAGGCGATTCTTGGTACTCAAAGACTGCCGGAGGAATACAATCTGTAGCCAAACTAGAGGGGGTTTGAGTGCCAGCCTAGGATGAGCTCTATGTCTGTCATCCAAGGACCAGCCCAGCTGAGATCAGAGAAGCTTATCACCAAAAGATTAACCACCAGGTGGTGATTTTTTGACCTTTTGTTCGTACAGATGAGTTTTATTATTTTTTTCTACGTCTATAAAGAAATTATTAATATGGATCTTTCAAGTATTGAAATAAAAGTCACTTATGACACACTTTACAGTGTTTTTCCTCAACAATCCTGAGAAGTAAAAAGTACAGTCAAGATTTGGGAAATAGGAAGTCGGAGCCACCCAATCAAGATGAAGGGCAACACAGTAAAGAACTCTTTTTACTCCAGTGATCAATTTCATTTTATTCTTCCTTCTGTTTAGATGGTTGCGGTCATTATGTATATTGTAAAACTGGTTTGCTTAATTCATTTTGCAACAATTCATTGAAGTCTTCCTTTGCTTCTCTGAATTCTTCATAGTCATTGTTCCTGTGATGATTAAAAATATGAGAGATAGTTTCTGGGTAATTTAATCATTTTATTAATATGGCTGGCAGGATATTAATAAAAGGATGGTCATTTGGCTGTCTGTCTCAGAAACCAAAGATCCCTAGTGGCAGTGAGGTCACAGGTCCTGAGGGATGCCTAATCGCTTCTGATTGGCCAACTAAATTTGGAGGTAAACCATGTTAAAATCAAATACTGATAGCATACCAGCCCCCAGCCCAAGGTTAACTATTAATCTTCAGCCCAGACTAAATATTTATTGCCCTAACAAGAGTTTACAAGGGTCAGTCTTATCTTATCAAGATTCCTAAAAGTTTATAGTTATGACCGGGACCAGGAAAGCATCTTAACTTATAGGTTTATAGCCCTAAGGAGAGTTGACTTTATTTTATCAAGAAGGACTTTGGAGTGGGGGGACGTCAGGGTCATATCTCCAAGACATTAATTACGAAAAAGCATTTCTAAAAAAATAATAATAAAAACATTAAAAAAAAATTTTTAAAGCATTTCTCATTCCTTATGGCACAATAACATTTCTATTACATTCATGTAACCCGGCCTTTTTAGACATTCTCCCACCAATGACACCCATTTTGTTTCCAGTTTTTGTAAAGGTTAGCTTTCCTGACCTCATGAGGACTTGGTTCATAGAGGTCAAGACCTCTCCTTCTTGCTGTCTCTCCCCAGACAACAGTAAATGATTCAAAGCAGCTGCCATTATAGCAATGACTATTTTTTTTTTTTTTTTTGGTCAATGATCTCCCTGGGATCTATGCCTAAGACTGGGATCTCTGAATCAAAGGAAAAGGACACTTTAGTTCCCCCCCCCCCCCGCCCAATTCCTACTCTCTTCATGTTTAAGTTAATTCTGAATCACTTTCTCCAATGTTTGGACCAATTCCCAGCTCCATCAAGAGTATATCAGAGGGGCAGCTAGGTGGCAAAGTGGATAAAGCACCGGCCCTGGATTCAGGAGTACCTGAGTTCAAATCCAGCCTCAGACACTTGGCACTTACTAGCTGTGTGAACCTGGGCAAGTCACTTAACCCCGATTGCCCCACAAAAAAAAAAAGAGTATATCAGTGTGCCTACCCATCATTGCGTATTCTATCTTTTGTCATTTTTACCAGTTCAGTGTGAAGTAAAATCTCAGTTTTGCATGTGTCTTATTAGTGACATAAAACACTCTTTCATGTGGTTGTTAAAATTTTGCCATTATTTTGAGAACTTTCATATAAATATTCATACCCTCTAAACATTTATCCCCCAATAATAGCTCTTGGTCTTATGTAGGCTGTCCCAAACATCTGATCAAAGCTTCCTATGGCACTAAGACTTTTGGGACACCTTGCATATCACTATTAATTATTTATTTTAGATATAAAACCTTTATCAGAAATATTTTATGGAAAGATTCCCACCCCCATCCATCCATTAAGGGGACACTTAAGTATTGTTCAATAATTTACATAATTTAATACCATAAGGTCTCACTCTCCACAACTTAGAGTCATTTACTTGGTGATAAGTCATGGTGCACTCTTTGTTATAGGGAAAGCTAGATGCTTTGCACATAGTAGGGATCTGTTGAATTAAATCAGATCACACACAGGGAGCTATTTTCAAAGATCCAAAGTGATGAAACGAGGCAGCAAAGGCTAATAGAAAATGCCCAGTGCCTGCAGTCAAGAAGACTGGGTTGAAGCCTGGTTTTGTTCTTTACTAGTTTTATGACCCTGGGAAAGTGACTTAATTGCTCTCAGCCTCAGTTTCCTTAACTGTCAAAATGAGAGAGTTGGAATAGGTGGCTTCTAAAGTCTCTTCCAGCTTTCTGGCCAGGATCCATTTGTCCCAACTTGTCTTCCTGGAAGACAGACTTTCTTTAACAGAACTAGGTATCTTCACTTAGAGGCGATGAGGTAGTGCAGTGGATAGAGTGCCAGGCCTAGAATCTGTAAGACTCATCTTTGTGATATCAAATCTGGCCTCAGACACTTACTAGCAGTGTGTCCCTGGGTAAGTCACTTAACCCTGATTGACTCAGTGTTCTCATCCCTAAAATGAACTGGAGAAGGAAATGGCAAACCACTGTAGTATCTTTGTCAAGAAAACCCTCAACCGGGTCATGAAGAGTCAAACAAGACTAAACAACAACTTCTCTCTGGGACCCTGGTTGCAAGAATTTATTGTCTTTTTCTCTCTTCTTGAGATTCAGCTCTGAGTTTGAATCTCAGCTCTGCCATCAACTCCTTGTGACCTTGGGCAAGTCATTTAACCTCTGTTGGCCTCAATTTCCTCATCTGTCTAATGGGCTACCTTCCAGCTCTAAATATGTGTCTAGATGCCTGGGTGTCCGCAACACATAGCTGACTGACTGTTCCCTGTTACTTAGATGAAAGGAAGGAGGGTCCAGTCTTATCTTCTTTCATCTACTTGATGAAACCCTATGGTTAGAGGGCCCGGGGAAGTCAGGAGCCTGGAAACTCCCTTCCCAGACCTGGGGATCTTTGCTACCTTAAGAGGATGCCCATGACTCAGGCAGACCTTGATGCAATCAGGCAGGAATTCCCACCTGCTGATAAGGAGACATCAGAGAACTCAGGGTTATAAATCAGACGGGCCGTGTCAGCATTCGGCTACTGGGCGCCATTCAGGCTAAAAATAGCTCTGGTTCTGGGCTAGCTGTACTCATCAGCAGACCAAGTGGCAGCCTATGAGGGGGGTGGGATTTCAGCAACGTAGAAAGGCCCTCCCCTTCCCCCAGCCTGCCCGCTCAGCTCCAGTTCCACAGTGCTTTGGATGGTCCAGGGAATAGCATTCAGGTCAGAGAGCCTTAGTGGCCATTCACACCTTAGTATAAAAAAGTTTGTTCAGCTATGTTTTTCCCCCAAGGACAGCTTTTGCTGAGGCAGGGGAGAGAGAATCAAGGAAGAAAGAAAGGCCTCCACTGAGGCTTTGTACCATCCGGGCATGGGGCTAGAGCTGGAAAGGCTCTTCCGGAGCACCTCAGCTTCTACCTTTCTTTGCATCTCTGTTGCTTAGTAAATAAATGCTTAGTGACCGACCAATTGGTATCTAGTCCAATTCTGTTATTTCACAGATGAGGAAACTGAGGCCTAGAGAAGAGAGGGTGTCTAGTCCAAGGTCACATAGCAGGTCTTGTGACCACTCCTCCCCCCTCCCCTCCCCAGACAACCTGCTTATACACTTATCCAAATACCTTTCCGATTAAAGCTGGTCACCGAAAGGCTGCTGCGTGAGTGCTGGCCGACCGAACTGCACAAGGGCAATGACAAGAAAGCCCGTCTGCAAAGGGGGTGGGGTGTCGGGGGCGGGGCGGATGGGCCTGGGTGGGCCCCCCCCCCCCCCCCCCCCCCCCCCCCCCCCCCCCCCCCCCCCGCCACCCTCACCCCCGCAGCTCTGGCAACTGCCAGAGCCAAGGCGCAGCTGACACACCTGTGAGTCTTTGCAGACACAGAGATGGCTGTGCTAACGCTGGAAGGAGAGATACAGGTGAGTGTCTGTTGACACTTATGCACACACACCCACACCCACACACATTTATATCTATAGGGGCGCACCACCAGCACACAAGAGTTGATTATGAAATTTTCATTGTGAATATTTACACCTCCGAAACGGGTACACTCCACAAATTAGAGCTTGATCTGTTGTTTTCTTGATTGTCTAGAATGAAGAAAATGATGGAGAAAATGTTGATAACGTTTATTAAATTTAAAAGTCTGGGGCAGCTAGGTAACTCAGTGGATAAAACACCAGCCCGGGATTCAGGAGGACCAGAGTTCAAATCCAGTCTCAGACACTTGACGCTTACTAGCCATGCGACCCTGGGCAAGTCACTTAACCCTCATTGCCCCACTGAAAGAAAGAAAGGAAGGAAGGAAGGAAGGAAGGAAGGAAGGAAGGAAGGAAGGAAGGAAGGAAGGAAGGAAGGAAGGAAGGAAGGAAGGAAGGAAGGAAGGAAGAAAGAAAGAAAAAAGTCTGTGGTATGTACATTTTTTCCCCCTGGAAAGCTGTTTTTTAAACATTTACTAGAATACCCATCTACAGGCATATATGTGTATGTCTATAGATACATATAGTCACTCATATGTATTTTATATATAATAATAAATACTCGTGTGTATTATCTATTTTGTATATGACATTTTATCATATAATTATACATGTGATAATTCCCTATAATACTATAATGATACTCACCTATGTTATGTTTTAGATATTATTTTATAAATACAATTATATGTGTAATGATATATAATGTAATAATACTCTCCAATATTCTGTTTTATATGTCATATACTATTTTATAAATATAAGTATGCATATAATAATAAATACTTATCTCACTAGGTAGCACAGTGGGTAGAGTACTGGGCCTGGAGTCAGAGAGACCAGAGTTCAAATACAACCTCACACACTTACTAGCTGTGTGACCTTGGGCAAGTCATTTAACCTCTGCCTGCATAAAACTAGAGAAGGGAATGTTGAGCCACCCCAGTATCCTTGCAGTAAAACCCCATTTTGTTGTCATTTTTCAGTTTTCTCCGACTCTTTGTGATTCCCCCCGCCCCATGTCCCCATGGATAGTATTAAAATGCTAAAAAGACAAGACATCAGAAGATGAGCCCCTCAGGTCAGAAAGGCTTGGTATTTCTCTGGTCCATGGGGTCAGGAAGAGTTGGGCAGGCATGAACAATACATCATGTATTTTATATGTAATATATTGCTTTGTAAATGTATACAAATGCATAATATTTTATATAAATACATAATAAATATATATCTGTGAGTATTCCCATACAGAGTGATGCCTATGTTAATGTTATAGATAGATGGATGGATGGATACATATGTATATATATATATACATATATATATACACACATACATATACACATATACATGTTATATACGTATAAACAAATGCATACATACACATATATAGGATTGTGCTACCAGTACATAAGAGCTGAAACTCACCCATATTATATATTTTGTATATACCATTTTCTTTCACAACTATATGATATACATATTTATGAATATATTACATGGTTATGTGATATAATCATTTATGTACATACATGTACACATATGTATGTGGGTATATTAGTGTGCTAATAAATATTTAACAACCAGCTCTCAGAGAAAATTTGCATGCCATAGACTTTTTTTTTTGTGGGACAATTGGGGTTAAGTGACTTGCCCAGGGTCACACAGCTAGTAAGTGTTAAGTGTCTGAGACAAGATTTGAACTCAGGTCCTCCTGAATCCAGGGCCAGTGCTCTATCCACTGCGCCCCCTAGCTGCCCCCACAATAAAAATTTAACAATCAATTCTCATGTGCTGATAATACCCCTATATATGTGTATGTAAACATGTATTATGTATTTCATATCTAATATGTTATTTTACATATAAATTATGTTCATAATGATTGATGGATAGATAGATAGATAGATAGATAGATAGATAGATAGATAGATAGATAGATAGATAGATAATATATGTGAGTAATTACCCCTTCCACATCGCAACTTTTCCCATGGCAGTTTCACTATATCCCAGAGTCAGCATAAGAAATTAAATGAGGGGGGCAACTAGGTGGCGCAGTGGATTCACTGGCCCTGGATTCAGGAGGACTTGAATTCAAATCTAACCTCAGACACTTGCCACTTACTAGCTGTGTGACCCTGGGTAAGTCACTTAACCCTCATTGCCCCAACCCCCAAAAAATTAAATGAGAATTTTTGGGGAGTTTTGCAGAAGCCACGGATAACAGGTTGAAAGCCCGCAAACAACAAAGAGAAAATTTAGAAACTCAGAAATGTGTAAAATATATAGATAGGATTGTATAATATCAACATATTTTATCTTTTAATACCATAATGATCCAAACTTCTTCCCCAATACCAAGGGAGGGCCAAAAAATATTGTGTGTCTTTTCCAGATCATAGCGACCCCAGCCCCTAACCCCGTCAATGCGGAAGGGATAACTGTATGTGTTTGTTTAACATCCAGGAACAGTGAGATCCTCAAATATTCTCTACCATCTGTCTTTTGGGCCAACAGTCTCCCTTAGGATTCCTCTAAGCAAAGCCTAGGCAAAAAGCAGTCATTGGCAGCACTGTTCCTGGGGCCCCATTTCCCTCCTCCCATCCTTATAGATCTCATCTCCTGATGCACTTTCTCCCCTTCCCTCCATACTCTCTCTTAGCCTCGAAGACATCAGCTTTTAGGACCTTTCTTCAATCTATCTCAGCCATCCTCCAGCATCTTCCCACCCATCTCTGCTCAATAGATTTTGCCACAGGTGTCAGAACGACTAGGCTCATGTTCCCACCCTAAGGATTGCCTTGAGGTCAACGAAATAATGAGAGCAACCTGGCACTGAAATTGTACATAATGAATGGGGTCCAAGATGGCGGAGGAAAGGCTATGACTCTGTGCTCCTGACAAATCTGTCCACATACCTCCAAAAAAAATGCCATTAGACAACTCCTGGAGCAGCATAATGAATGGGGTCAGATCGGCAGCATGGATGGTGAAGTATTGTGCCCAGTGAGAATTAGCTGAAGGACATAATGGTGGGATGGAGGCTTAGAGGAGCCCCAGGAGGGACGGGAGTCCCTTTCAAACACTCCCCTCCACGTCCCCCCCTAAAAAGACACTTGAAAAAGGAATAGTTCTTGGCCCCAGAGGGCAGAACTCAGAGTCATGGATAAAAGCTGCAAAGACACAAATTAGGTCTGATGTAAGGAGAAAGCCTTCTAATTAGAGCTATACCAAAGTGTAATAGGCTGCTTTGAGAAACAGTGCATGTTCCCTCTTAACTAGAGGTCTTTAAATGAAGGCTAGAGTCAAGGGTGTGCTGGTAAATAATTTAACAACTGGCTTTTTTAACTTTAACCAATATTATTCACATTTTCTCCATCACCTTTTAAGTCCAGATGATCAACAATGAAGCTCTGATTCCCAAGATAGTCATTGCTCATGCTGAAAATTTAACAACAGGCTCTAACAAGCCAGTGAGAGCTGACGCCGGCTTGCCCCTGGCTAGAGCCCATCCAGAGGAGAAGAAACTGGCCAAACTTGAGGTGACCCTAGCAGGACCCCCTGCTATGATGTTGGTGACTCTGGAAGGCTGCCACTGGAAGGGAAAGTTGAAAGGGAGAATATTAAAATTCTGTAACATGTCACAGCCAAGCAGACACCATATTTAGTGACTTTCCCCCATAACCAGCCATTTCACAAATGTTTGTTGGATAAATAAATGAATATTTACATTTGTATGTTATGATTTATATATGTTGTCTCCTTGATTAGAATGTAAGTTCCTGTGTGTGTGTGTGTGTGTGTGTGTGTGTGTGTGTGTGTGTGTGTGTAGCACTCCCTCCTTTGATAATTCCCCAAATCCTATTCACATTATGGGGCTGATTCCCTGGAAAGGGGCTGATTACTTCTCCCCTCAAGTTTCTAGGGGTAACCCTGAGGATGATAGAATTTCTAGTCATGTCTCTCTTGTACCCCCATCAGGATGCTCCCTACTGATTGTCAGCCAGACAATTAACTTTTTTTTTTTAGTGAGGCAATTGGGGTTAAGTGACTTGCCCAGGGTCACACAGCTAGTAAGTGTTAAGTGTCTGAGGTTGGATTTGAACTCAGGTACTCCTGACTCCAGGGCCAGTGCTCTATCCACTGTGCCACCTAGCTGCCCCCAGACTTGATTAACTTTTAAGAAGGGCATTTACTAAACAATTATAGCAAAAATAATTATTACAGAAATGCCTACCCCCAAACTAAGGGCTGGGGGAATTCTCCCTTTGTACACACAAAGTCCCTGTCAAGAATGGATTCAAACTTTATGTGGCCAAAGGGTAAGTAAGATCCTGGTGACTAGAAGCTCTTCCTTCATGGAGACTTTGTCACATTCTCCTTAAATATAGCTCTCTGCTAGGCTCTGGGGGTTAGCATCCAAAGGTTGTCTTCTCAGTGTGTCTAGTCCATCCTCAGTATATCTCTCAGCTCCTGGTGTAGATGCTTGCTGTTGGCCTCTGCCGCTCTGGAGAAACTGAGCCCAGGGGATGTGGCTAAACTCCAGGTCTTTTGTCCTTTTGGGGATCACGAGGTCCTCACCACCTGATCAGTAGGAGGGGAGGGAGAAGGGACAGACAGAGAGAGACAGAGAAAGAGACAGACAGACAGACAAAGCTCTCTCCTCTCCTCCCAAGGGTAATCCTCTGTCAGGTGTCCATTACCACTAAATTAGCCACTCTTTGACCGCCTATTGCTATAATACAGAACTCTGAACTGGCCTGCTATGTTGGGCCCATGGGCCTGGAGATGTGTCTGATTATGTCAGATAATTTCTATGTGGGGTGATCTGCTTTCTTCCAATAACCTATTGTCCTTTCAAATCCATTGAGGACTTATTCACATCTAGTTTACTTTTTTTTTTTTTGATAAGGCAATTGGGGTTAAGTGACTTGCCCAGGGTCACACAGCTAGTGTCAAGTGTCTGAGGCCGGATTTGAACTCAGGTCCCCCTGACTCCAGGGGCAGTGCTCTATCCACTGTACCACCTAGGTGCCCCCTAGTTTACTTTTGATTAATTGAGTCAATGTAGATGGCAGAGTTCTGAGATTACATTCATTAGGATGGTGATTTTAGAGCAAGGTGACTCAGGGGGATAGAGCACTGGGCCTGGAGTTAGGAAGACCTGAGTTCAAATCCAGTCTCAGACGATTAGTAGCTGTGTAGCCTTGGGCAAGTCATTTAACCTCTGCCTCATTTTCCTCATCTATAAAATGGAGATGATAAAAGCACTGACCTCTCAGACTTGTTGTGAAGATCAAATAACATTTGTAAGATGCTTAGTGCCGGGGCAGCTAGGTGGTACAGTGGATAAAGCACCGGCCCTGGATTCAGGAGGACCTGAGTTCAAATCCAGCCTCAGACACTTGACACATACTAGCTGTGTGACCCTGGCCAAGTCACTTAACCCTCATTGCCCCACCAAAAAAAAAAAACAACTTACTATGTGCTAGGCATGGGGCCAAGTGCTGGGGGATTAAAAATGCAAGCAAAAAACAGACAGCCCCTTCCCTTGAGGAACATCTGGATGTGAAGAGATCACATAAGAGGGAGCAGGAAAGGAGGGAGTGAAATACCCAGTGTAATACATGGAGGCAAAGTTTGAAGAGTCAACACAGAGCTGGGGAAAGAATGCAAGGTGACCCGGTGTGCCTTTCCTCAAAAAGGCAGCACCCTCATGATATCATTGGTCCTCTTCCAGAAGGAAGGACAGCAATGGTTCCTGGAGCCACTTACCAATGGGAGAAGGGTTTATAAAAGAAGATTAGTAGGCAAATGAGGCAGGACATCAGAAGTCCAGCTGGGAGAACACAGGCAGGCTCCCCAAGGGTCCATTACATTTCCTTTTTTTTTTTTTACAGGGCAATGAGGTTTAAGTGACTTGCCCAGGGTCACACAGCTAGTAACTGTCAAATGTATGAAGCCAAATTTGAACTCAGGTCCTCCTGAATCCAGGGTCGGTGCTTTATCCACTGCACCACCTAGCTGCCCCATTACATTTCCTCTAAACACAAGCTAATTGTTGTAAAGGAACAACAGGGGTCAAGGGTAGTACTCTTCCCAACAATAACCAAAATGGCCAGTGAGGAAAGAGATGGGGGTACCTGCCCTCTCGGCTTCACGGGCTGGTTATGAGGAAAGCAGTGAGTGAACCTTGAAGGGCCCCTGATTGGCCAGTGCTGTGAAGAAGTCCCATTTCTGTGGGCCCATTAACGTTACTGAGGGATCCTTCTGTTTCCTTCTTACCAGAATATTGGCGGTTCGAAGGTGTGGAGATGGTTTCCAAGGACAGGAAGGGACTATTTTAAATTAGGACTGACCTAGAAAACCCCCAAGCCAGATGGTGACTGTGGGCAAAGCCTGCCTGGCTTTGACACTGAGGAAACATTGAAAGCTAAATTTCATAGCTGCTCAGCCTGCAGCCCTGGCCGTGCACGAGAGCCTAAGCGGGAGCCTAAGCGGGAGCCTAAGCGGGAGCAGGGCACGGCCCCAAGTGTCTCTCGATGCTGTTTCTAATTTCACAGGATTTAGAGCTCAAAGGACCTGGGGGTTCCTCCAAGCCATGACCTTCCTCTTCTGTTTTCTTTTCTTTTTTTTAGTGAGGCAATTGGGGTTAAGTGACTTGCCCAGGGTCACACAGCTAGTAAGTGTTAAGTGTCTGAGGTCGGATTTGAACTCAGGTACTCCTGACTCCAGGGCCAGTGCTCTATCCACTGCGCCACCTAGCTGCCCCGACCTTCCTCTTCTGAATGAAGAACTGAGAGACAGACAGAAGAAGGGAAGTGAGCAGAAGCAGGAGAACGTTGTGCACAGAGACAGCAACATTGTCTGATGAAGAACTGTGAATGATGACTATTCTCAGCAATACAATGATCCAAGACAACCCCAAAGAGCTAATGATGAAGAAAGAACTGATATTGATGGAACGCAGACCGAAGCAGACTGTTTTTCACTTTCTTTCATGTTTTTCTTTTATTCAAGTTTTCTTGTACAAAATGACTAATATGGTCATGTTTGACATAATCAGACATGTATAACCCATATCTGATTACTTATCATCTCAGGGAGAGGGGAAGGGAAGGAGGGAGGGAGGGAAGGAAGGATAAAAATTGGAACTTGAAACTATGAATAAAAATGTTTATTACTTAAAAAAAATAAAGAAAGCATACTAGATTTAGGATTAAAAAAAAATAAAAGGAGTCATGCACCAAAAAAAGGCATTGAGAGGCAGACAAGTCTGAAAGACCTGGATTTAATTCCTACTGCTGGCACTCACTAGCCCTGTGATCTTGGGGCAATGTGTGGAACCTCTATCTGCCTCAGTTTCCTCAACTATAAAATGGGAATAAGAAGACTGCTAGTACCTCCCTCCCAGGATAAGTCTCAGAGGAGATAATGGTTGCAGTGCTTGGCAGAGCTTAAAAAGCCGCATCTATGGGGCAGCTAGGTGGTGCAGTGGATGGAGCACCAGCCCTGGATTCAGGAGGACCCGAGTTCAAATCCAGCCTCAGACACTTAACACTTACTAGCTGTGTGACCCTGGGCAAGTCACTTAACCCCAATTGCCTCATCAAAATAAAATTTTAAAAGCTGCATCTAAATGACTGTGGTTGTTAGGGAGAGGACCCAAGAAACTTCAAGGCCACTGGAAGCAGGTGGCAGAAACCCCCAGAGCAGTGGTAGAGGGGAGTCAGGGAATTAAATGGCCGGGCTGGAGAGAGCAAATCTGTACTGAGCCTTGGTTCTAGGCTGTCTGGATGAGAATCATAGAACAGCGGTTACCCATGCTCTATGTCTTAGATTAACTGGTAACTCACTGGGCACCCTCCGCCCAGGAAGAGATCAGAAAACACCCCAACCAATAGCAGCAACGGCAGGAGTGACATGTATGTAGATAGTGCTGGAGGGTGGGCAAAGCTCCGGGCCTCACCGTGAGCCTGTCCCCTTTCCAGATGAGGAAACTGAGGCTTATTATTGACATCCTACACAGCGCCTTGATAATATAGTATCGGCAGCGATCCTGCGAGATGGGGGCCTGAAGGTGGCGCTGTCTTTGATGTAATCACTGCGTGGAGAAAGAGGGGACAAGGGCATAGTTCTACCACCCCTCAGACCAAGGGGCAGGACCCAGTGCCCAGAAGGGGCTAGCCAGTTCTGTCCCCCTCCCCGACCCTAGTACTCACTGCCTCCCTTCCGTGCCACATGTGAACAGAGGCCCCTCTCCAGCGATCCTTGGGATGTTATTTGTAAAGTGCTTTTGTATTGATGAATATTTGCCAAGCCAGTGCCTGGCACACAGTAGGCACTACATAAAAGTTAGCTATTATTCTCTACTGAGCCACTCTTTCCCAGATCACTGAAATGTCTTCAGGTTCTTCCAGCTTACCCGACTCTAGCTTCCTCTCTCTGTCTCTGTCTCTGTGTCTCTATCTCTGTTTCTGTCTCTGACTCTGTGTCTCTCTCTCTCTCTCTCTCTCTCTCTCTCTCTCTCTCTCTCTCTCTCTCTCTCTCTCTGTGTCTCTCTTCTCTCTGTCTCTCTCCTCTCTCTGTGTGTGTCTCTGTCTCTCTCTGTGTCTTTTTCCTCTCGATCCCCCTCTTTCTCCTCCCCACCCCCTGTCTCTCTTTCTGTCTCTCTCTCTCTTTCTGTCTCTCTCCCCGCTTTCTCCCTCCCTCCTCTCTGTCTCTCACTGTCTCTCTCTTTTCTCTCTTTCCCCCTCTCTGTGTCTCTGTTTGTCCATTTCTGTCTCTCTGTGTCTGTCTCTGTCTCTGCCTCTCTCTCTCTCTCTCTCTCACACACACACACACACACACACACACACACACACACACACACACACACACACACACACACACACACTTTCCTTCCTTCTCTGTATCCAGTTCCCAATTGCTTTTTGACCAACCCTAATACCCTGAGCTTACTTCCTGACACCACTAAATAGGCCTGGGAAATAACTGCCATCTGAGAACAGCTGCAGAACCCCCTACCTCGGGGGAAGCATGGTGGGGTGGGGGGGCATAGCTGGGCCTCCTTTGCCAACATCCCCAACATCTGAGAGATGTTAGAAGAGCCCTCAGCAGTCATGTGCTCAACCCCCTCCTCATATGGAAGAGGAAATTGAAGAACAGAGGTAAACTGACAGCTGGTTAGCAGCTCAGTTGGGATGGGAGCCCAGAGACTCACACATTCACCAGACTTTCCCCACCAGACATGCTGTGAATGTTCATGGGATCATAGATTTAGAGCTGAAATCCAGGCAAACTCTCATTTTAAAGACGGGGAACCTGAGGCTCCAAGAACTGAAGTGACTTGTCACATAGCCAGTAAGTTCCGAGGCAGGATTTGAACTCTGGTCTTCCTGACTCCAGAGACCAGTGCTCTTTCCACCCACGCGGCTCACAACCTATCTATACTTGTTGGTCTTAGGTGCTCAGAGAGGTCCAGAGAGCCTTTCCTGTCTTCACTCATCTTCCTGACTTCAGGACTGACTTCCTGACAGGTGGAAACAATGACACCTACAACACCCACTAAGATTTGTAAAGTGCTGAGCACAGTGCCTGACTCATAGGACGAACTCTATGGATATTAGCTATTATATCATTATTCTTATTCACAGAAGAGAATATGTGCCAAGCCCTTTGTAAGCCTTAAAGTGTCAGCCGAGATGAGAGATGGGGGATCCCTGTATTTCCCTCGAAAGGGCTGGATTCAGTGTCTTTGACTGGGCACAAGCAGAGCAGTCAATATTATCCCAGCATCTCCCTCGCCATCCCTGGATCCCTGGATCCTTGGTGAGGCACAAACAAAGCCCAGGGCAGAGCCTTCTTTCAAGCCCTTATTGGACAAATTCTCTGTACAAAGAAGGCTTGTCTTCTGCCCTGAGAATGTGGACTTTATCTTCCTTGTCACAATCCGGGGAGGAGTGTTCCATTTCTCCATGCCCTCCCCTCCCCACAAACAAGGAGCTGATTGTGCGAGCTCACCTTGACTCCTAAAGTACAAACCATTTTCTAACTGTTCCAGTCCCCTGGTGCTCAGCATCTTACTGCCTGGGTGGTGGGGGCAGAAGAGATGGGAGAGCCAAGGTACCCACCCACAGCTCTAAGAGCTTATAGTATCTGAACATTGTTGTTCTGTTAAATATCATTTCACATAAGTCCTTCTCCCCTTTGTCCAACTAGGTAGAGAGCTGGGTGGGATCTCAGAAACTAATTCATTCAACCTCTCCGTTTTACAGATAGGGAAACTGAGGGTCCCTCAAGAGAAGAAAAATGACTTGCTCAGATTATACAGGTTGTAAGTAGCCAGGCTCAATCAATCAGTTAAAATGTACCAAAATGTTTTCAAGGTTGTGGGAAAGAAAGGTGAAGGGGAGAAGCACAACCACCAAGGGGGACCAGGAAAGACCTCATGGATCGGTTGGTGCTTGAGTCAAGCTTTGAAAGAAGCTAGGGGTTCTTAGAAATTAAATAGGAAGGGGCAGCTAGGTGGTGCAGTAGATAGAGCGCTGGCACTGGAGTCAGGAGCACCTGAGTTCAAATCCGGCCTCAGACACTTGACACTAGCTGTGTGACCTTGGGCAAGTCACTTAACCCCAATTGCCTCATTTTTAAAAAAAGAGGGGGTGGCTAGGTGGTACAGTGGATAAAGCACTGGCCCTGGATTCAGCAGTACCTGAGTTCAAATCTGGCCTCAGACACTTGACACGTACTAGCTGTGTGACCCTGGGCAAGTCGCTTAACCCCCATTGCCCTGTAAAAAAAAAAAAATTAAAAAAAAAAAAAAGAAAGAAAAGAAATGAAATAGGAAATAGGAAATTAAATAGGAGCCAGTGCCCTCCTGGGCTATGGGATGATGCCCTCCCTTCCCCTCAGGGACATACAGACCCTGACTCAATCCATCCAATCCAACAAGGATTTATTAATCACTAATTGTGACAGATGTTGGACATCAAAAGCAAAATGGAAAAAATAAATTCTGCTCTCAAGGAGTTTACTTTCTACCAGAAGTAGGGGGTGTGTGGGAAAATATTTATGAATATCTTTCTATATGGGCAGCATACAACAATTAGCTCATTTTTTAGCTCAAGAGGAAAAATGGACCCCCAAGTCTATGTGGTTCCCTCCTCTGAAGCTTTGTGTAGAGTTTCTATTAAATGAAAAATTGAGAATATAATAACCCTAACTCAGAGCCCCCAGTTAGGAAAACTCCCAATGCTGAGCTAGAGGTTTGTGTTTTTATTTAGCTAACTTCTGATCTTGAGGCAAAAATTTAGGTTATTGGGAAACAATGAGGTAAAGTTAATCAGTGAATTATTAAGCACTTTCCACGTGCCCAGCACCGTGTCAAGCACCTAAGGATACAAAGAAAGGCAAAAACAAAGTGCATGCCCTGAAGTTCATATTCTAATAGGGGAGACACCACGTAAACAGCTGTGTAGATACAGGAGATATATAGTATAAATGGCAGGTGACCTCCGAGGGAGGGCACTTGGCAGTGACTCAAAGGGGACCAGGACTGGCCTCTTGTAGAAGGTGGGATTTGAGTTGGGGGAAGTTGAGAGATGGAGGCCAGAAACGAGAAAAAGAATACACTTAAAGCCTATCCGTGAGAAAGACAAGGGCGAAGACATATGGGGAGCTTTCAGAAACCACAGAAATGGGTGAGCCTGGACAAGAGCAAGTGTCAGGGGTCAGCTATGGGGCGCTGCAGTGGATAGAGTACCTGCCCTGGATTCAGGAGGACCTGAGTTCAAAACCAACCTCAGACTCTTGACACTTACTAGCTGTGTGACCCTGGACAAGTCACTTAACCCTCACTGCCCTGCAAACCAAAAAAAAAAAAAAAAAGCAGGTGTCAGGGGCTGATTGTGACCCCTCAGGACAACTGGGAGTCACCCACATGCGAGCAAAGGAGGAAGCAAAGTTCACAAGTTCATGGATTCAGAGCTAGGAAGGACCACGGGGCTCCCCTAATCCAACCCTGTCTTGTATAGATATGGAAATGGGCCAGGAATACTGAAGGGATTTGCCCAAGGTCCCACAGGGGCTCAGTGCCAGCGCTGGGGTTTGACTGAACGTAGGCCCTCGGTTCCAAAGGGGAAGGTTTTTTCTCGACACCAGGCTGGCTTTCTGATAAACTCAATTCCAAATGAACGATTTTGACTTCTAGACCCCTGTTACTTGGCCCTCTTATCCAGAACCCTCCCCTCCCCAGCCCACTCCGCTCCACTTTATTTCCTGTGGGTGAGTCTTCGATGAAGTTAGAAATCTGACTTCCCTTCCTTCTTCCCTGCCTCCACAGAAGTGCCAGACACACACCACACCCTCTGCCGGAACAGATTTGGTTTTTGTTGGTTTTTTTTTTAAAGTATCCTATGACTCTTTTTGCCAATCTCTTTGCTCACACTTTGTCATTAAAACTGGATCTCTCCTGGGCTTTGGAGAACAGCTTTGGCCACTCTGGGCCAATGGGGCTGGCGAAAGAGGAGGACTCCAGAAGGGAGCAGCTGTTGGGCTGATACTTTTGGGTCTAAACTTAACAATCAAATCAATTTCGATTCCACTGAAACATCTGGAGGAAGGGAGTTGGGGTGGGGGAGCGTCCCCGAGGAGGGGAATTGACTAAAGCAAAAATGCCAAAAATCAGCTAATAAAGAGATTCCATTTTCAGGCATCAGGGAGAGAGAGGAAAATTTCCATGTAAACAGGCTCAATAAATGTCGTCCCGAAATAAAGAGATCCTGAGTGAAATGAGAATTGTTTTTAATTTTAATTTAGTGATAGCTTTTGTTTTTGTTCATATCCCAATATTTCTCCCCCCTTCTCATCTCCCTCCTTGAAAGCCACTCCTCAGAATAAAGAATACCAAAGGGAAGAAAAGGCTCAGCAAAAATGAGAACGCATCAACCAAGTCTGGCACATGCAGTGTTCCACACCCATCACCTCCCACCTCCATTATCTCATCTATTCTTTGAGGTCAAGCTCAGTTATCATGATTACAGAGTGCCCTGGTTGTTTTTTTCAAATTGCTGTTCTTCACATTTACATTGTTGAGGTCACTTTGTATTTTTCCCCCTGGCTCTGTCTAGTTTCTATTATTGATAGGATTTGAGGATTATTGATTTAGAACTGGAAGGCACCTCAGGGATCACCTAATCCAAGATGGGGAAACTGAGTCCCAGGGAAGGTCAATTACTCGTACAAGGTCACTTAGGTAGTAAACATCAGAGGTGGGATTTCAGATCAGGTCTTCTGACTCCAGAGCCAGGCTTCTTTCCAGTCTAATAACAACAACAACAACAATAACAAAATAACTGGCATGTATTTAGCATGCTAAGGTTTGAAAAGTACTTTATAAAAATGACCTAATTTGATCCTCCCAACAACCCCTGGAGGTGGGTGCTATTATTATCTCTATTTTGCAGATGAAGAAACTGAGGCAGTCAGAGAGGTTAAGTGACTTCCTCTTGACCACACATCTAAGACAGGATTTGAACCCAGGTCTTTATGACTTCATGTACAGCACTCAGTCCACTATCCCACCTTTCTCTATCTTCCCATGCTTCTCTAGTTCATCTTAATCATCATTTCTTTCCTTTTTTTTTTTTTTCAGGGCAATGAGGGGTAAGTGACTTGCCCGGGTTCACACAGCTAGTAAGTGTTGTGATGTTTAAAATCTAAATTGTGGTCGCCTTAAATTAGAAGCTTCAGCACCAGTCTTTGGGCATTAAACATTTATTAAAGCATACAGATATTCCCAAGGAGTTCAGAAAGTTAAGAAAAAAGCCTATTTAGCCTAGAGTTCCAGCCTGGTCTGGTTCTTCCTCAAGTCCTCTGCTACAAGCTTGCTTCACTCAGGAACTCTCCAGCAAGCTGACTGAGGAAGCTTGTTATAGGTCTGGAACAGAGGCGGTCCTTACACACTGCTTCAAGCTGATTGGTTGGCGTGATCCAAATGCAATGGTTTTGAAGGTGTTCTCAAGTTGAGTTCACAGTCTAGCTTCTGAGAACAATACCTTCTTAAGGGATAGCCAGGTGTGATTACAATCCAATTAACTCGAAGTAGGCTAATCAGCAGTTAATCGCTCTCACTTGATTCAATCACTCTAGATTAATCTCCAGGTGGGTCTTTGAGTATCTGCTAAATCTCATTATTTCATCACAGGGTCGAGTGTCTGAGGTCAGATTTGAACTCAAGTCCTCCGGAATCCAGGGCTGGTGCTTTAGCCACTTCGCCACCTAGCTGACCCCAATCATCATTTCTTACAGCCCAGTAATATTTCATTGTATTCCTGTACCACAGTTTTGGTCTGTGAGCATCGACTTTGTTTCTGGTTCTTTGCTCCCATAAAAGGTGTTGCTAGAAATATTTCTGTACCTGTGGATCCTCTCTTTGTCGTCATTGATTTCCTAGAGGGTTTTGCCCAGCAATGGAATCTCTCAAAGGGTATGTAGGGATAGTTTAATCTCTTTCTTGGTGTCATTCCAAATTGCCTTCCAGAATGGTTGAACCAATTCACAGCATCTTGATATGAATTCTACGCAGAGCAGTAAGTACTACTGTGTAAATAGATAACCTCAGAAGCCATTTTAAGGGTGGGCTGCCGACAAGACCACCTTAAACCAAATGTAGGTCTCCATCTAAAAAGCCTTCTTCTCAGCCAAGGTCCTACCAGAGAATCTCCAGCCAAATGAACCAAGGGAGAGAAAACGACGACCATGATCTCTCTGTTTTTGAACACTTCTCTGAAGTGGCTTTATTTATAGAGACTGTCCTTTCTGAAGCTGGAACGTTTGTTTTCTGACACGAGATCTCTAGTGGCTTCCCAAACTACACCTACCTTGAAAGCTTTGTTCCCACCAGAGGACCTGTTCTCTGGGCTCTGACATCAACATGACTGTGCTGAACTGCCCTCAAATCCAGTGAACCAATAGATTTGAGTGATGCTAGCCAATGAGCCTTGAAGAGTGTTATTGGGCGGGTCTCTGCTCCTGCCCTCAGTGAGCTAATGGTCTCTTTGGTGCTCGAACTGGGTGAGTGCAGACACAGCCCTCTAGGGTTCCCCATTTTCTCTCTTCTCTAGGCTTTCCTGTCTTTCAGAAGCCTGTGTTCTTTCTTTACTAATATTTAATATACTTTAATAAATGCTTAATGCCCCAAACTGGTCCAGTAGCCTCTAATTTCTAAGTAACAAATATATGATAAATCCCAACTAATTTTCCCTACACTTGGGACAGAAATAAGCGCCCGCACATTAATTTTTTTTTTTTTTGCAGGGTAATGAGGGCTAGGTGACTTGCCCAAGGTCACACAGCTAAGAAATGTAAGTGTCTGAGGTCTCATTTGAACTCAGGTCCTCCTGAATCCAGGGCCAGTGCTTTATCCACTGCACCACCTAGCTGCCCCACACACATTAAATTGTTTTTGTTTTTGTTTTTTTTTAAGTGAGGCAATTGGGGTTAAGTGACTTGCCCAGGGTCACACAGCCAGTAAGTGTTAAGTGTCTGAGGCCGGATTTAAACTCAGGTACTCCTGAATCCAGGGCCTGTGCTTTATCCACTGCGCCACCTAGCCGCCCCCACACATTAAATTTTAAACGTCACAGTATGACATTCATTTCAAAGGGGATGGAGGAGAGTAAATGGAAAGAATGGGCAGGTGTCGTACAAAACCTATATCAAATTGCGACCCTGTCTTACAGAGAGGATGGTGAGGGAGAGAGGGAGATAATTTGAAACTCATTTTTTTTTAAAAAGAATGTTAACAGGAATGCTGGGCTGGTTCAATATTAGAAAAACTATCAGCATAATTGATCATATCAATAACAAAAGCAACAGAAATCATGTGATTATCTCAACAAATATAGAAAAAGCCTGTGACAAAAGACAGCACCCATTCTTCTTTTTTTTTTTTTTTGGTGAGGCAATTGGGGTTAAGTGACTTGCCCAGGGTCACACAGCTAGTGAGTGTGTAAAGCCAGTGCTTTATCCACCGTGCCACCTAGCTGCCCAGCACCCATTCTTATAAAAAACACTATAGATTAGGGGCAGCTAGGTGGCACGGTGGATAGAGCACCGGCTCTGGAGTCAGGAGGACCTGAGTTCAAATCCGGCCTCAGACACTTAACACTTACTAGCTGTGAGACCCTGGGCAAGTCACTTAACCCTCATTGCCCAGCAAAAAAAAAACAACTGGGACAGCTAGGTGGCGCAGTGGATAGAGCACTGGCCCTGGATTCAGGAGGACCTGAGTTCAAATCCGGCCTCAGACACTTAACACTTATTAGCTGTGCAACCCTGGGCAAGTCACTTAACCCCAATTGCCTCACTAAAAAACAACAACAACAACAAAAACAAAAACACCATAGAATATAGGGATAAATGGAGCTTACCTTAAAATGATAAGTAACATTTATCTAAAATGAATGTTAAAAATTGACTTTACAAGTAATTGGAAAAATACTTTAAAAAAATATTCACATTAGTCGTGTTGTTAAAGAAGAATCAGAACAAAAGGGGAAAGCCTCAAAAACAAAACAAAACAAAACAAAAAAGTAGAAATAGTAAAATACTATTAAAAAAAAGAATTGGCAGGTGTCAAAGTAGAATTGAAAATACCATTCTCCACATCAAACAGACAGCATCCTCTTTGTCTGACCAAAGAAAAATCTAATCTTCCTCTCCAGATGGTCTCAATATAATATTATTAAGAGCTTATATTTCCCATAACAATTTAAGGTTTACAAAATGAGGGCAGGCAGTTAACAGATCAGTTAAGTGAGGGTCAGAGAGGTCCTCAGCTTTCTTCTTTGTTCCCGCCACCGTCTACCTTCTAGTGAAATGTCAACTTTTTGAGGGCAGAGCAACAAGTCACTCTGTAATTTTGTGTCTCCAAACCCTGCATAAGGTCATCATTTAAGAAATGTTTGTGGAACGATTTGTCCTCTGTGTCAATAACATACATTAAGTGTCTGCTGTATGCAAGACCCTTTGCTAGGAAGAGAAGATAAAAAGACCTTTGCCCTCAAGGGGCTTACATGCTCTAGGAGAGTGACTCCAACATACACACAGATAAGAAAATATTCAGCAATTCGAGGATGGCAAGAAAGAACATTAATAACTGGAAGGAAACAGAGCAGGTTTTGTAAAGGAGATGATTGTGCCTAAGTGGAAGCCTGGCATTATAAGGATTTTGGGAGGCGTGGATAAGGAAGGAGTGCATTCTAGACGTGAGGTACTGCTTGGTCAAATGCACTGAGGTGGGAAATAATATACTGAGTCTGGAGAATGCTTAGAATATAGTAAAGGGAATAGAACTATGAGGACTTAGTAAAATACAGCACATGAAGGGAAGCAATAAGGCTGGAGAGATGGGTGGAGACCAAACTGTGGAGGACCTTACAAGCCAAACTAAGTAGTTTGTATTTGTTGTTGTTCATCCTTCATTCTCAAAGAGGATCAGTTGATGTCTTGACTTGAGAATGAATCGGATTTAAGTAAAGTAGAGCTTTGCAAAGTTATCTTGGCCATACTGTCTCCTCCAGAGTCATTGGATCCCAGTGGTAAGACATAGGTCAGGATGACTGGAGATGACCTCAGGTGCAGGGGGAGACCTTGGCCTTTTTTAAGTTAAGGTCTTTCCCAGGGCTCAGTTTTTCTGAGGCAATACCCATTTAGTAATTAAAGGCTAGGTAAGAATTGAGGCAAAAGATGACCTAGATGGTAAGAATTCTACTTAATTATTATTTAGTCCTAGACACAATAGAAAGATGTGGAAGGTTTTTTGAGGAGGGGAGTGACATGGTCAGACCTTTGGGGTAGGAAGATTATTCTGCCTGCTTCATCGACTATAGGATTGGAGAGTGAAAAGGGGACTAGATGAGACCTCTTCAGAGCCTGGACTAAGGTGTCAAAGTCAAAATCTGAACTCAGTTCCCCTGATATTCTCTTAGATATTTTTTCCATACCATCAAACTAACTTATTTCTCTGTCACACCACAAGCCTCTGCTAGAAAAGACAGAGTTGCTGACACCCTATTGGGAAATGAAGGATGTGGTCACTGACTGTACTGGCATGATTGGAGATGTTGGAAAACCCTTCCACTTCCATTGCCCATACTTTGAGGCCTGGCTGGCCTGTTACCTTGCCTGAAATTCTCATATTAGGAAGCATAAGATCATAAGGAGTCTTAGAAGCCATTTATTCCATGTACCTCCCTACCTGCTTTGCAGATAAGGAAATGGTGGCTTTGGGTGGTCTGAGCCTCAGTTTCCTCATTTTCAAAAGAGATAATAATAATTATGTTACTTACAAGTAAAATTGTTGTGAGAAAAATGCTTGGTAAGCTTTTCTGTGTTAGAGAAATGAGAGTTATTATCATTATTATCAATAATGATAAACAACCTCCTTTAAAATGTAAATACCTATGGGAGGTTTCACAAGTTAAGCTGTGATTAATGCCCCAGTTTAAATTAATAATTAGCCTTTCAAGGCCATTTGTTCTAGCTGGTGAAGGTGATTCCATAAGGAACTGGGAGGGCTTTTAATGATATTCAGCAAGAAGGCAGAAAAGGGTCATTTTGCAATTTGAGAGAGAAATGGGCCAGGAAAAGGGTTCTTAAGCTGTGGCCATGGATGAATTTTAGAAAAATTTGAGTAAAGAAAAAAATTACAGCTTCATTTTCACTAACCTCCAACTGATCCTTAGCATTTTCTTCAATGATTTAAAAACATGATTCTGAGAAGGCTTCACCAGACAGCCTAAGGGAGTCATGCACCAAAATGGTCACCAAGGATGAGCAAAGACAGAAACAGGACAATCTCTGCCCTCAAGAAGTTTATATTCTCTTTGGTGGGGGCAGGGAACACCACTTGTATAGAAAAGGGAAAGATAGAATGGGACAGGGACCTGAGAGGGAAGGGGCAGATACAGATGGGCAAGAAGGAGTAGACAGCGATAGCCACACAGGGCAGCCATCTAGAAATTCTGGTGACCCCATTTCAGAGATTAGGTGATCAGGGAAGAACTATTGTATACTTTACCTTGGGAGATTCCTCAGGGAATAAAGCTCAAAGATAACGCTAGATGTCTCTTGGTTTTCCCATGGTCAACCTCACCCTGGGAGGAATACTTTCAAACGTGATCAGTATGATAAGATGATACAAGCTCATCTGCATGCTGGATGCTGGAGAACACTGACTCAGTAACTTTATTTTTTTATTATTTTGGGGGGAGGCAATCAGGATCAAGTGACTTGCCCAGAGTCATACAGATAGTAAACATATGAGGCCAGATTTGAACTCAGGTCCTCCTGACTCCAGGAGCACTGTTCTAGCTGCTCCCAATAACTTTATTTTTAGTGGCCCAGCTAAAGAGTTCCTAACAAAGACTAATTCTTCTGGCAAAAATGAATACAGACAAAGCCCTGTCCAGAAAACATTTTTTGTTAGTCTTATAAGTACTTCTCTAAGTCTAGATGGATATGGTTGAGGTGGCTAAACTGATGGGTATAGGTCTGGTGGATGTTTATAGATTATGGATGGATTATGGGTCTTTTAAATTGACCCATTAGTGAGTTAAAAGGACTTGAAAATGGAATAACATGTTGAACAATGAAAAAACTGACCCTATACTTCAGGGTATCCTTTTGGAATTCTTTGTCATCTGTAGCACCCTTTCAGTTGGTCCATTTACTTGAATATGATGAAGCATAATTGTGGCCATTCTGATAAGTCAACTACAAATTCCTCAAGATCCATTGAAACAAATGCAGACTCTGTTAGAACCAAGAGTGTCTGACAACCCTAGTATTATAGAGTCATGATTATTGCTGCAGAGGTTTGAGATGAAACTAGGCAGGAGGTTGCCCTTGGAGGCACAAACTCCCGGGTTCAAATTCTCCCCTTGGCTCTTAGTCACTTTCCCTATTGGAACCCCAATTTCCTTATCTGAAAACTGAAGATAATATCTCTTGTCCCTGACCAATTAGGAGACAATTGCCACCAGCCATGTTAGAGGTTTGGAAGGTCTGAACCAACATGGTAGCTGTGTGAGTAGAGAAGGAGGCTAATGGGAGAGAAGTTGCTTCAGCAGAATTAGCAACATTTAGCAGCTGATTAAATATGTGGAGTGCAAAGATGGGAAGATAATCACAAGGCTATGATCCTGGGGGATGGGAACAGAATTCAAATGGAGTAAACACAAAGTCCATCATGAACTCTCTGATTAGAGCCTCTTCTGAAGTGTCTACACTGACTAAGAAGTTCTTCCTTTGAAATGATCTTATAAAACCTATGGGTTTTGAATTATTATTATATGGCAGGGTCAGCTAGGTGGCGCAGTGGATAGAGCATTGGAGTCAGGAGGACCTGAGTTCAAATCCAGCCTCAGAAACTTGACACTTACTAGTTGTGTGACCCTGGGCAAGTCACTTAACCCCAATTGCCTTACCAAAAAAAAAAAAAAAAAGATTATTACATTATATGGCTCCATGGCCAGGACTTCTAGATCACTTCCTATAGAAGAATGTGCTTCTGTTAGTTTATACAGGTAAGCCTATAAATGCTTAACAACCGACTCTCCAGAAGAAGGAATAAAAATTGTGCACAAGAAACACTTTGCAGTTTAATGTGCTTTATTAATGTTTTCCCATCACTTTATTAACTCTAGATAATCAGCAAAACAAGCCCTGATTTGTAGCGTTTCCTGATCTCCCACTGAAAATTTAAGAATTGGCTCTCTGCTGGCTCCAGCACACCAAGCGACCAGGCCTGTTCTAGCTTTTCTTCCAGTCTCTGCAGGAGCAGAATGGTTTCCAGGTCACCAGCCAAGGGTAAGCTAATGCTCTAAGACAAGCAGTTGCCAAGTGTGCGGCATGTAGTTGGAACAAGATATTGTGATAACTGCCTTCTATACCAAGAATGGGCTTTCCCCATGAAATGCCAGTAATTCACTTTGAAGGTTTGTGACTTCTTTAAACAGTTTCCTTGTTGGCCATTTAATGCCTGGGTCAAATGCTAGGCAAATATGGGATTTAATGAGAGGTATGATTTGGGAAGTATCTCATTGGTGTTAATGACCCCATGCTTCTCCCCATCCCCAAGACCCATCCTTACAGTACAAATATTCAGGCTATGTATGCTATATGGTTATGTATTTGGAACAGTGTTGTCTCTGAGGGATCAAAATCGTGAGTGACTTGAATGGATGGATGCGTAGAGCGCCCAAACAGGATGGAGTCTATTTCTACTGACCATCTATGTTAAGAGGGATATCCTAGAGGAAAAAAAAATGATCAGGCAAGGAAACAGACCAATATGATAAGACTGAGAGATAACAAAGGGACAGACTATTTCTTTCACTGGTACCCATGAAATGTTTTTATTCCATTTTTTTTGATGAACAAAAATCTGTTTTCTCTCCCCTCCATCCTTCCCCGCCCCAACCCCCCACCATTGTAACAAGCATGCATAGTCAAGTGAAACAGATTCTCAAATTGGCCACGTCCAAAAAATATGTCTCATTCTGCAGCCTGAGGCCATCACTGGTCAGGC